>NC_086445.1:308214072-308558079 GCF_028390025.1 Pseudophryne corroboree
ACACACACAGGCATGCAGCACCTGGCACACACACACACACACACACACAGACATGCAGCACCTGACACACACACACACACACACACACACACACAGGCATGCAGCACCTGACACACACACACACACACACACACACACAGGCATGCAGCTCCTGACACACACACATGCATGCAGAACCTGACACACACACTCACATAAACTCGCAGCACCTGCCACCCACACACATGCACAGCACCTTCCACCCACACACACATGCGCAGCACCTGCCACCCACACACACATGCATGGCACCTGCCACCCACACACACATACACATGCGGCACCTGGCACCCACCCGTGCGCGGCACCTGGCGCCCGCGCAACACCTGGCGCCCGCGCAACAGCTGACTCACACACAAGCACAACAGCTGACTTACACACAAGCACAACAGCTGACTCACACACAAGCGCAACAGCTGACACACTAATATATACATGCAGCACCCGACACACACACACACACACACGGGCATGCATCACCTGACACACACAAACGGGCATTTAGCACCCAACACACATACACGGGCATGCAGCACCCGACACACACACAGGCATGCAGCACCTGACACACACAGGCATGCAGCACCTGACACACACAGGCATGCAGCACCTGGCACACACACACACACACACACACACACACACAGGCTTGCAGCACCTGACACACACACAGGCATGCAGCACCTGACACACACACACACACAGGCATTCAGCACCTGACACACACACAAGCATGCAGCACCGGACACACACACTCACATACACTCGCAGCACCTGACACACACACTCACATACTCTCGCAGCACCTGACAAACACACTCTCATACAATCGCAACACCTGCCACCCACACACACATGCGCTGCTCCTGCCACCCACACACACATGCGCAGCACCTGCCACCCACACACAAATGCGCGGCACCTGCCACCCACACACACATACACGCACGGCATCTGGCGCGCGTGGCACCTGGCACCCGCACAACACCTGGTGCCCGCGCAACGTCTGACTGACACACAAGCGCAACAGCTGACTCAGACACAAGCGCAACAGCTGACACACTAATATAAACATGCAGCACCTGACACGCACAGGCATGCAGCACCCGACACACACAGGCATGCAGCACCCGACACAGACACACAGGCATGAAGAACCCGACACACACACACACGGGCATGTAGCACCTGACACACACACACACACGGGCATACAGCACCCAACACACACACACGGGCATGCAGCACCCGACACACACACATGGGCATGCAGTACCCGACACACACACACACACACACACACACACGGGCATACAGCACCCGACACACAGACACGGGCATGCAGCACCCGACACACAGACACGGGCATGCAGCACCCGACACACACACACACACACACACACACACACACACACACACACGGGCATGCACCACCCGACACACACACACACACACACACGGGCATGCAGCACCCGACACACACACACACACACACACACACACACATGGGCCTTCAGCACCCGACACACACACACACACACACACACACGGGCATGCAGCACCCGACACACACACACAGCCATGCAGCACCCGGAACCCACACACACACAGGCGAGCAGCACACGGCACCCACACACACAGGCGCGCAGCACCCGGAACCCACACACACACGCGCAGCACGCGACACACACACACACATGCACGCCTCACCAAGCACCCACACAAACGCGCGCGCGCAGAACCCGGCACCCATACACACACACTTGTGCAGCACCCGGCAACCACACACACACACGCGCACAGCACCCGGCAACCACACACACACGCGAACAGCACCCGGCAACCACACACACGCGCAGCACCCGGCACCCACACACACCTACGCGCAGCACCCGGCACCCACACACACACACACACAAGCGCAGCACCTGGCACCCACACATATACAGGCGAGACACCTAACAAACACGCGGCAGCTAATGCATACAAACGCAGCACCTGACACACACATACAGGCGCGACACCTGACACATGCATGCACACGCGGGACACCTGAATCACCACCAAAATCTTCTGGCTCTGTAAGGGGGTGGCGGCATGCTGCGGGAGTGAGCGGTCGCCTGGGGCGGCTAGCGATCAGCACCCTCAGGAGCTAATATCCTGTCAGCGGAGATAGTGGCTCAGACCCCTCCGTGCGGACACTACTCCCCCCCACCCCCCACCCCTTAGTCCCACGAAGCAGGGAGGCTGTTGCCAGCAGCCTCCTGTGTTTAAAATAACTCTAAGAAAATAATAAAACTAAAAAAGCTCTGTAGAGCTCCCCTAGCTGTGACCGGCTCCTCTGGGCACATTTTCTAAACTGAGTCTGGTAGGAGGTGCATAGAGGGAGGAGCCAGCCCACACTCTCAAACTCTTAAAGTGCCAGTGGCTCCTAGTGGACCCGTCTATACCCCATGGTACTAATGTGGACCCCAGCATCCTCTACGGACTACGAGAAACTGATTTACCTGTAGGTAATTAAAATCCTATTATTGCCTAAGCACTCCCAGAGTGATTGCCAGGCCAGGAGCGCACAGCCAATCAGTAGAGCGCTATGACGTGGCGCTCCCTGATTGGCTTCCGGGTCCTCTAGTGACAGGAGTCAAGAGGGGTCCCGGCATTCGGAGAAAGGGAATACATGTGTAAACATGTTTCCCATTTAGTTGCAAGGACCTGGTTGTTTAGTTTTTTTTTGTTTGTTTGTTTTTTTAACCCTGTGGATGCCTACTTGGAACGAAGAGGACCGTTCTCCGCCAGATTATTGTGAGTATGTTTTTTCTTTTTTACAGGTATCCTAATGGATTCTACTGGAGAAGGGGACGTGAATGGCGGCGTGGGATGTAGGTATGTTTGCGTGTGTAAGTGTGTTTTGATAAACTTTTATACTTTCGCAGTGTGTGTGTCTTTATTTGAATATTTCTTCTGTTCTGGAACTACAGGTACCAGCGGGCCCTTTAATGCCCCGCATGCTGGGACCTGCAGTTCCACAACAAAAGACTCTCTCTTTCTCTCTCTCTCTCTCTCTCTCTCTCTCTCTCTATATATATATATATATATATATATATACACACAAATATATATATATTTTTACACTATTAATTGCTATCAGCACTGGCCCTTGGGTGCCTGGGAGGGACCCCTTTATTTAAGGGGACCCACTCCCCCAGGGAACCTGTGCCAGGGGTGACTAGTTGGGATGAGTGATGTTGTGGCTGCAGGGACCTGTATAAAAGTGTCCCCCGTCTGTGGTTTCACCTCCCTAGCTAGTGGAGCCTGGTGCTGGATTTAAAAATACGGGGGACCCCTTCTTCTTTTGTCCCCCATATTTTTGGAGGCAGGACCGGTCCAAGAGCCTGGTGCTGGTTGTTGAAATACGGGGAAACCCTAGTCAATTTTTTCCCCGTATTTATGCAACCAGGACCGGCTCAAAGAGCCCGGGGCTGATTATGCTTTTGGGGGGACCTGCATGTTTTATTTTTAACTATTACTCTACTGTTCCAAAGAGAAGCATGCACAGATCGTACTGATCTATGGGGGTCATTCCGAGTTGATCGCTAGCTGCATTTGTTCGCTGCACAGCGATGAGGCTAAAAAACGTCACTTCTGCATATGCGTCGCAATGCACACACGCGACGTACTATTACAACGAATGATGTAGTTTCACACAGGGTCTAGCGATGCCTTTCAGTCGCACTGGCTGCCGCAGAGTGATTGACAGGAAGTGGGCGTTTCTGGGTGACAACTGACCATTTTCAGGGAGTGTTCGGACAAATGCAGGTGTGCCAGGAAAAACGCAGGCATGGCTGGACGAACGAGGGGCGGGTTTGTGACGTCAAATTAAGAACTGAGTGGTCTGAAGTGATCGGAAGCGCAGAGTAGGTTTTGAGCTGCTCTAAAACTGCACAGATTATTTTTGTAGCCGTTCTGCGATGAAAGCGTTCGCTGTTCTGCATAGCTAATATACACTCCCAGAGGGCGGCGGCTTGGCGTTTGCACGGCAGTGAAAATCTGCTAGCGAGCGGTCAACTCAGAATTACCCCCTATGCACGCTACTGGCTAAGTGCATAAAGTAATGAAAACGTCTTGAAAAATGAATGTTTTTATTACTAAAAACCGCATGTTTCCTTTAATAAAAAATCGCAAAACATTGCATGCGACTCACGTTTTTACCCCAAAAATTACACCCTATTACATTTGCGATTTTTAGCAAAGAATCATACTTTACAAACATGCCATTTGATGCGATTTATTAGACACCTGAAAAATTGCACTCCATTGCATTTGGCCCCAAATGTTTTGTTCTTACAGTGAAATATTACATTTCTGAATTAAAATAATAAATAGAAAAAAAGCTATGAAATTCAATAGACAAAAAACCTTACGGTTTCACATGTCCCATTAAGGCTTCTTACACATGATCTGGCATTTCAGAAACCTGTTGTAACTCTTCCACTCAAACTCCAAAAAGCAATAAAATTCCAATCATTAAGGCTGGCGCCTTAATGGACTTGTTCCTTGCGCAATATAGATATGGTATGCCATCACAGCCTGTGGGTAAGTGCAGATTCAGCACTCTCACAGAGTGATATTGCTGTCACTCACACAATGGTGGAGCTGCTAATTCACAGATTTGTGTGCTCATTGGAATACACACATGCAGTCTATGCAACTGAAGGTCTGAGCGGAAGACAAAGCTGCTCGGATGAGGTAAGAGTGTTGTTGATTGGAGGGAGGAGACAGAGCAGTGTGGATGGGGGAACAGAAGTATGTGGATAGAGGTAACACTTAGCAGCACTGATGGGGGGGACAAAGAAACACAGGGGGTAATTCAGAATGCAGCGGCAGCGATTCCAGTCTGAATTAGTTTGCACGTGCGTACCCTGGGAGCCCAGTGAGATGCTATCAGCATCTCACTGGCTGCAATCACCCTGCCTAATTGACAGGCAGAGGCGGTTGCGGGGAAGGAGGGGGGTGTGCCAACGACATTAGAATGCCATTGGCGGGGCAAGGTCTGCACAACGGAGTCGTTTCCAGACCATTGGGGGGGCGGGCTGCGGCGGTTATCCCCCTGCCAAGAGCGCAGGAGCTGCGCTGCCAGGGAGCTACTTGTCAGGTACAAAAGCATTGCCGCCGTGCAATGCTTTTATACCTGTTGGGGGGGTAGGGCCTGACATGCGGGGTGGACTAGCCCTGTGCCTCCCCCCGCATGTCAGAGTAAATGATCGTAGAATAGCACATCTACGATCAACTCTGAATTACCCCCACAGATGGAGGGAGGCAAGACAGAGTGCAACAGATGGGGGAAAGACAGTGGCACAGATGGTGGGGAGACAGAGCTGTGTGGATGGGTGGACAGTGCCATGTGGATGAGGGGGAAAGAGTAGCACAGATGTGGGAGGGGTAAGAGCAGTACAGATGGAAAGAAACGGCATGGATGAGGAAGGCAGAGCAGCATGGATGAAGGGAATACAGTCCCAACATCGGAGGGGATGAGTATTTTTACCTTCCCTTGGGGGGTGGCAACTAGGCCTAATACTTGGGGGGAAGGGGGGTTGCCCTATCCAACCCACCCAATAGTGACCCCCAAAACTTACCTTCAGGATGTCAGCTACATGAATATGGTAAGAGTGGTGTGGATAGGGGGTAGATTAAGCAGCAAGTATGGGAAGGGAGACAGTGGTGCGGATGGGGAAATGATGCAGATGGGTTGAAAACACTGGCACGGATGGGTAGAAAACTGGTGCAGATGGGAGAGAAGACAGTCTGCCATGTATTGGAGGAGGCAGAGTGATGTTGAAGAGGGAAACACTGAGCAGCACAGAGAGAAGGAAACGGTGGTCCAGACAAGGCACAGATGGGGAAAGACAGATGGTACAGATAAGTTAGTACAGACTAGCACAGATGGGAGAACACAGCAGTAGTAATTGGGGAAGACAGAGCAGCATGGGGGTGTATAGGGGAAGTAAGTGTAGATGCATAGACCGTAGATGGGGTATTATAGTTTTAGCAATTAACCAAGATGTTTGAGGGAGCTAAATGTGTATACTACGTGAGATGGATGTATGGAGTGAGAAGGCTGTTGTAACAAGGTGGGATTGTTGTGGTGACCGAATGGGATGGTTGTGGGCACTGTGTGGGATGGGAGCACCACAAAACTGCTCAGACCTTCAGTTGCATAGACTGCATGTGTGTATTCCAATGAGCACACAAATCTGTGAATTAGCAGCTCCACCATTGTGTGAGTGACAACAATATCACTCTGTGAGTGCTGAATCTGCACTTACCCACAGGCTGTGATAGCATACCATATCTGTATTGCGCAAGGAACACTTTCATTAAGGCGTCAGCCTTAATGATCGGAATTTCATTGCTTTTTGGAGTTTGAGTGGAAGAGTTACAACAGGTTTCTGAAATGCCAGATCATGTGTAAGAAGCCTTAATGGGACATGTGAAACCGTAAGGTTTTTTGTCTATGGAATATATATATATATATATATATATATATATATATATTGTTGTTTGTACTGTTCTGGGCACTCTACCCTAGTAAGCTCTGTACCCAGTGCAATTTGTTCAGTTCACATACATATAAAAACAGACTGAATCCATGCAGTATGAGCCGAGTTGCCAGTTGAAATAGAAAATATATATATTGTGTTGTATAATCTGTTTGTACTGTTCTGTGCATTCTACCCCAGTATGCTCTGTACACTTTGTTTATTTCACATACATAAAAAAGTGGTCTAACTAAACGCAGTGTGAGCTAAGCTGCCAGTTAAAAAATGGATAATAATCAGTTTAGAGAAAAAAAGTAGCAGCAAACAAATACTATCACTGCAGCTGCTGCAACCAGTCATGATGACAATGTTAGTCTTTCAATGTCATTGATAGGGCATAGAGGGTTTAAGTCAGGGCATCTGAAATTAAAAAAACAAAACAAATATATTTCACTTGGGTAAAGACAAAAACAAAACAACCACTATTTAAGGGAAAGTTTAGTATGGAAAAACATAAAATTGGCAACATGCCATTCACCAAATGCAGTGGCAAGTAAGGGCTCAGACCTTGAGCTTTATTTATGAGTAGTGGTTCTGCAACTGTCAGTGAGTCATTCTCTCAATATTGTGTGCTACGCAGTGGTCAAAATTGACTGGAGATGAATGTTATTAAGGTTGAAACACTGTACAAACTAAAAAAGGTCCAAATTCTGTGATTTTTTTTTAATCAAACCCCGGTGATGAATTAGAACCAACCCCAAAATCAGCAAATATGGACTGGTGCACATCTCTACTTTAAATGCAATGTGAGCAATTTAAAAAAGAAAAACAATCCGCAATGCTATAATTTGCATGGATGTTTCAATTATTGCATGCAGGGACAAAGATTTCAAGAAAGCTCTTTTGCTGTGATGCCACTCCGTAGCCTTATCTGATTATCTTTTGAAAAAAATACCCTAAATAATGGCTGCACCCACCTCCATCACAGCTACAAACCCCATGATGCTACACCCCCTCCCATGCTTACTTATCTAGTGATCAATGCCCCGGTGCACTCCTCCAGTTCTGGTCATGTGATCTCTGGCTTCCTGCACTGTGACACGGTCATCTGATGCTATAATCCAACATTTACAGCAGTTTACATCAGCAGATGACTGGGGTCACAGTACAGGAGCCAGAGATCAGAACACTGGAGCTAGAGGAGAGCAATGGGGGACCAATCAACAGTGAACGTACTGTAAGTATATATATTTTTTAAATATATATTATTTTTTTACACAGTAATCAGCTGATCACACTGGCCAGGTCCCTGCACAGTTTTCTTTTTCTATGGGAGAAGAAAGCTGTGCAGGAAGCAGAATATCACAGTGACCCCTCTGATAAAGCAATCTGAGGACAGCTCAATTGTCACAGGGCTCACTGTGGTTTTTGTACACATTTTTTTTGTTTGTTTGGTCAGATCGCATTTCCCATTATAAGTACTGGAAATGTGATCTTGTTACTGAAAAAGGGAATTAAAGAGCTTGAAGCAGTTTTTTCACAAAAAAAGCCCTTTAATACATTCAGGTGACACTAAAATAACCCTTTTTCACATTATTTTAGTAAAAAATTATGTTAATAAAATGGCACCTAAATGAGGCTAAATTGAGGAGTGTTTAATGAGAAAAGTTTAACTCAATTAATAGAGTGGTTTAAAACTTGTTGGAGGTTGGACTTTTGGACTTTGATGTAAAGGGCCCTACACACTTGGCGATATCTTTGAAAGATATGAACGATATTGCTAAAAAATGAACAATAAATTGTTCATATCTTTCAGTGTGTATGCAACAACGATGATTGATGCATGTCCCTGCAATCATTCATCGTTGATTGATCATCGTTTAGACATGCAAGACAATTTGGACGATATTGATGTATGTAATGTCATTTCATCCATAGATATCATCCAGTGTTTATGCTAATAATATCATTGGGCTGTAACATCGCTCAAATCGCCAAGTGTATATCGCTCAAATCGCAAAGTGTATAGGGCCCTTAACATCTACACATTGGCACAGCATGCCACTAGATGTTTCCCTTCCTTCTGGGAGCAGCCTGAAGTGCACTGAACATAAGGTACATTGCTAGTAAAAGGATCAAAAGTATGAAAACGTGCGCCTAATAATTAATAACATATTTTCTGCTAATGGAGATCCTATATGTCTTAGTAACATTTTTAATTAATCAGTCGACAGCAATAATATCACAGCAAAGTCTAAAATTTCAAAACCTCTTATTGTTTAAAATATTTGATTGCAATGGAAAAATGAATAGCTAAACATTGATTCAAAAATAATATATTTAAGAATAATTTATTGCATTATTAAACATCATGCTTATATTTATATTGTAAGATATTAGTTATAACCTCCATATCTCTAAAGTACAGCTTCTCAAAGAAATATCATGCATCAATATAATGCTTTTTTCATGTCTTATTACTGCATCATAGCTTATAATCCAAAACATCATGATTTGGCACAGTTGCCTTATATTAATATTCTGTATCTTATAATGCCTTTTGCAGAGCAAATTATGATGATTCTATTATCTTGATTTGAGAATAATTGCCTCGTATGCAAAGAAATAGAAGGACAAGGGCAAAGAAAGTCACAAATTGTATGCTTGTACTCTATCAATAGTCTGCTCATGACAATAAATGTAAATGAAAAATAAACTGAAATAAATAAAAATAGATCATAAAAGCTTGTCTGTATCAAAAGGTTTGCTAAAGGACATAACAAGGTCACTCTAAGAAGTAGTTAGGACTACTGTGAACAATAAGCTGGAGAGAAAATCAAAACCAAATTGTTGAGCTTTTAATAAAAATAATAATTTATCATGAACTATACATATCAAAAGAGGTAGACCTGCTTTACTTCTACAAATAGCAAACCCTTTGCCTTCAATAATTCAATGTATGCTTCAAATTCATATAATAATTGTTGTTTGACTATTTAACTATTTGCAAATATTGATATTTATTTCAGATACTTTTTCAGCATGTCTTAATGAATAAATAAAAGTTTATTGTGCACAATGCAAACATACACAGATCTGTTTATGGGAATAAAGGTCATTTATTAAAGTATGGGTTTATCTATTATTTTACACACCTTTCAGGTTGAAATGCCGGGTTGCACCAAGGATTTTGTAGATGGCTCCAACTAGAGATGAGCGGGTTCGGTTTGTCGAGATCCGAACCCCCCGAACTTCACATGGTTTTCCCGCCTTGCTCGGTTAACCCGAACGAGGCCGAGCATCATAATCCCGCTGTTGTATTCTCACGACATTCGTATTCCATATAAAGAACCGCGTGTCACCGCCATTTTCACTCGTGCATTGTAGATTGAGCAGAGAGGATGTGGCTACGTTCTCTGCCTGAAAAGCTCAATATCTGTGCTCAGTGTGCTGCATTGTGGTGACCACCAGTATATAGTAGTACAGTACAGTAGGCCATTGCTGTATCTTGCAGCTCCGTGTCAGACTCAGTTCTAGTATCCTGATCAGTGCTCAATCTGTGCTGCATCGTTGTGACCAGTATATAGTAGTACCGTGCTGCATTGTGGTGACCACCAGTATATAGTAGTACAGTACAGTAGGCCATTGCTGTATCTTGCAGCTCCGTGTCAGACTCAGTTCTAGTATCCTGATCAGTGCTCAATATCTGTGCTTCATTGTTGTGACCAGTATATAGTAGTACAGTGCTGGATTGTGGTGACCAGTATATAGTAGTACAGTACAGTAGGCCAGTGCTGTATCTTGCAGTTCCGTGTCAGACTCAGTTCTAGTATCCTGATCAGTGCTCAATCTATGCTGCATTGTTGTGGCCAGTATATAGTAGTACAGTGCTGCATTGTGGTGACCACCAGTATATAGTAGTACAGTACAGTAGGCCATTGCTGTATCACACAGCTCTATGTCAGACTTAGTCCTAGTTTCCTGATCAGTGCTCAATCGGTGCTGCATTGTTGTGACCAGTATATAGTAGTACAGTGCTGCATTGTGGTGACCACCAGTATATAGTAGTACAGTACAGTAGGCCATTGCTGTATCTTGCAGCTCCGGGTCGGACTCAGTTCTAGTATCCTGATCAGTGCTCAATATCTGTGCTGCATTGTTGTGACAAGTATATAGTAGTACAGTGCTGCATTGGGGTGACCACCAGTATAAAGTAGTACAGTACAGTAGGCCATTGCTATATCTTGCTGCTCTGTGTCAATTCTAGTATTCTGATCAGTGCTCAATATCTGTGCTGCATTATGGTGACCACCAGTATATAGTAGTACAGTGCTGCATTGTGGTGACCACCAGTATATAGTAGTATAGTAGAGTAGGCCATTGCTGTATCTTGGAGCTCCGTGTCAGACTCAGTTCTAGTATCCTGATCAGTGCTCAATCAGTGCTGCATTGTTGTGACCAGTATATAGTAGTACAGTGCTGCATTGTGGTGACCACCAATATATAGTAGTACAGTACAGTAGGCCATTGCTGTATCTTGCTGCTCTGTGTTACTTTTAGTATCCTGATCAGTGCTCAATATCTGTGCTGCATTGTGGTGACCACCAGTATATAGTAGTACAGTGCTGCATTGTGGTGACCACCAGTATATAGTAGTACAGTACAGTAGGCTATTGCTGTATCTTGCAGCTCCGTGTCAGACTCAGTTCTAGTATCCTGATCAGTACTCAATCGGTGCTGCATTGTTGTGACCAGTATATAGTAGTACAGTGCTGCATTGTGTCTGACACTTCCGTATATGTCCAGTGGTACTGCCATTTGATATAATTCCCGACATTACTGCCATTTAATTCCAGTGATTTTGTCATTTTTTTCCAGTGATTTGGACCAATAATACCATTGATTAGAACGAATAATTCCCGTGATTTTGTCATTTTCTTCCAGTGACTTGGACCAATAATACCATTGATTAGAAATAATAATTCCTGTGATATTGAGGTGTTTGTGTCACTTAGCTTAGCCATCTAGCGACCACAGTTCACCACTTTTTCTCTTTTCTTTGCACCATGTGCTGTTTGGGGACTATTTTTTTAAGTGCCATCCTGTCTGACACTGCAGTGCCACTCCTAGATGGGCCAGGTGTTTGTGCCGCACACTTGTGTCGCTTAGCTTAGTCAACCAGCGACCTTGGTGCAAATTTTATGACTAAAAATAATATTGTGAGGTGTGAGGTGTTCAGAATAGACTGGAAATGAGTGGAAATTATGGTTATTGAGGTTAATAATACTATAGGATCAAAATTACCTCCAAATTCTATGATTTAAGCTGTTTTTGAGGGTTTTTTTTTTAAAAAAAACACCCGAATCCAAAACACACCCGAATCCGACAAAAGATTTTCAGGGAGGTTTTCAGACCAGCAGCAGGATCACCTCCTAGTGCCAATTCTTCCTATGCTATAAACAATTCGGGGTTGCATGGTCCAGTCTTACCCATTTACACTTCACTGCAACCCAGATAGGTCCCAGTTTCATCCATTGTACCTACCCATGTTGAAATGCCAGGTGGCTTGACCTGGGATATTTTTCCTGGCCCCTTTCAGATTAAGCGGTCACGTGATTTAACCCGGGATATGTCTGCTAGCCTGAAAGGGGTATCAGACTTGTTCAATGGACTTAACTGTTTTGTTGTTTATGAATTTAGCGATATGGGCAACATGAGTACTCAATAAAAGAAATTTATGAATGTGCCTTGGTATATGGGTCACCTTTTGCCCAATCTAGGGGTAGTTTGTTTAGAAAATAAAAAATCATGGTCATGTGTGGCTCCATATGCAGCACAGTCCAAAATTCATATAGGAAAGCCACACAAACTGCTAGTAAGTCCTGGCTGGTGATGTTTGGCAGCATTGTGGGGGTGGAGGGGGAGTTGCAGTGGGTGTGGCTCGTCTTTTTGAATCATGGACTGTGCTTCAGCTCCACACCTCCAGCTGTCACTGATCATGGTGTATTTTTGATGTAATGTAATAAAACTGTACCACAAAATTGAAAAATATAATTGAAAGTGTCCTGGGGTACTAAGTCTTTTTAAAATTAAGCTTAAATAAATCTGCCTAAGGATGTCACTTTACTATAATGAGAAACGTAAGACATAACTAATACTTACCAGATTTATCAAGCCTTGTGATAAATTGCATGGTGATAAAGTACCAACCAATCAGCTCCTTTTATTTTTCAAACACAGCCTGTAACATGGCAGTTAGGAGCTGATTTGTTGGTACTTTATTACCGTGCAATTTATCACTCTTCAATGCTTGATAAATCTGGTCCTAAATTGTTTAGAGGACAATGGAAATGTTAGCATTTATTTTGGTTAGTCCTATGGTAGTAATATGCAGGTCATTGATATGTTATTTACACACTTTGCATCATACACATTTCCGGTAGTAGCTGCAATGTTGGTAAACTACTGTAGTAGATTGATTTTCTGGGTAAATTACCAATTCACCGAATTTGGGAAGTACAGTAAATGAATGTGCACAATGACACACGTTAGCATAAATATAAAGGTTTTATGTGCCTACATATTTTTCACTTTGAAAAATTACTTGTATTTTCATGACATATGTCTTGAAAAAGATTTCAATTCTTCCATTGTTCTGTTACTAGAAATTCATAATTATTAGCACAATACTATGATTTTTGCCAATGTTTTACTACTAAACATATAACATCTGTTGATATACTGCCATCTCTTTCCATCATAGAAAATCTGCATCAATCTTCTATCTGTTTACTAACCATAAAACACGTCCTTCATCTAGGGCAAAGATCAAGGCCATACATGAATGTATCATGAAGAATATTTCCAAGAAATTAAAAATCTATTTTGCTAATCTGCAAAGGTGTATTATATTTGTATATATATATATATATATATATATATATATATACTGTAGGTTTAAGCAAAATAATCATAAAGAAATTGTTTGGCCTTGGTTACCATGTTATTTCAGGAGGTTTTAGGGGCTCATTTCTTTGATAAACTAGATGTTATCTAGGATTAGAATACACAATGGGGACAAGTAAAGAAGATAATCAATATCAGAAATGAGTAATATACATTGTAATAAACTCTCCACAATACCTACTTCTGTCATTGTATAGGTCTACTGTGAAACCAATAACACGTGATATTTTGAAAAAATTAAAAACATTAAATCCAAACAGATTTCTACATTTTAGAGTGTACAAATAATCTCATCAGAATACTAAAGTATCACAATAATATTGTTTATTATAAAATCTGCTAAATTTTGGAATCCGAAACAGATTAATCACATACACGTGTCCACTTACATCTAGCCTTCCTGCACATTCAGCCCTTCTGTTCACATCATGCCATGGCGTGAGTTAGTGGCTCAGAGCATCTTTTTGTGTGACTTTTTCCATTAAAATGTGCCTTATTTGCAAAATGATGCAAACATTACACACAAGCAGCTTTTGCTGATTAAAATATTTTGGTATGAAGATACAGCATACAAAATGTAGGCATCCCTAATGTCATTTTAATTAGCAGAGTCTGCATATGCATCCTATTCACATAGTGATGCCCGTTATACATTATGCTACACACTGCAATGCCCCTGATACATTATAGCACATACAACGTCTGTGACACATTATGACACACACCGCAATGACCCTGAGACATTATACCACATACCACAATGATCGTGATATAGTATACAACACACCGTAATGCCTGACACATTATGACACACACCGCAATGTCCATGATACATTATGCCACACACCGTAATGCCCATTACACATTAAGTTCTACAGTAAGGCTTCTAATTAATTTTAAATTACCTGCTCGTTGCCAGGGGTTTCATGCTCTTGGTTCCATGCACGGTGCCAGGGATTTTCATGCTCAGGGTGTCATGCTCGTTGACAGGGGTTTCATGCACTGGGTGTCATGCTCGTTGCTAGGGGGTAGTGCTTGTTGGTAGAGCCGTGCTCCCAGTGCCACATATGCCCCCAGTGCCAGATATTCCCCCACAGTGCCAGGTACATGCCCCCCAGTGCCAAATATACCCCCCCAGTGCCACATATGCCCCCAGTGCCAGATATTCCCCCACAGTGCCAGGTATATGCCCCCAGTGCCAGATATTCCCCCACAGTGCCACATATGCCCCCTCAGTGCCTGCTCCCCCCAGTGCCAGATATTCCCTCACAGTGCCAGGTATTTGCCCCCAGTGCCAGATATTCCCCCACAGTGCCACATATGCCCCCTCAGTGCCTGCTCCCCCCAATGCCAGATATTCCCCCACAGTCCCAGGTATTTGCCCCCAGTGCCAGATATTCCCCCACAGTGCCACATATGCCCCCTCAGTGCCTGCTCCCCCAGTGCCAGATATTCCCCCACAGTGCCAGGTATATGCCCCCAGTGCCAGATATTCCCCCACAGTGCCACATAAGCCCCCTCAGTGCCTGCTCCCCCCAGTGCCAGATATTCCCCCACAGTCCAAGGTATATGCCCCCAGTGCCAGTTATTCCCCCACAGTGTCACATAAGCCCCCTCAGTGCCTGCTCCCCCCAGTGCCAGATATTGCCCCACAGTGCCAGGTATATGCCCCCAGTGCCAGATATTCCCCCACAGTGCCGCCAGGTACATGCCCTCAGTGCCAGATATTCCCCCACAGTGCCTGCTCCCCTATTCCCCCCCCCCGCCGCTCCTTTGTGTTGGAGGGACACGGAGGGCACAGCGCGCGCCTCTCCCGTGTCCTTCCTGGCTCTCCTGCGGGTCTAATAAAGGAAGTGCCGGTTCGTGAGCCAATCAGAGCTCATGAACGGCACTTCTTTTATTAGACCGTCCGGAGAGCCAGGAGGGACACTGGAGAGGCGCGCGCGGTGCCCTCCGTGTCCCTCCAACACAGCAGCGGAGGGAAGGAGACCGCAGTTTGACATGCGGACGCTCGTCCGCGTGTCAATCTGTTCTAAGTCAGTGGCGCCCCCGCAGCCCCTCGCCCCCAAGCCACCGCGAGGACTGCGGGGGCAGTAGTTACGCCACTGGTCCCAGTTCATATTACGTAACATTTTAATACATTCAGTCAAATTCATTTTATACCACATTACAATGAGCAGGCCCAGGGACATAACTAGATATATTGTAGGTCCCAAGGCAAATGTTTATATCACCTAATGGTGAAAAATGTATGTAACACGTAACTGTGACAGGGAAGGTGGGCCCCTCTCATCTCTGGTCCCCATAGCAGCTGCACTATATGCACCTATGGTATCTACACCCTTACCTCTCTATCCTACATGGAGTGGTGTGGGGCCAGGATAATGGATATTATACAGTACTTCCCTCTGTAATGGATGAGGTCATGTAAAAACATAATTACACACTTGATAGGGTGGGGTGAACTAAATATCCCTCCCTAGTGTTTGAGGAACATGGAAATGTAGCAGAGAGAGAAAGTTCTGCAGTGTAATGTCTATCTCTATTATATGGGGTTAAATGTAAACTTAAATTTGACTTTTCTTTGAAGAGTGCTATCCTGGACCCAGAATACATGCATTCAGCAATACACACACAAAGGTATGAAAAGTAATCAACAATATTTGGATGCACTAATTATGCCTTGTGGGTCATTCCATGGTAACAAACATTACATTTTGAAATATATTTCATGTGAAATATATTTTTTGGAGCATGTGTTTTTATTTTTTTGTGCAAAGTAAATGTTGTTTGTGTGGTACATGATAATCTTTAATTTTGATGCAAAGCTTGCCATGAAACCTGGTAAAAAAAAATGTTACATAAATGATATATCACGCCCAATTTCCTTTCTAAAATGATCTCCGTTATCGCGCATATTGCACCCATAGTGATCAGGTTTAACTGTGTAAAGGGTTGGGTGCCTTCCTACATCGGGGGTAGCGAGCTGAAATAATGATACCACACCCCTGAGGGCAGAAACAGAACGGGTGTGGAAAGGGGTGAAAAGAATTGAATCCCGCCCAAAAAGTCAATTTTCATGGAATGACCCATGTAATAATTTGGGACTTTATTAAAACCTAACTTTTATTTACTATAAAATCATAAAATGGTGTATATAGGCCGTCATTCCGAGTTGTTCGCTCGCAAGGCGATTTTAGCAGTATTGCACACGCTTAGCCGCCGCCTACTGGGAGTGAATCTTAGCTTCTTAAAATTGCGAACGAAAGATTCGCAATATTGCGATTACACATCTCGTAGCAGTTTCAGAGTAGCTTCAGACTTACTCGGCATCTGCGATCAGTTCAGTGCTTATCGTTCCTGGTTTGACGTCACAAACACACCCAGCGTTCGCCCAGACACTCCTCCGTTTCTCCAGCCACTCCCGCGTTTTTTACGGAAACGGTAGCGTTTTTTCCCACACACCCATAAAACGGCCTGTTTCCGCCCAGTAACACCCATTTCCTGTCAATCACACTACGATCGCCTGAGCGAAGAAAAAGCCGTGAGTAAAAATCCAAACTTCATAGCAAATTTACTTGGCGCAGTCGCAGTGCGGACATTGCGCATGTGCACTAAGCGGAAAAACGCTGCGATGCGAAGAAAATTTCCGAGCGAACGACTCGGAATGACCTCCATAATTCTGAAAACCAGTGAAATAAGGTAAAACAAACTATGATAGTAGAATAAAAAGGAGAAAAAAAGTATTTAAAAGGCTAAAACATAAAATAATGGCTAGTACACTTGCTTAAATGTCTCAGGTTTTTGGTAAATACTGTATATGGATGTTTTATATATACTGTATATGATGATGCACAGTACAATGGGTAACACAATTATCCACTGTTATTTTTGTATCTGCAACAATGATGACTCATTATTATGACTTATTAGTCACTCCACATACAGTATATACGGTATTATAGCTATATGAAACTATCTGTATTGTGTAATAAAATATTCTCAAAATCTTGCTCAGACATAAACAAATTTGTTACCAATCAGTTGTATATTATGTATCAGAAGACAATACAATAATGTTCATACAGAGGTAATTGCAATGTTCCATATCTGCATTGGTGAATAAATATGTATAGTACACTGTTACAAGTTGGTCTGGTGTAGTTGCACAAAGAATCAGAGGTAACGTAATAGAATACTAATACTGCTGCCCCTTTTAAAAGCAATTATATTTAAAATGTAACAAGTATTTAATTAATCTTGCACCCCTATAGTCAGTAGTCACAGAGTGGCATTGATACATTGTTCTGTCATTGCATTTTAGTTACACTCATGTCAAGGTTGTGTTCTGTGATTGTGTGGTGACTGACTATATCTCACCTTATCAAGAGCAAATGTGGCCAACATTCATTATTTTATGGAATATAACTTAGTAATGCACCAAACATTTGTTTAAACCAGAATAAACAAGACATAGAGATTAAACAAACTGCATCATGTTTTTGTCCTCTTAAATTGGGGCTGTGTATTTAATCTTGTAATGAGGCTTACTTATTATCCAACTAATTATGGGTGTGGTTCATTAGGTCGACATGAGTTAGGTCGACATACATTGGGTCGACCATGTTTGATCAACATGCATTGGGTTGACATGATCACTAGATCAACATGGTTATTAGGTCATCATGTGCTAGGTCGACATGGGAAAAGGTCAACATGGAAAAAGGTCAACATGCTTCGGGCACGGTGACTCGCTCTGCTACCGTTGCGCTCGGCACAGGTTACCATTCCCAGTTGTAGTCCACGTGGATCGTTAAGTGTGAAAAAGGTCAAAAAAGGAAAAAATTGTGAAAAACTCATGTCGACCTTTTTCCATGTCGACCTAATGACCACATCGACCTAGTGATCATGTCGACCTAATGCATGTTGACCAAACATGGTTGACCCAATGTATGTCAACCTAACTCATGTCGACCTAATGACCGCCATCCACTAATTATACCTGCCAGCTTTAAAACAATTTGAGAGATTTCCAGAAGGGAGATGCAGCTAATCACTGCAGGAAGTGTGACTGGATGCATCGTGTAATTCTCTGAGAATCACATCATTAAACCTTCAGTATCCCACCCATTTCATTAGGAATTGGGCAGGATTTGGGAGGTTGACTAACTCTTTTGGGTTTCTGTAGGAATCCACAAAACTTTAGGAGCCCCCCAGATGTGCCAGGGGAGAAGGAAAGTGTGTAATGAATAAATGGAATTAATTGTATAAATATCAATTTGACATTGACCTTTTTAAAAGGTACGCAGTCATTATGTCTATGAATATGAGTATGGAACAGTGATATAAATAATGGAACACCAACGGATCAGTATTTTACCACTTGTCATTTTCCTCAGTCACTTTAAAGTAGATTAGTACCTGGATAATTTTAGTGTTGTCTTTTATGTGCTCTGTATTAACTATGGACAGCAATATATTTACTGGCTCACCTAACAAAGTGTAACAATCATCAGCTGCAAATTGCTGCTAATCAATATGTTTATCTGAGCCAGTAGGGATATTGGGGGTCATTCCGAGTTGATCGCTAGCTGCATTCGTTCGCTGTGCTGTGATGAGGCAAAAAAAGGCCCTTCTGCGCATGTGTATGCAGCGGAATGTGCACGTGCGATGTACTATTACAACGAACGATGTAGTTTCACCCAGGGTCTAGCGATGCTTTTTAGTCACACTGGCTGCCGCAGAGTGATTGACATGAAGTGGGCATTTCTGGGTGTCAACTGACCGTTTTCAGGGAGCGTTCAAAAAAATGCAGGCATGCCAGGGAAAACGCAGACGTGGCTGGGCGAACACAGGACATGGCTGGGCGAACGCAGGGCATGTTTGTGACGTCAAAACAGGAACTGAACAGTCTGAAGTGATCGCAAGCACTGAGTAGGTTTTGAGCTACTGTAAAACTGCACAAAAAAACATTGTAGCCGCTCTGCGATCCTTTCATTCGCACTTCTGCTAAGCTAAATACACTCCCAGTGGGAGACGGCATAGCGTTTGCACGGCTGCTAAAAACTGCTAGCAAGCGAACAACTTGGAATGACCCCCATAGAGTGTTACATTTGTTGCAATGGTCTGTATCATTTGGAACTGTTCATAGTGCTAAGATTTTGCTACTAAATAACAACGTGCATAACCTGGCACATTGGAATTAATATATACCTTTGCTTTGCTCATGATACATCTTATAATACGCATATTTATTTATTAAATGTATGTATGGTTTAAATATATGTGCAATTCAGCATTTAATATTTTATGAAATATAAAAAAGTTTTATTTTTCTTTCCGAACCATCGGTTTATTGATTTTTCTGTGCGGTCTTCTAAAAAAAAAGAATAATTCTTTTCTGTGTCTCATCATATACCCCATACAGAGGTTTTTGCAAGACCACTGCAGTGAATTTTGATTAGACATTACTATTCTTTCTAATGATAAGATATATGTATACATAAAATTATTTGAAGTTGATATAGAATTTATTTAAACTGTTTTCTAGCACCGTAAGAGTTTTATTTGTACCTCTTTACTTGGCAGGTAAATCACCACTTGACTACCAGGGACATTTTGTTGACTTTTTAATCCTGTCAACATTTTATCAGTGCCAACATAATAAATGTCAATGTGTTCAGTGTTGACATACCATGCATGTCGATATTACAACCATGCCACCATTCTCATGTCAACTTTATGAATGTTGACAAAATATATCACACCTGTGATGGTTAAAGGAGTTTTCCACATTGAGTTATCTTTCATTTATTAGTGTGTAAATGACCTACTGTAAAATATATTGTAGCAGGATGACTGCTGTGATATTTCATCTTCCTCGCAAAGGACTGTTGGACAGTCAATTGCTTACTGGAAGTAGTACAAGTGGTCTTCCGACTTCCCCTCTGGGATGACGATCGACTCCCAGCAGCAACAACAGCAGCACCAGCAGCAGTAGGCGTTACACTCAAGGATGCATCGGAGGAATCCCAGGCAGAAGAGGACTCGTCAGACTTGACAGTGACATGGCCTGCAGGACTATTGGCTTTCCTGTGTAAGGAGGAAATTGACACTGAGGGTGTTGGTGGTGTGGTTTGCAGGAGCTTGGTTACAAGAGGAAGGGATTTAGTGGTCAGTGGACTGTTTCTGCTGTCATCCAAAGTTTTTGAACTTGTCACTGACTTATGATGAATGTGCTGCAGGTGACGTATAAGGGAGGATGTTCCGAGGTGGTTAACGTCCTTACCCCTACTTATTACAGCTTGACAAAGGCTACACACGGCTTGACACCTGTTGTCCGCATTTGTGTTAAAATAATTCCACACAGAAGAGGTGATTTTTTTTGTAATTTGACAAGGCATGTCAATGGCCATATTCGTCCCATGGACAACAGGTGTCTCCCCGGGTGCCTGACTTAAACAAACCACCTCACCATCAGAATCCTCCTTGTCACCAGCAACACCCATATCCTCATCCTGGTGTACTTCAACAGTGACATCTTCAATTTGACTATCAGGAACTGGACTGCGGGTGCTCCTTCCAGCACTTGCAGGGGGCGTGCAAATGGTGGAAGGTGCCACCTCTTCCCGTCCAGTGTTGGGAAGGTCAGGCATCGCACCCAACACAATTGGACTCTCCTTGGGGATTTGTGATTTAGAAGAACGCACAGTTCTTTGCTGTGCTTTTGCCAGCTTAAGTCTTTTCATTTTTCTAGCGAAAGGATGAGTGCTTCCATCCTCATGTGAAGCTGAACTACTAGCCATGAACATAGGCCAGGGCCTCAGCCGTTTCTTGCCACTCCGTGTCGTAAATGGCATATTGGCAAGTTTACGCTTCTACTCAGACGCTTTTAATTTTGATTTTTGGGTCATTTTACTGAACTTTTGTGTTTTGGATTTTACATGCTC
Organism: Pseudophryne corroboree; assembly: GCF_028390025.1. Classification (NCBI taxonomy): domain Eukaryota; kingdom Metazoa; phylum Chordata; class Amphibia; order Anura; family Myobatrachidae; genus Pseudophryne; species Pseudophryne corroboree. Next base: position 308,235,563 of record NC_086445.1, read on the forward strand.
TCTACTATGACATTGGGCATCGGCCTTGGCAGACGACGTTGATGGCATTTCATAGTCTCGGCCATGACTAGTGGCAGCAGCTTCAGCATGAGGTGGAAGTGGATCTTGATCTTTCCCTATTTTACCTTCCACATTTTTGTTCTGCATGTTTTAATGTGTGGAATTATATGCCAGTATCAATAGCAATGGCCTACTACTATATATACTGCGCACAACTGAAATGCACCACAGGTATGGATGGATAGTATACTTGACGACACAGAGGTAGGTAGAGCAGTGGCCTACTGTACCGTACTGCTATATATTATATACTGGTGGTCAGCAAACTGTGCAATACTGAAATGCACCACAGGTATGGATGGATAGTATACTTGACGACACAGAGGTAGGTAGAGCAGTGGCCTACTGTACCGTACTGCTATGTATTATATACTGGTGGTCAGCAAACTGTGCAAAACTGAAATGCACCACAGGTATGGATGGATAGTATACTTGACGACACAGAGGTAGGTAGAGCAGTGGCCTTCTGTACCGTACTTCTATATATTATATACTGGTGGTCAGCAAAATGATGCACTGTACTCCTACTATATACTACAATGCAGCACAGATATGGAGCGTTTTTCAGGCAGAGAACGTTTAATACTGGTGGTCACTGGTCAGCAAAACTCTGCACTGTACTCCTCCTATATAATACTGCTGGTCCCCAGTCCCCACAATAAAGCAGTGTGAGCACAGATATATGCAGCACACTGAGCACAGATATGGAGCGTTTTTCAGGCAGAGAACGTATAATACTGGTGGTCACTGGTTAGCAAAACTCTGCACTGTACTCCTCCTATATAATACTGCTGGTCCCCAGTCCCCACAATAAAGCAGTATGAACACAGATATATGCAGCACACTGAGCACAGATATGGAGCGTTTTTCAGGCAGAGAACGTATAATACTGGTGGTCACTGGTCAGCAAAACTCTGCACTGTACTCCTCCTATATAATACTGCTGGTCCCCAGTCCCCACAATAAAGCAGTGTGAACACAGATATATGCAGCACACTGAGCACAGATATGGAGCGTTTTTCAGGCAGAGAACGTATAATACTGGTGGTCACTGGTCAGCAAAACTCTGCACTGTACTCCTCCTATATAATACTGCTGGTCCCCAGTCCCCACAATAAAGCAGTATGAACACAGATATATGCAGCACACTGAGCACAGATATGGAGCGTTTTTCAGGCAGACAACGTACACTGGTGGTCACTGGTCAGCAAAACTCTGCACTGTACTCCTCCTATATAATACTGCTGGTCCCCAGTCCCCACAATAAAGCAGTGTGAGCACAGATATATGCAGCTCACTGAGCACAGATATGGAGCGTTTTTCAGGCAGACAACGTATAATACTGGTGGTCACTGGTCAGTAAAACTCTGCACTGTACTCCTCCTATAATACTGTTGGTCCCCAGAATAAAGATATTTGCACTGCAGCCCCCTGAAACAAAGTGAGAGGATGCCAGCCACGTCCTCTCACTATCATTTCCAATGCACGAATGAAAAATGGCGGCGACGCGCGGTTCCTTATATAGAATCCGAATCTCGCGAGAATCCGACAGCGGGATGATGACGTTCGGGCGCGCTTGGGTTAGCCGAGCCATACGGGAGAATCCGAGTCTGCCTCGGACCCGTGTAAAATGGGTGAAGTTCGGGGGGGTTCGGATTCCGAGGAACTTAACCCGCTCATCATTACTCACAATGATAGTACCTCCTGACACATATGAGGAAACTAAAATGTAGTAATCAGGGCCATTACTAGAGCTTTGCCATAGGGGCATTTGTGAATGGGGAAAATATTTTTATAAATTAGTTCTTGAGGGGCACAACAATTCCTTTGTGCCCCAGGTACTAATTTTTCTCCTTATACCTCTAGGTAACATACATATTAGAACTTTAGAACATAGATAAAAAAAAAAGTTCTGTATAAATGTGCCACTCAGTCCATTGTTACTTTAAAGGATGATTCTGGTAGGTTGTCCTTTGACCCTAGATTTATTAATCAAATATTTAAAGATTATTATGAAACACTGTAAAAACGACCCACCCACTGAATCCAGAGACAGGAATGAGTTTCTTGCCTCTTTTCCCTTCCACCTATTAACTCCCATATAGTGACCCATCTTGGTCAGGATGTTTCAGAGGAGATCACCTTAGCCCTTAAATCCCAGAAGCTAAGGCTCCAGGTCCCTAAGACATTCTTTTGGTTTATTATAAGTCTTTTGCAACCCTCTTAGTCCACCATTTGACTAGATTGCTTAATTCTAATCTAGAAGGATATGCCTTTCACCAGAACTCCACTGGACCTAAAATCATTGTCAATATCAAGATATTCAAATTTTGACTAATAGTCTCAATGGCATTTTACCCAATTTGATTGATTCAGATCAAGTGAGATTTGTCCCCCAATGATAGGGCCTTGACAACACTGGTAGAACAAGCAATCTTATTCACTGCTTCACTCACTCACAATTGTATTCAATGATTCTAGCACTTGATACAGAAAAGGCATTCCTGGCAATTCCTGTTTTTTTGTCATTGTGGCATTTGGCCTGTGTGGATGATTTATACATGCTGTCCAGGTTCTCTATCACAACTCCATTTTGACTGTTACTGTACCTATAATGACAAATGTTTGTAGGTGAAACAAGGACATCAGATTCCTACTGCTTCTCAGACCCAAGAGTAGGTCTGTCACACACAACAGCCCCCAAAACTCCCCCACCACCAGTCCCCCAACTCCTCCACACTAACATTAGATCATCTCTGCTTCCCAGCACTGGGTCATGTGTGTGAAGGTGAAAGTCAGCTGCTGCCCCCAGTAATTCCTCCATCACTATTTATATTGTATTTTCTAGTGCTGTGCTCAATCCTGGCTATTCTGACTGTATTTTGACTGATATTCTGTATATAATTTTATCTGATGCAGATGGTAATCAGATGACGAATATTATAATGTTTCCCCTTTAACTGTTCCAAGGTGAATACAGTGAATGGTGTGAATGTATTAGTACACTGAAACACAGTAATTCAAAATATGTATATTGTGCTGAAACAAATAAAACAAATAGGAACTGTATGCAGTTCTCTTTGGCACTTCCGTGTACCACTTCTGTTTACATACTATTACAAAGAAAATATGATCCGCTAATAGAATTGAAGAATGTCTCTTTAAAAGTTCATCACAGTCTATATTGCAGATTGTGGCATCACGCACAACTTTGTATCAAAAGGATTAGGAAAAGCACAAGGAAAAGGAAGTCACTGCAGTTTACAAAAGAGGTATCAACTAATGTGAAAGCAAAAAAGATGTTTTTTAGGAATTATAAGCAGACTCAAAATAATAATGACAATGAGGCATATCTTGCCAGATAATAGGAGCTAAAAAAGTGATCGGACATGCAAAGGCAAAAGCTGAGGAGATGGCCCAGTCAGTAAATAAAGGGAGCAAAACGTTTTTTTATTTATCTACTGTAAGTAAAAGGAGACAATCAAATGGAAGAATAATAAGACTTGAGACAAAAAGTGAGAATTTGGTGGAGGGAGACAAGGAAGTAGCATATCATGTAAATGATTATTTATGCTCAGTATTTACTACAGATGGAGAGGGGAGGGGACCACAGGTAAGTTGAAATGACATGAATAATAATAAGGTAGATGAAAGTACATTTATAGATACATAGATACATAGATAGATAATAGGTCTTAACAATACTCTCAACACTGAAATTGAATAAATCAGTGGGGCCAGATGGGATAAATCCAAGGATTCTAAAAGAGCAAAGATGTGACGGTAGCACAACTAATAGAATTATTCAACCAGCCACTAGATACAGGTGCAATTCCAGAGTACTGGAAAAGAGCAAATGTAGTTCCACTGCACAAAAGTGGAAGCAAAGTAGAAGCAAATAATTATAGACCAGTAATCCTTACATCAGTAGTAGAGAAAGTAATGGCAACACCATTAAAATAATGAGTTGTGGAATTTTTGAAATCAAACAACTTACAGGATCACAAACATCATGAATTTACTCTGAGGGGAGATCATGCCAAATAAATTGTATTGATTTTTTTGACTCCATGACTAAAATAATAGATCAAGCAGGGGCCTTAGATGTAGCATATCTATTACTTTAGTAAAGCATTTGACACAGTCCCACATCACAGACTGCTAAATAAACTCGAAAACATAAAGTAGGATTGGATTATAAAGCATTTTAATGGATAAGAACCTAGTTGCAGGATAGGATACAGACAGATGTAGTAAATGAAGTATATTCTGTTGAGGGAAATATTACCAGTGGAAGACCTCAGGGATCTATACTTGGACCAGTGTTCTTTAAAACTTTGTTGATGACATTGCAAATGGTATTGAAAGGAAAGTATGCCTTTTTGCAGATGACACTAAAATATGCAAAAGCGTAGATACAACAGAGGAGTAATACAAATGAGTGATGATCTAGGTAGACCTAAGGAATGGTCAAGAATGTGGCAAGTACAGTTTAATGTAAAAAAAATGCAAAATCATGTACTTGATCTCAAAACCCCAAAGTCTAAATATCAGGGTATAAGGCTATAATGGAAACCACTGAGTAGGAAAGGGTTTTAGGAGCCATACATCAAGTGACTTAAAGGTAGTGATGAGCGGGTTCGGTTCCTCGGAAACCAAACCCCCCCGAACTTCACCCATTTTACATGGGTCCGAGGCATAGTCGGATTCTCCCGTATGGCTCGGTTAACCCGAGCGCGCCCGAACGTCATCATCCCGCTGTCGGATTCTCGCGAGATTCGGATTCTATATAAGCAGCAGCGCGTCGCTGCCATTTTCACTTGTGCATTGGAAATGTTAGGGAGAGGACGTGGCTGGCGTCCTCTCCGTTTTTATTCATTGTTGATGCAAATATTTGTGCTTACTTTGTATTATTAATATAGGAGGAGTACAGTTTTGCTGATCAGTGACCACCAGTTTTATCCGTTCTCTGCCTGAAAAAAACGCTCCTTATCCGTTATCTGTGCTCAGTGTGCTGCATATATCTGTGCTCACACTGCTAAATTGTGGGGACTGGGGAGCAGCAGTATTATATAGGAGGAGTACAGTGCAGAGTTTTGCTGACAGTGACCACCAGTATACGTTGTCTGCCTGAAAAACACTCCATATCTGTGCTCAGTGTGCTGCATATATCTGTGCTCACACTGCTTAATTGTGGGGACTGGGGAGCAGCAGTATTATATAGGAGGAGTACAGTGCAGAGTTTTGCTGACAGTGACTACCAGTATACGTTGTCTACCTGAAAAACACTCCATATATGTGCTCAGTGTGCTGCATATATCTGTGCTCACACTGCTTAATTGTGGGGACTGGGGAGCAGCAGTATTATATAGGAGGAGTACAGTGCAGAGTTTTGCTGACAGTGACCACCAGTATACGTTGTCTGCCTGAAAAACACTCCATATCTGTGCTGCATTGTAGTATATAGTAGGAGTACAGTGCATAATTTTGCTGACCACCAGTATATAATATATAGGAGTACGGTACAGAAGGCCACTGCTGTACCTACCTCTGTGTCGTCAAGTATACTATCTATCCATACCTGTGGTGCATTTCAGTTTTGCACAGTTTGCTGACCACCAGTATATAATATATAGCATTACGGTACAGTAGGCCACTGCTGTACCTACCTCTGTGTCATCAAGTATACTATCCATCCATACCTGTGGTGCATTTCAGTTTTGCACAGGTTGCTGACCACCAGTATATAATATATAGCATTACGGTACAGTAGGCCACTGCTGTACCTACCTCTGTGTCGTCAAGTATACTATCCATCCATACCTGTGGTGCATTTCAGTTTTGCACAGTTTGCTGACCACCAGTATATAATATATAGCATTACGGTACAGTAGGCCACTGCTGTACCTACCTCTGTGTCGTCAAGTATACTATCCATCCATACCTGTGGTGCATTTAAGTTTTGCACAGTTTTCTGACCACCAGTATATAATATATAGCATTACGGTACAGTAGGCCACTGCTGTACCTACCTCTGTGTCGTCAAGTATACTATCCATCCATACCTGTGGTGCATTTCAGTTGTGCGCAGTATATTTAGTAGTAGGCCATTGCTATTGATACTGGCATATAATTCCACACATTAAAACATGGAGAACAAAAATGTGGAGGTTAAAATAGGGAAAGATCAAGATCCACTTCCACCTCGTGCTGAAGCTGCTGCCACTAGTCATGGCCGAGACAATGAAATGCCATCAACGTCATCTGCCAAGGCCGATGCCCAATGTCATAGTAGAGAGCATGTAAAATACAAAAAACAAAAGCTCAGTAAAATGACCCAAAAATCTAAATTGAAAGCATCTGAGGAGAAGCGTAAACTTGCCAATATGCCATTTACGACACGGAGTGGCAAGGAACGGCTGAGGCCCTGACCTATGTTCATGGCTAGTGGTTCAGCTTCACATGAGGATGGAAGCACTCATCCTCTCGCTAGAAAAATGAAAAGACTTAAGCTGGCAAAAGCACAGCAAAGAACTGTGCGTTCTTCTAAATCACAAATCCCCAAGAAGAGTCCAATTGTGTCGGTTGCGATGCCTGACCTTCCCAACACTGGACGGGAAGAGCTTGCGCCTTCCACCATTTGCACGCCCCCTGCAAGTGCTGGAAGGAGCACCCGCAGTCCAGTTCCTGATAGTCAAATTGAAGATGTCACTGTTGAAGTACACCAGGATGAGGATATGGGTGTTGCTGGTGCTGAGGAGGAAATTGACAAGGAGGATTCTGATGGTGAGGTGGTTTATTTAAGTCAGGCACCCGGCGAGACACCTGTTGTCCGTGGGACGTATATGGCCATTGACATGCCTTGTCAAAATACAAAAAAAATCAGCTCTTCGGTGTGGAATTATTTCAACACAAATGCGGACAACAGGTGTCAAGCCGTGTGTTGCCTTTGTCAAGCTGTAATAAGTAGGGGTAAGGACGTTAACCACCTCGGAACATCCTCCCTTATACGTCACCTGCAGCGCATTCATCATAAGTCAGTGACAAGTTCAAAAACTTTGGATGACAGCGGAAGCAGTTCACTGACCACTAAATCCCTTCCTTTTGTAACCAAGCTCCTGCAAACCACACCACCAACTCCCTCAGTGTCAATTTCCACCTTACACAGGACAGCCAATAGTCCTGTAGGCCATGTCACTGGCAAGTCTGACGAGTCCTCTCCTGCCTGGGATTCCTCCGATGCATCCTTGAGTGTAACGCCTACTGCTGCTGGCGCTGCTGTTGTTGCTGCTAGGAGTCGATCGTCATCCCAGAGGGGAAGTCGGAAGACCACTTGTACTACTTCCAGTAAGCAATTGACTGTCCAACAGTCCTTTGCGAGGAAGATGAAATATCACAGCAGTCATCCTGCTGCAAAGCGGATAACTGAGGCCTGGGCGGTGAAAAACGTGGTTCCGGTATCCACCGTTAATTCAGATGCAACTAGAGACTTGATTGAGGTACTGTGTCCCCGGTACCAAATACCATCTAGGTTCCATTTCTCTAGGCAGGCGATACCGAAAATGTACACAGACCTCAGAAAAAGAGTCACCAGTGTCCTAAAAAATGCAGTTGTACCCAATGTCCACTTAACCATGGACATGTGGACAAGTGGAACAGGGCAGACTCAGGACTATATGACTGTGACAGCCCACTGGGTAGATGTATTGCCTCCCACAGCAAGAACATCAGCGGCGGTACCAGTAGCAGCATCTTGCAAATGACAACTCGTTCCTAGGCAGGCTTCGCTTTGTATCACCACTTTCCAGAAGAGGCACACAGCTGACAACCTCTTACGGAAACTGAGGTACATCATCGCAGAATGTCTTACCCCAATTGGACTCTCCTGGGGATTTGTGACATCGGACAACGCCAGCAATATTGTGCGTGCATTACATCTGGGAAAATTCCAGCACGTCCCATGTTTTGCACATACATTGAATTTGGTGGTGCAGAATTATTTAAAAAACGACAGGGGCGTGCAAGAGATGCTGTCGGTGGCCCGAAGAATTGCGGGCCACTTTCGGCATTCAGCCACCGCGTAACGAAGACTGGAGCACCACCAAACATTCCTGAACCTGCCCTGCCATCATCTGAAGCAAGAGGTGGTAACGAGGTGGAATTCAACCCTCTATATGCTTCAGAGGATGGAGGAGCAGCAAAAGGCCATTCAAGCCTATACATCTGCCCACGATATAGGCAAAGGAGGGGAATGCACCTGACTCAAGCGCAGTGGAGAATGATTTCAATGTTGTGCAAGGTTCTGCAACCCTTTGAACTTGCCACACGTGAAGTCAGTTCAGACACTGCCAGCCTGAGTCAGGTCATTCCCCTCATCAGGCTTTTGCAGAAGAAGCTGGAGACATTGAAGGAGGAGCTAAAACAGAGCGTTTCCGCTAGGCATGTGGGACTTGTGGATGAAGCCCTTAATTCGCTTAACCAGGATTCACGGGTGTCAATCTGTTGAAATCAGAGCACTACATTTTGGCCACCGTGCTCGATCCTAGATTTAAAACCTACGTTGTATCTCTCTTTCCGGCAGACAAAAGTCTGCAGAGGTTCAAAGACCTGCTGGTGAGAAAATTGTCAAGTCAAGCGGAACGTGACCCGTCAACATCTCCTCCTTCACATTCTCCCGCAACTGGGCGTGTGAGGAAAAGGCTAAGAATTCCGAGCCCCCCCGCTGGCGGTGATGCAGGGCAGTCTGGAGCGAGTGCTGACTGGTCCGGACTGAAGAACCTGCCAACGATTACTGACATGTCGTCTACTGTCACTGCATATGATTCTCTCACCATTGAAAGAATGCTGGAGGATTATATGAGTGACCGCATCCAAGTAGGCACGGCAGACAGTCCATACGTATACTGGCAGGAAAAAGAGGCAATTTGGAGTCCCTTGCACAAACTGGCTTTATTCTACCTAAGTTGCCCTCCCTCCAGTGTGTACTCCGAAAGAGTGTTTAGTGCAGCGGCTCACCTTGTCAGCAATCGGCGTACGAGGTTACTTCCAGAAAATGTGGAGAAGATGATGTTCATCAAAATGAATTATAATCAATTCCTCCGTGGAGACATTCACCAGCAGCAATTGCCTCCAGAAAGTACACAGGGATCTGAGATGGTGGATTCCAGTGGGGACGAATTAATAATCTGTGAGGAGGGGGATGTACACAGTGAAAGGGGTGAGGAATCGGAGGATGATGATGAGGTGGACATCTTGCCTCTGTAGAGCCAGTTTGTGCAAGGAGAGATTGATTGCTTCTTTTTTTGGTGGGGTCCCAAACCAACTAGTCATTTCAGTCACAGTCGTGTGGCAGACCCTGTTGCTGAAATGATGGGTTCGTTAAAGTGTGCATGTCCTGTTTATACAACATAAGGGTGGGTGGGAGGGCCCAAGGACAATTCCATCTTGCACCTCTTTTTTCTTTAATTTTTCTTTGCATCATGTGCTGTTTGGGGACAATTTTTTTGAAGTGCCATCCTGCCTGACACTGCAGTGCCACTCCTAGATGGGCCAGGTGTTTGTGTCGGCCACTTGTGTCGCTTAGCTTAGTCACACAGCGACCTTGGTGCGCCTCTTTTTTTCTTTGCATCATGTGCTGTTTGGGGACAATTTTTTTGAAGTGCCATCCTGCCTGACACTGCAGTGCCACTCCTAGATGGGCCAGGTGTTTGTGTCGGCCACTTGTGTCGCTTAGCTTAGTCACACAGCGACCTTGGTGCGCCTCTTTTTTTCTTTGCATCATGTGCTGTTTGGGGACAATTTTTTTGAAGTGCCATCCTGCCTGACACTGCAGTGCCACTCCTAGATGGGCCAGGTGTTTGTGTCGGCCACTTGGGTCACTTAGCTTAGCCATCGAGTAACCTCGGTGCAAATTTTAAGACTAAAAATAATATTGTGAGGTGTGAGGTGTTCAGAATATACTGAAAATGAGTGTAAATTATGGTTATTGAGGTTAATAATACTATGGGATCAAAATGACCCCTAAATTCTATGATTTAAGCTGTTTTTGAGGGTTTTTTGTAAAAAATCCGACAAAAAAATTTCAGGGAGGTTTTGCCAAAACGCGTCTGAATCCAAAACACGGCTGCAGAACCGAATCAAAAACCAAAACACAAATCCCGAAAAATGTCCGGTGCACATCACTACTTAAAGGCAGTTAAGCAATGCAAACGGAAGAAACACCTGGGTTGTGACTGCGCTAGTAGAAGGATAAGTATTTTACCATAGTAGGTATGCTGCTAATGGAATAGAAGGGATTCCCTGGTCCCTTAGGATATATCTATGTGTGAAATAGTGTGTATTCCAGCGCAAAAACCTTTTATAGTTAAAATGTATACAAAGGAGAGGTCACATACAATTGTGTACACTGTAAGAGTTTTTAATTTTATATAAAATGTTATATTTTACACAATTTTCTTGACCCTTGATTAGGTCAGGTCTCAAAAACACAAAGACAAGAGAATACAAAAGGAGAGAGGTAGGGTAGAGAGGGGGAGGGGGAGAGAGAAAATACATATTTTGATGTTTAAAAATATTTGGAGTTGGATTTTTCTTATAGAATTAGTTCAAATAAAATGTCCATCAGGGATGGTGTAACAGTTAATGTGGACCTTTTTGATGTTAAACCATCCCTGTTGGGATAGTTTCATTTGAACTCATTTTATAAGAAAAATCCAACTCCAAATATTTTTAAACAACTATTTTTTTTCTCTCTCTCCCCCTGCTCTCTCTCCCCTGTCTCTCTTCTTTTGTATTCTCTTGTCTTTGTGTTTTTGAGATTTGACCTAATCAAGGCTCAGGAAACTGTGTAAACAATAAAATTTGTAAATAAAATTTAAAACTCTTACAGTGAACACAAATAGTGTGTGATCTCTCCTTTGTATAAATGTTTACTGTAAAAGTTTTTGCGCTGGAATACACTACCTCACACATAATGTAGGTATGCAATGCAACAAAGCAATGAGGAAGGCAGGTCAGATGCTTAGTTGCGTAGGGAGAGGAATTAGTAGCAAGAAAAAATAATTAATAAAGCAACTGTATAGATCATTGGTATAATCTCATCTGGAATACTGTGTCCAGTTCTAGAGACGATATCTCCAGAAGGATATAATACATTAGAGAGCATACAAAGAGGGGCAAATAAAATTGTACATGGCGTACATCACAAAACTTACCCAGAAAGACTTAAAGATATTAACATATACAGTATAGTTTAGAGCAGGAAAGGAAAAAGGGGCGACATGATAGACATTTTCAAATAAACCAAGTGTTTTAACCAAGTACAGAGGGAAACATTCTTCAAACAAAGAGAAGTATTAGAACTCGAGGACATAGACTGAAACTGAAGGGAGATACAGTAGGATCAGGGGAAATTTAAGGAAAAATTACTTTCCAGAAAGGGTAGTGTATAATTGGAATACCCTTCTGTCAGAGGAAGTAAAGGCTAAGACAGTAGAGCAATTTAAACATGGTTGGGATAGGCATATGGATATCCTTACAAAGAACTAAAGATCAAAAAGGGTTGAGATTACCTAAAGGATAAAATAAGGGGCAGACTAGAGGGGCCAAGTGGTTCTTATCTGCCATCAATTCTATTTTTATTTGTTTCTGTGTAAAGTAGAGATGTGTGCTGACCCCCTTGTTTTGGTTTTGGCACTAATTCGTCGTCGAGTTTTGGTTTTGGATCTGTATTTATATAAAAAATTGTTCAAATCAGCTAAACTCACATAATTTCAGCCTTTTTTTTTTGTTTCTAGCTATTATTAACCTGAACATTAATTTCCAGTCATTTCCAGTAAATTTTGACCACCTTATAGCTCACAATATAGTCCTCATCCTGTTTAGGTCAATAGGTTGCACCAAGCTGGCTGACTAAGCTAATTGACAGCGGTGGGCAGCACAAACACATGTCAGTTCAACTTTAAACATGGTACATATAGGAAACAGAGTTGCACTGACGTGGCAGACAGGACGGTATTTTAATAAACTATATGACCCCATTGAAAAGTGAAACCAATAACGTTTAAATTAATCAAGAACTAAATCAGAATGGAAGGAAGGAAGCAAGGAAGGATTGACTTGTAAATTTATTTAATTAAATTTATTTTTTTTATGCCAAAAATGTTAATCAATGGGGCACTGGGTACAGTGATTGAAAATTCTTATTTATTGGCCTTTTTCTGTAAAATAATGAAAGGATTGATTAGTTAGTTAGTTAATTTAATTTAATTGATTAATTAAGAAAGTTTATGAGGGACGAGGGGTGTTAGTTCTGCTCACATATTAAACTTGGTGGGTTAGATTATTTGTTTAATTACAGGTGTGCAGGGGATGCTGTCTTTGGCCTGAAAAATTCTAGACATTTTTGGTATTCATTAAGCAAATGCATGTAGAAGATTTCAGCAGCTGAAAGAATAGTTCCATTTGTCATGCCACTAAATGAAGCAAAAGGTAGTGACCAGGTGCAATTGCACCCTTTATTTGCTCCAGTGCATGGAGGAACAGCCACAAGCCATCGAAACCTACACAATAAGCTATAACATGGGGAGGAGCTTACTCCAGCACACTAAATAAGACTCTATTGCAAGCTATTGAAACCATTTGAAGAAGCAACTAATGAATTGTGTAAAAATACTCATATTCGGGAGCGTGGCTTGGCCGGACATGCAATAGGACGCAGGGAGCTGGAGCTCTGCTAACATCCTGATGAAATCTGCTGCCCTGGGGTGTTAATGGCCGCACAACAAGCAGCTGCCGTGGGAGAGTGTCCTGACTGCCGGGAGCCACAGATCACGTCTCCCGCTGCCGCACTGGCCAGTTTCTTGTCTCTTGAAGCTGGGGCATGCTGGGGAAGGGACCGAAAGTGCCGCCGGCATCTTACACACCACACTTACTGGCGTCCTGTACCTGCCGGGAGAGGAGAATACCTACAGCTGTGAGCAGGTACTGGCTCCTATACTTGCTCCCCCTCACTCCCTGTCAGTCCCACCATCTCTCCTGCAGCTGCCCACATGAGTATATAGTGTGGGTGCCTGAGAGCACAGGGAGGCATATACCAGTGCTGGTCATGGCTGTAGATGTGAGGAGTGGTGCACACCAGCTTGGCAGGCTCCTGCACTCTGCCATCTTGAGGCTTCTCACATCTGATACAGGAACGTACCCACTGGCTAAATTCTCATTTCTCTTTTCTTGCTGCATTAACTTTGTAAGGTATCCACTGTATATCATACAACCAGTGAGTCTGTGACACAGGGCACTGTATATCAGTGTATGTTAATAAGTGACTGTTCTGATTCTGTCTTAAATTGGCAGCTGCTTCCAGCCAACGTGGTTAAATCGGGCAACTCAACTGCATATAAATTAGAAAAATATGCTAGAGGCTCACAATCTGCCTCGCAACCACAACATCCTGCTGGCTCTCCCCCACCTGCACCACCATCGGGAGATCCTCCAGCTGAGGCGACGCCACAGTCAACTCAACAGATTTTATTGGCTATTACGGCGTCACAGCAGAGAGTTACGGATAAATTTGGACAGGTCCAGTCTGACATTTCCCTGATCAGGCATGACATACAAAAAGTAATTGAGAGGATAGGGGAGGCTGAACACCGCATCTCTGACCTAGAAGAGCTTGCTAACCCTCTCAAAACCAAAATCTCAGATCTGTCTTCTCAAATGACGCTGGTTCAAGTGAAGCTTTCGGACATTGAGGGACAATTGATACGAAATAATGTTCACTTTGTAGGCCTATTGGAGCAGGCAGAGGGCCCTTCTCCCGAAAATTCCTGGAGGACTGGCTTTTAAAGATATATGACAAGGCAGAATTTAGACTGCAATTTGCTTTTGAACGATCACACCATCTCCCCTTTCGGCTTCCTCCCCCGAGTGCACCTGCATGTACGTTTATAGCTCGCTTCCTCCACTACAAAGACCAGGATGACATCCTCTGTTTAGCAAGAGTTCATGGGGGGTAATTCTGAGTTGATCGCAGCAGGAACTTTGTTAGCAGTTGGGCAAAACCATGTGCACTGCAGGGGAGGCAGATATAACATGTGCAGAGAGAGTTAGATTCGGGTGTGGTGTGTTCAATCTACAATCTAAATTGCAGTGTAAAATTAAAGCAGCCAGTATTTACCCTGCACAGAAACAAAATAACCCACCGAAATCTAACTCTATCTGCACATGTTATATCTGCCTCCCCTGCAGTCCACATGGTTTTATCCAACTGCTAACAAAGTTCCTGCTGTGATCAACTCAGAATTACCCCCAAGGTCCTTTGAAATTTGAGAATCGCACTGGAGGTCCAGAAAACAATTTCTTAAAGTCAAGAAACTGCTACGAGACCGCCAAATTAAATATTCCATGCTATTTCCGGCACGGCTCAGAGTGATTCACAATGGCACTACGCACTTCTTTAACACAGCTCGGGAAGCTGAGGAGTGGCTGGAGTGAGGGCCTCGGACTCCTAAATGAGTACTCCTGTGGTGAATATGTTTCATAATGTGTGTCTTCATTCACTTTTCTTCCTGGTTTTGTATATTGCTCATTATTGATTACTGTCAGGTACACATTGCCCATTGGCAAATTAGCATTAGCATTCAGCTGCTACACTGCTGATATCCGCATGCGGAGCTGCATGTTAGGAAAAGTTTATTGGGGTTTTCTCTTTTCTTCTAAACCTCTGTACCCTTGGGTTTATAATTGCTTAATTTCTCTTTGTCTGTTCTTTTTTGTTAGGTTATCGGTTAAGGGGCTCCAAGTGTATCTAAGTTTCAATGGATATGCCGGGTGGGAAAAGGGCGGGTTCTTTGTTTGTTATTTTCTTTATGTACATGTCTGGGTCGCATATATTTGTGCCGGGGCCTTGTGAGACTTAAACACATACATTTTCCACTGTCGCTTATTGTGCTTACACCTGTGGATTTGCACTGTGCCGGAAGGACATGGTGCTTCTTTCACTTATATGCCTCATTATATATTAAAGATCCGTCTTCTGTTGAACAGGTTAGTGTGCACCAATGGCTGTAGACACACAGGGGCTCCGTAAGCTCGGTTGGAACGTGCGTGGCCTAAATGACCAAATTAAACGCACATTAGTTTTGACACAGATGAAGAAATATAATTTGGATATTATTTGCCTCTCAGAGACCCACTTAACTGGCTCAAAGACCCTGGCTCTCAAGAAACCCTGGGTGGGCTCGCACTTCCATTCCACTTCCATTCCATTCCACTTCCATTCCATTCCATTCTACTTTTTCTAACAATGCGAGGGGAGTTTCGGTTCTTGTAAAAAAAAAATTCACTTTTCATTTGATATATATTACAATTTGATCAATATGGCTGATAGGGCGCTTATGCATCTCCTTGCAGTGTATGTACCCCCTCCTTATAATAATAAAGTCTTGAGACACGCTATGGCTTTTGTGGCCACTTCTCCCTCTTCTCCTATTCTAAGTATTGGGGACTTTAACAATGTTTTAGACCGGTAACTGGACAGGTGGAGTGAGATACCGACTGTATCCCAGGAGCCCCCTGCATCTCCAACTTCGTTTGCCAGGTTGCTACAGGAACTGGGTTTGCTAGACATATTGAGAATCAGACATCCTTCCATGTTACAGTACTCCTGCCACTCGTCAAGATTTCACTCCTTTTCAAGAATAGATCTGGTCTTAGTTTCTCCTGACCTAGTCCCTAAATTGACAGACATTCAATATTTGCACAGAGGCATTTCGGATCACTCCCCTATCATGGTAACTGTAGATAATGCACTGGCACAGGGTGCCAGGATGTGGAAACTCAACTCATTCTGGTTAACTCTACTGAGTAAGGACTCTGACATGACTGTGGAGTAGAGGGAATTTATACAGCATAATGCCTCACATGAGGACCCTTCAATTAAACACGACGCCTTTAAGGCCACAATGCAGGGATCCTTTATTCAGCAAATTGCTAATGTTAAAAAACACGTGAGGGAGGAGGAAAACAGACTAGAAAGGGCCTGTCACACCACTGAGAATGTATACTTGACGGTCGGCACCCCTGAAAATAGACTAGGGTGGGATGTGGCGAGAAAGGCATTAACAGATTGTCTGCTGGATAAGTCCAGACGCAAGTTGCTCTTCTCAAAACATGCTCAGTACTCACAAGAAGATACTGCTAGCAGTTATCTGGCCTACCTATCCAGGGGTGAGAGAGAGATCACGTCTATACAACAGAGGAGAGACCCTCAGGGTACAATACATTACACCACACCACACCGGATATTGCCCAGGTTTTTCTTTCTTATTTTTCAACTCTATATGCATCTAGGGCAACTTTCTGCAACAACTACGATCATATCTAGCCTTCATAGAACTGCCCTGTTTATCCCAGGAGGCGAGAGACTCTCTAGAAGCAGACATTACCCTCGATGAGCTAGAGACAGCTATTGCCTCGTTTCCTAACAGAAAGGCACCTGGGGGGAATGGGATACCAGTTGAGGTATATAAACAATTTAAGGATTTCTTTGCTCCATATTTACTAAAACTATTTAATGATTTATTTGACAGTCTCCCCCTCTCAATGCAAGATACCATCATCATAGTACTGCCCAAGCCAGGTAAGGATCCCACAATCCCTGACTCGTACCGCCCAATCTCGTTATTAGCTATGGATATTAAGATATTAGTGGTCCACCTCAATGCTGTCATAACATCAATTGTCCATGATGATCAGACTGGCTTTATGCCATGATAGTCAGAACCTGCGCAGATTATTTTGCCATTTACAGGGGGAGGGGACCGAGCAAAGTCAGAGGCAGTGGTGGTATCTTTGGATGCCGCCAAGGCCTTCGACTTAGTGGAATGGTATATGGGATCTATTTATGGGAAATACTCCAGAAGTTTGCCTTTGGTCCTAAATTCATACACTGGGTTAGATTGTTATACTACACGCCTAGGGCCGTGTTTCAGTGAATGGGTATGTTATGCCATCCTTTCCCCTAGGGCAAGGAACTAGACAGGGCTGTCCACTATCCCCTGCCCTATTTGCCCTGGCCATTGAGCCCCTCACTGCATGCATACATATGAAGGTCCCCTGACATTAGAGGTATTCTGATTGGTGACCATACTGATGTTATTGCGCTATACGTGGATGACATGCTATTGTTTTTAAATGATGCAGATGCCTCTCTATTGAAGCTACTTGAAGTGGTGAACACTTTTGGGACCTTATCAGGCCTGCTAATAAACTGGAACAAGTCCACCATCCTTCTATTGTCAGGGGTCCTACCTGAAGCGGCGAATGTCTCAAGCCCGCTACAATGGACCCTCTCCTTTAAATACCTAGGAGTTAATGTTCCACCAAGGGCTAAAACATATATTCAGCAGAATCTAGTCCCGGTTACTGATGAATTTAGGTGTCGGATCCATCAATGGAAAAAACTCCCCTTAATGGTTACAGGCCGTATAAATTTAATTAAGATAGTTGTACAACCCAAATTCCTATATATCCTTCAACATTCGCCCATTTATTTTCCTAAACAGTGTTTTAATAAAATTAATAATATGATCTCCTCATTTATTTGGGGGGGGGGGGTAGGTTGCCTAGTGTGGCATTGGGAGCCTTAGTCAAAGACAAAACAGAAGGGGATCTGAGCTTGCCCAACCTGCAAATCTACTACATGGCTGCTCAATTGGTACATATATCAAATTGAGCCCAGGGTAGGGGAGGACCTGCAGCGGTGGGGTTTCTGGCTGAGCATGTGGTGCCCCATTTCTCTCTAATCCAATTTCTCCTGTCTGGATCCTCAACAGGGAATCTCCCACCTATGCTACGTCAGACCCTACTCGTGTGGTGGCATACCCATTCCTATTATGAATGGACTGACATTGATAATGAAACCCCTATATGGTTTAATAATAAAATTAAAGAGTTACTACAGCTGTCAGAAGACAATGTCTGGATACGAACTGGCCTTAAGGAAATTGCTCAGTTGTACATGGAGGGCGTTTTAAAATATTTTTAGCAAATACAACAGGATTTCCCAGTCCCCAATTCGGCCTTCTTTTGGTATTTGCAACTTTGACATGCAGTAACGGCACAGTTTGGCCCCTTCCCCCCGCAATCTCTGACTCCCTGGTCAAGGACCTGATTATGCGCTTAGGCACTAGGGGCCAGATATCATCCATATATGTAACTCTAAATGCCCGGATTAACACACGTATTTTTGACCACTTATGAGTACAGTGGCAACGGGATATAGGCACACTGGAGTAGGAACAATGGGTGCAAATATTGAGTACTACTAAATATTTGACCCCATTTTATATTCTGCATAGGGTTTATCACACTCCCGTCTCTATGTGCAGGTCCTGAGATCAGAAACCACTTGTCCTAGATGCGCTGCCTTTGATGCAGACTTCTGGCACTTGTTGTGGTCCTGTCCAGGAATATATGACTTCTGGAAGGCCGTATGGGCAGAAATTTTGCTCACAGAACCTATTTTACCACCCTTGACACCTGCATTATGTATTTTTGGTTAGGATCTTGAAGAGTCCCACACGCCCATAATTTACAAATATGTACTATGTCTCATTGCTCTTGCTAAGGTTCTAATAGCCTGTAACTGGTTTGCTCCATCCTCACATAACATTTATCACTGGAGAGCGCTGGTGAATGAGGTGGTGGGTCATGAACGATTCATGTATAGAGCCATAGGTACAATCACCCAATACCTTAATAAATGGGATAGGTGGAATACTTCACGCCTTGCCACAGAATTGAGCATGGTGGCAGTTACAACTTAAAACTGATGCTAAACACAAATGCCCTGGTCTTGCGGAGGCTTATGACACAAAAATACTATGGAAATGTAATTGCAATGCTAAAAAAAATTAACACCCTTCATGTATTCCTAACGAGACATATGTTTAGATTAATATGCACAACACTCAACCATATGTATGCTTGTATCCATTTTTTATTTCTAGCTCATGGACATGTACAAGACTGTTTTGTTGTATGTTTGTAGCTTGTTGTAAACTTGAAAACATTTCAATATAAAAGTACACAAGTTTAAAAAAAAGACTCATCTTCATAAAAATGAACTACAAATTCTACAGAGACTTTTGTAATGGTGGATTCCAGTGCTGACAATTTTAAATTTTTTGGGCAGTAAACTTTCCCTTTTTATAGAGGTGGTTTTTTTTTCTATAGCATTGTAAAGTATGTTTTGATTTCAGGTGCCCTTTCTTAAATCTTCTATTCTATTGAGCTACGACTTTAGTTGATGTTGTATTACTACTAATATCACAATTATCATGACTGACAGCAGCAACAGCACTAGTATTTGGTTTCTGCTCCTGCTCTTCTAATGACTGACTGTGATTCATATAGACTCACAGTGCTTATATTTATAAATGCAGTGGCATGGCACCTGTTGAGCTTTATGAAACACACAAGTTGTACAAAACAATAAAAACATTTTTTTTTCATGAATGACAACTCACACTGCAGTGCTTATATTTATGTATACAGTGGGACACAACCTGGCCCTGAACACACAGAGGTTTTTTTGTATTTTGTATTTTTTTTTTTACACACTGCTTGGAATCACTATATAGTAATGGTGTCATACACTAGTGTTCACCAATAAATGGTTAATGCTCCACTGCGGGCAGTGACAAAAAAAGCACCAGTGGGTTAATGCTAGCCTAGTATTAGGGGGATAAATTGAGGATATTTGCCCTGGCAGTCTAGTGGTTGTGCTCTCAGACAGAAGAACACCAGTGGTTTAATGCTGCCCCTGCATTAGGAAAATTAGGAAAATAATATTGTTGATATTTGCCCTTGCAGTCAAGTGGCTGTGCTCTCAGCCCAAAAAACCACCAGTGTGTTAATGCTACCTCTGTATTAGGAGGATAATATTGTTGATATTTGCCTTGGCAGTATAGTGGCTGTACTCTCAGACAAAAAAAGAGCAGTGGGTTAATGCTGCACCTGTAGTAGGAGGATGATATTGTAGCTATTTGTCTTGGTAGTCAAGTGTCTGTGAAGTGGTGCTTGAATAACCACAGGAAGGATTATGTATATCAAATACAAAACACATCTGACACCGTGAGTATGATATTTTGCCTTGTTTTACAATCTGAGCATGGCGGGAAAACATGAGCCAGGGCTTAGCTTCCCTCGGATCCCTTAAGTTTGGGTGGGCTCGGTTGTTGGAGAACCAAGCACTTTCATTTTTAGAAGAAAGGGTACCATAATAGCAATAGTCTGCATAAAGAGGGGGGTCACCAAATAAATTTTGACCCTGAGCTCCATTTGGTCTACAACCGGCCCTGGGTGTACTATATGGCCAATGACCCATTGGTGTTCCTGTTTTATTTAGTAATATGTGTAATTTTCATCTCACCACTTAAACAGAGGATAAAAATGGATGCTACAGATGTGTCCTTCTACATCCTTACTGCAGTCACGTTAAACAGCCCTTCAAGTCATGTCATGCTGTGACATTTTTCGGTAGCGCCAAGCGTCTTTATGTGCAATTTTTTTCCATTTAAGTGCATCTAAGTCACATTGCTACGCAAGAACATCTGCATCTGGATGAAGAAGATAAAGACGGTTCAAAAATAAGTTAATTGACATCTCAAAGGGCTGTGGACATCAAAGTGGTCCTTCGGGAATACTTAGAATTGGGAATATAAATTAAAAATCTTTAGAGATTTACAGACTTGGTGACCTGAGTAGTAAAAAAAAGTGTTTAACCCTATTTTAAGCTTGTTCACCTCTAAGTTGCCTGGCAAGCAGCATTGAAGCAATCTACTGAATGCTGCTTGCATACTGGCCAATAAAAGCTTGTGAAGCTGGCTTTTCATCAGGCCAATTTCCCTTTGGTACTGTTTGTGGGGCGAGATTTGTTAAGCCTCTCCAATGTACAAAGTTTAGCCTCTAAATTATTATGTAAAACAATGTAATGGGGTATTTCATATGCAGATATCATCATTTCCCTGCCCTTTGGAGTTGGGAACTCTTAGGTCTACTCTGGCCACTTCTCCTGAAGATACTGCTTTACCTATTGGTATTCTATAATAGCCATGTTGCACAGTAAGGACATGTTTGAGTTTATCAGGCTTAAAAGGGCCAATGCTCAATTACAGGACAACTTAGAGGCTAAACTTTGTACACTGGAGAGGCTTAACAAATATCTCCCTACCAAACTGTGCCAAAGGGAAATTGGCCTGATGAAAAGCCAGCTTCACAAGCTTTTATTGGCCAGTATGCAAGCAGCATTCAATATTCAATGTTTTTATGTCTCTGGCAATAGGCCTAGTAAATTGCTTGCCAGGAAACATAGAGGTGAACAAGCTTAAAATAGGGTAAAACACTTTTTATACTACTCAGGCTACCAAATCTGTAAATCTCTAGAGATTTTTAATTTATATTCCCAATTCTAAGTAGTCCTCTATAATTTGAAGGACCACTTTGATGACCTCAGCCCTCTGAGATGTCCATAAAAAATTTTTTTAACCATCTTCACCTTGTTCATCCAGATGCAGATGTTCTTGCTTCTCTTAGTGCCCTGTGGACACAGTCGGAAATTCAGGCGGTTAGTAAAAAACTTACTACAGATAAAGTTCCTGGCCTAGATGGGTAGATCAAAAACTTTTACCTCCCCTTCCATGAAGAACTTCTATCTGTTTTGAAACAGTTATATAATGCAGGTACTGATATGGGTCACTTCCTATGGGAAATGCTAGAGGCCCTAATTGCCACTATGCCCTAGACTGGCAAAGATCTTGCATACTGTAAAAATTATAGGCCTATTGCTCTCCTCAATACAGATATTAAAATGTACACAATAAATTAATAGCAAATGAAATTGCCCCCCTTATCCTTCAACTTAACCAATTTGGATTTGTCTTAAGACACCAAGTTCTGGGAATATGCATAGAGTTGTAAATATCCTTACCCAGGTTTGCTGCAATTACCTTGAACTGTTACTGCTTTCCTTAGATGCTGAGAAGGCACTTGCGCACCTTAACTGGGATTATTTGTGAGGCTCCGGTTTAAGGATAATATTTTCTGAGATCTCTTTTAACACTACACTGGTCCATCAGCTAGAGTTTTCAGCAACGGCTTCTTGTTAAGTGTGTTCTCTATCACCAATGGTACTCGCTAGGGCTGCCCTTTCTCCCTGCTAATATTTGATTTTCCTATTAAGCCATTAGTGGAACTCATGCAACAATCCTTCTCCTTTCAGGGATTGAACCTTAGAGGTACAATGCATAAATTGTATTTATTTGCGTAAGGCCTTTTTTGTTTCATAACCAGCCCAGAGCCATGGATATATTAACTGGAGCCTCTTAATACCAGTTGAACATGACTAAATCTGAGGCCTTGCTGTTCAATCTTTCTCCACAATTACCTTGCTCTTAAAAAATAGATATGCCTATTAGTGATGAGCGGGTTCGGTTTCCGAGAAACCGAACCCCCCCGAACTTCACCCTTTTTAGACGGGTCCGAGCCATACTCGGATTCTCCCGTATGGCTCGGTTAACCCGAGCGCGCCCGAACGTCATCATCCCGCTGTCGGATTCTCGCGAGATTCGGATTCTATATAAGCAGCCGCGCGTCGCCGCCATTTTCACACGTGCATTGAGATTGATAGGGAGAGGACGTGGCTGGCGTCCTCTCCGTTTATATAGTTATATACTACACAGTTGATCTGATTGCTTAGCTTATTGTGGGGAGGATTGGGGAGCAGCTGTTAGTAGGAGTACAGTGCAGAGTTTTGCTAATAGTGACCACCAGTTTTTTATCCGTTCTCTGCCTGAAAAAAACGCTCCATACCATATCTGTGCTCAGTGTGCTGCATGATAAATCTGTGCTGAGTGCTCACACTGCTTAATTGTGGGGACTGGGGAGTAGCTATAGCAGGAGTACAGTGCACAGTTTTGCTGACAGTGACCACCAGTATACGTTTGTCTGCATGAAAAACACTCCTGTGGTGTCTTTTTTTTTTATACTATAAACGCAGTCTGCTGACAGTGTCCACCAGATCCATTATACTGTATATAGCAGTACGGTAGGCCACTGCTGTACCTACCTCTGTGCCGTCACTCGTCGTCCATAAGTATACTAAGTATCCATCCATCTACATTGTATACCTGTGGTGTCTTTTTTTTATACTATAAACGCAGTCTGCTGACAGTGTCCACCAGGTCCATAATACTGTATATAGCAGTACGGTAGGCCACTGCTGTACCTACCTCTGTGTCGTCACTCGTCGTCCATAAGTATACTATCCATCCATCCATCTACATTGTATACCTGTGGTGTCTTTTTTTCTTTATACTATAAACGCAGTCTGCTGACAGTGTCCACCAGGTCCATTATACTGTATATAGCAGTACGGTAGGCTACTGCTGTACCTACCTCTGTGTCGTCACTCATCGTCCATAAGTATACTATCCATCCATCTACATTGTATACCTGTGGTGTCTTTTTTTTTATACTATAAACGCAGTCTGCTGACAGTGTCCACCAGATCCATTATACTGTATATAGCAGTACGGTAGGCCACTGCTGTACCTACCTCTGTGCCGTCACTCGTCGTCCATAAGTATACTAAGTATCCATCCATCTACATTGTATACCTGTGGTGTCTTTTTTTTATACTATAAACGCAGTCTGCTGACAGTGTCCACCAGGTCCATAATACTGTATATAGCAGTACGGTAGGCCACTGCTGTACCTACCTCTGTGTCGTCACTCGTCGTCCATAAGTATACTATCCATCCATCCATCTACATTGTATACCTGTGGTGTCTTTTTTTCTTTATACTATAAATGCAGTCTGCTGACAGTGTCCACCAGGTCCATTATACTGTATATAGCAGTACGGTAGGCTACTGCTGTACCTACCTCTGTGTCGTCACTCATCGTCCATAAGTATACTATCCATCCATCTACATTGTATACCTGTGGTGTCTTTTTTTTATACTATAAACGCAGTCTGCTGACAGTGTCCACCAGGTCCATTATACTGTATATAGCAGTACGGTAGGCCACTGCTGTACCTACCTCTGTGTCATCACTCGTCGTCCATAAGTATACTAAGTATCCATCCATCTACATTGTATACCTGTGGTGTCTTTTTTTTATACTATAAATGCAGTCTGCTGACAGTGTCCACCAGGTCCATTAAACTGTATATAGCAGTACGGTAGGCCACTGCTGTACCTACCTCTGTGTCGTCACTCGTCGTCCATAAGTATACTAAGTATCCATCCATCTACATTGTATACCTGTGGTGTCTTTTTTTTTATACTATAAACGCTGTCTGCTGACAGTGTCTACCAGGTCCATTATGCAGTATATAGCAGTACGGTAGGCCACTGCTGTACCTACCTCTGTGTCGTCACTCGTCGTCCATAAGTATACTAAGTATCCATCCATCTACATTGTATACCTGTGGTGTCTTTTTTTTATACTATAAACGCAGTCTGCTGACAGTGTCCACCAGGTCCATTATACTGTATATAGCAGTACGGTTGGCCACTGCTGTACCTACCTCTGTGTCGTCATTCGTCGTCCATAAGTATAGTATCCATCCATCTACATTGTATACCTGTGGTGTCTTTTTTTTTATACTATAAACGCAGTCTGCTGACAGTGTCCACCAGGTCCATTATACTGTATATAGCAGTACGGTAGGCCACTGCTGTACCTACCTCTGTGTCATCACTCGTCGTCCATAAGTATACTATCCATCCATCTACATTGTATACCTGTGGTGTCTTTTTTTTATACTATAAACGCAGTCTGCTGACTGTGTCCACCAGGTTCATTATACTGTATATTACAGTACGGTAGGCCACTGCTGTACGTACCTCTGTGTCGTCACTCGTCGTCCATAAGTATACTATCCATCCATCTACATTGTATACCTGTAGTGTCTTTTTTTTATACTATAAACGCAGTTTGCTGACAGTGTCCACCAGGTCCATTATACTGTATATAGCAGTACGGTAGGCCACTGCTGTACCTACCTCTGTGTCGTCACTCGTCATCCATAAGTATACTATCCATCCATCTACATTGTATACCTGTGGTGTCTTTTTTTTTATACTATAAACGCAGTCTGCTGACTGTGTCCACCAGGTTCATTATACTGTATATTACAGTACGGTAGGCCACTGCTGTACGTACCTCTGTGTCGTCACTCGTCGTCCATAAGTATACTATCCATCCATCTACATTGTATACCTGTAGTGTCTTTTTTTTATACTATAAACGCAGTTTGCTGACAGTGTCCACCAGGTCCATTATACTGTATATAGCAGTACGGTAGGCCACTGCTGTACCTACCTCTGTGTCGTCACTCGTCATCCATAAGTATACTAAGTATCCATCCATCTACATTGTATGCCTGTGGTGTCTTTTTTATTATACTATAAACGCAGTCTGCTGACAGTGTCCACCAGGTCCATTATACTGTATATAGCAGTACGGTAGGCCACTGCTGTACCTACCTCTGTGTCGTCACTCGTCGTCCATATGTATACTAAGTATCCATCCATCTACATTGTATACCTGTGGTGTCTTTTTTTTATACTATAAACGCAGTCTGCTGACAGTGTCCACCAGGTCCATTATACTGTATATAGCAGTACGGTAGGCCACTGCTGTACCTACCTCTGTGTCATCACTCGTCGTCCATAAGTATACAAAGTATCCATCCATCTACATTGTATACCTGTGTTGTCTTTTTTTATATACTATAAACGCAGTCTGCTGACAGTGTCCACCAGATCCATTATACTGTATATAGCAGTACGGTAGGCCACTGCTGTACCTACCTCTGTGTCGTCACTCGTCGTCCATAAGTATACTATCCATCCATCTACATTGTATACCTGTGGTGTCTTTTTTTTATACTATAAACGCAGTCTGCTGACAGTGTCCACCAGGTCCATTATACTGTATATAGCAGTACGGTAGGCCACTGCTGTACCTACCTCTGTGTCGTCACTCGTCGTCCATAAGTATACTAAGTATCCATCCATCTACATTGTATACCTGTGGTGTCTTTTTTTTTATACTATAAACGCAGTCTGCTGACAGTGTCCACCAGGTCCATAATACTGTATATAGCAGTACGGTAAGCCACTGCTGTACCTACCTCTGTGTCGTCACTCGTCGTCCATAAGTATACTAAGTATCCATCCATCTACATTGTATACCTGTGGTGTCTTTTTTTTTATACTATAAACTAGTGATGAGCGGGTTCGGTTTCTCGGAATCCGAACCCGCCGAACTTCAGCTTTTTTTACACGGGGCCGAGCAGGCTCGGATCCTCCCGCCTTGCTCGGTTAACCCGAGCGCGCCCGAACGTCATCATCCCGCTGTCGGATTCTCGCGAGGCTCGGATTCTATCGCGAGACTCGGATTTTATATAAGGAGCCGTGCGTCGCCGCCATTTTCACACGTGCATTGAGATTGATAGTGAGAGGACGTGGCTGGCGTCCTCTCCGTTTATAGAGAAGAGAGTAGAGAGTTAGAGACACTATTTACTAATTTTGGGGAGCATATTAGGACTGGAGTACTACTACTTGCTGATAGTGTGACCAGTGACCATTGACCACCAGTTTAATTAATCCGTTCTCTGCCTGAAAAAAAAACGATACACAGTGTGACACAGTCACATACCATATCTGTGCTCAGCCTCAGTGTGCTGCATCATCATATGTAAAACTGTATATCTGACTGTGCTGAGTGCTCACTGCTCACACAGCTTAATTGTGGGGGAGACTGGGGAGCAGTTAGAGCAGGAGTACATAAATAATATATTTTAAGTACAGTGCACACTTTTGCTGCCAGAGTGCCACACTGCCACAGTGTGACTGACCAGTGACCACACTGACCACCAGTATATTGTGATTGTCTGCTTAGGACGGAGTACTACTTGCTGATAGTGTGACCAGTGACCAGTGACCACCACCAGTTTAATTAATCCGTTCTCTGCCTGAAAAAAAACGATACACAGTGTGACACAGTCCCATACCATATCTGTGCTCAGCCCAGTGTGCTGCATCATATGTAACACTGTATATCATTATCTGACTGTGCTGAGTGCTCACTGCTCACACAGCTTAATTGTGGGGGAGACTGGGGAGCAGTTATAGCAGGAGGACATATTTTAAGTACAGTGCACACTTTTGCTGCCAGAGTGCCACTGCCAGTGTGACTGACCAGTGACCACTGACCACCAGTATATTGTGATTGTCTGCTGACCACCAGTATATTGTGATTGTCTGCCTGAAAAAGTTAAACACTCGTCGTGTGGTGTTTTTATAAACGCATTCTGCAGACAGTGTCCAGCAGGTCCGTCATTACATAATATATACCTGTCCGGCTGCAGTACTAGTGTGATATATATATTTTAATTTTATCTCATTATCATCCAGTCTATATTAGCAGCAGACACAGTACGGTAGTCCACGGCTGTAGCTACCTCTGTGTCGGCAGTCGCTCGTCCATCCATAATTGTATACCACCTACCCGTGGTTTTTTTTTTTCTATCTTCTTGATACTAGTAGCTTACTTTAGGAGTCTGCAGTGCTGACAGACAGTGTCCAGCAGGTCTGTCATTACATAATATATACCTGTCCGGCTGCAGTACTAGTGTGATATATATATATATATTTTAATTTTATCTCATTATCATCCAGTCTATATTAGCAGCAGACACAGTACGGTAGTCCACGGCTGTAGCTACCTCTGTGTCGGCAGTCGCTCGTCCATCCATAATTGTATACCACCTACCCGTGTTTTTTTTTTTTCTATCTTCTTGATACTAGTAGCTTACTTTAGGAGTCTGCAGTGCTGACAGACAGTGTCCAGCAGGTCCGTCATTACATAATATATACCTGTCCGGCTGCAGTACTAGTGTGATATATATATTTTAATTTTATCTCATTATCATCCAGTCTATATTAGCAGCAGACACAGTACGGTAGTCCACGGCTGTAGCTACCTCTGTGTCGGCAGTCGCTCGTCCATCCATAATTGTATACCACCTACCCGTGTTTTTTTTTTTTTTCTATCTTCTTGATACTAGTAGCTTACTTTAGGAGTCTGCAGTGCTGACAGACAGTGTCCAGCAGGTCCGTCATTACATACTATATACCTGTCCGGCTGCAGTACTAGTGTGATATATATATATATTTTAATTTTATCTCATTATCATCCAGTCTATATTAGCAGCAGACACAGTACGGTAGTCCACGGCTGTAGCTACCTCTGTGTCGGCAGTCGCTCGTCCATCCATAATTGTATACCACCTACCCGTGGTTTTTTTTTTTTTCTATCTTCTTGATACTAGTAGCTTACTTTAGGAGTCTGCAGTGCTGACAGACAGTGTCCAGCAGGTCCGTCATTACATAATATATACCTGTCCGGCTGCAGTACTAGTGTGATATATATATATATATTTTAATTTTATCTCATTATCATCCAGTCTATATTAGCAGCAGACACAGTACGGTAGTCCACGGCTGTAGCTACCTCTGTGTAGGCAGTCGCTCGTCCATCCATAATTGTATACCACCTACCCGTGGTTTTTTTTTTCTATCTTCTTGATACTAGTAGCTTACTTTAGGAGTCTGCAGTGCTGACAGACAGTGTCCAGCAGGTCCGTCATTACATAATATATACCTGTCCGGCTGCAGTACTAGTGTGATATATATATTTTAATTTTATCTCATTATCATCCAGTCTATATTAGCAGCAGACACAGTACGGTAGTCCACGGCTGTAGCTACCTCTGTGTCGGCAGTCGCTCGTCCATCCATAATTGTATACCACCTACCCGTGGTTTTTTTTTTTCTATCTTCTTGATACTAGTAGCTTACTTTAGGAGTCTGCAGTGCTGACAGACAGTGTCCAGCAGGTCCGTCATTACATAATATATACCTGTCCGGCTGCAGTACTAGTGTGATATATATATATATATTTTAATTTTATCTCATTATCATCCAGTCTATATTAGCAGCAGACACAGTACGGTAGTCCACGGCTGTAGCTACCTCTGTGTCGGCAGTCGCTCGTCCATCCATAATTGTATACCACCTACCCGTGGTTTTTTTTTTTCTATCTTCTTGATACTAGTAGCTTACTTTAGGAGTCTGCAGTGCTGACAGACAGTGTCCAGCAGGTCCGTCATTACATAATATATACCTGTCCGGCTGCAGTACTAGTGTGATATATATATATATTTTAATTTTATCTCATTATCATCCAGTCTATATTAGCAGCAGACACAGTACGGTAGTCCACGGCTGTAGCTACCTCTGTGTCGGCAGTCGCTCGTCCATCCATAATTGTATACCACCTACCCGTGTTTTTTTTTTTTCTATCTTCTTGATACTAGTAGCTTACTTTAGGAGTCTGCAGTGCTGACAGACAGTGTCCAGCAAGTCCGTCATTACATAATATATACCTGTCCGGCTGCAGTACTAGTGTGATATATATATATATATTTTAATTTTATCTCATTATCATCCAGTCTATATTAGCAGCAGACACAGTACGGTAGTCCACGGCTGTAGCTACCTCTGTGTCGGCAGTCGCTCGTCATCCATAAGTATACTAGTATCCATCCATCTCCATTGTTTACCTGAGGTGCCTTTTAGTTGTGCCTATTAAAATATGGAGAACAAAAATGTTGAGGTTCCAAAAATAGGGAAAGATCAAGATCCACTTCCACCTCGTGCTGAAGCTGCTGCCACTAGTCATGGCCGAGACGATGAAATTCCATCAACGTCGTCTGCCAAGGCCGATGCCCAATGTCATAGTACAGAGCATGTAAAATCCAAAACACCAAATATCAGTAAAAAAAGGACTCCAAAATCTAAAATAAAATTGTCGGAGGAGAAGCGTAAACTTGCCAATATGCCATTTACCACACGGAGTGGCAAGGAACGGCTGAGGCCCTGGCCTATGTTCATGGCTAGTGGTTCAGCTTCACATGAGGATGGAAGCACTCAGCCTCTCGCTAGAAAAATGAAAAGACTCAAGCTGGCAAAAGCACAGCAAAGAACTGTGCGTTCTTCGAAATCCCAAATCCACAAGGAGAGTCCAATTGTGTCGGTTGCGATGCCTGACCTTCCCAACACTGGACGTGAAGAGCATGCGCCTTCCACCATTTGCACGCCCCCTGCAAGTGCTGGAAGGAGCACCCGCAGTCCAGTTCCTGATAGTCAGATTGTAGATGTCAGTGTTGAAGTACACCAGGATGAGGAGGATATGGGTGTTCCTGGCGCTGGGGAGGAAATTGACAAGGAGGATTCTGATGGTGAGGTGGTTTGTTTAAGTCAGGCACCCGGGGAGACACCTGTTGTCCGTGGGAGGAATATGGCCATTGACATGCCTGGTGAAAATACCAAAAAAATCAGCTCTTTGGTGTGGAAGTATTTCAACAGAAATGCGGACAACATTTGTCAAGCCGTGTGTTGCCTTTGTCAAGCTGTAATAAGTAGGGGTAAGGACGTTAACCACCTCGGAACATCCTCCCTTATACGTCACCTGCAGCGCATTCATAATAAGTCAGTGACAAGTTCAAAAACTTTGGGCGACAGCGGAAGCAGTCCACTGACCAGTAAATCCCTTCCTCTTGTAACCAAGCTCACACAAACCACCCCACCAACTCCCTCAGTGTCAATTTCCTCCTTACCCAGGAAAGCCAATAGTCCTGCAGGCCATGTCACTGGCAAGTCTGACGAGTCCTCTCCTGCCTGGGATTCCTCCGATGCATCCTTGAGTGTAACGCCTACTGCTGCTGGCGCTGCTGTTGTTGCTGCTGGGAGTCGATCGTCATCCCAGAGGGGAAGTCGGAAGACCACTTGTAAAACTTCCAGTAAGCAATTGACTGTCCAACAGTCCTTTGCGAGGAAGATGAAATATCACAGCAGTCATCCTGCTGCAAAGCGGATAACTGAGGCCTTGGCAGCCTGGGCGGTGAGAAACGTGGTTCCGGTATCCATCGTTAATTCAGAGCCAACTATAGACTTGATTGAGGTACTGTGTCCCCGGTACCAAATACCATCTAGGTTCCATTTCTCTAGGCAGGCGATACCGAAAATGTACACAGACCTCAGAAAAAGACTCCACAGTGTCCTAAAAAATGCAGTTGTACCCAATGTCCACTTAACCATGGACATGTGGACAAGTGGAGCAGGGCAGACTCAGGACTATATGACTGTGACAGGCCACTGGGTAGATGTATTGCCTCCCGCTGCAAGAACAGCAGCAGCGGCACCAGTAGCAGCATCTCGCAAACGCCAAATCTTTCCTAGGCAGGCTACGCTTTGTATCACCGCTTTCCAGAATACGCACACAGCTGAAAACCTCTTACGGCAACTGAGGAAGATCATCGCAGAATGGCTTACCCCAATTGGACTCTCCTGGGGATTTGTGACATCGGACAACGCCAGCAATATTGTGCGTGCATTACATCTTGGCAAATACTTGCACGTTCCATGTTTTGCACATACCTTGAATTTGGTGGTGCAGAATTATTTAAAAAACGACAGGGGCGTGCAAGAGATGCTGTTGGTGGCCCGAAGAATTGCGGGCCACTTTCGGCGTTCAGGCACCGCGTCGTACAGAAGACTGGAGCACTACCAAAAATACCTGAACCTGCCCTGCCATCATCTGAAGCAGGAGGTGGTAACGAGGTGGAATTCAACCCTCTATATGCTTCAAAGGATAGAGGAGCAGCAAAAGGCCATTCAAGCCTATACATCTGGCCACGATATAGGCAAAGGAGGTGGAATGCACCTGTCTCAAGCGCAGTGGAGAATGATTTCAACGTTGTGCAAGGTTCTGCAACCCTTTGAACTTGCCATACGTGAAGTCAGTTCAGACACTGCCAACCTGAGTCAGGTCATTCCCCTCATCAGGCTTTTGCAGAAGAAGCTGGAGACATTGAAGGAGGAGCTAAAACAGAGCGATTCCGCTAGGAATGTGGGACTTGTGGATGGAGCCCTTCATTCGCTTAACCAGGATTCACGGGTGGTCAATCTGTTGAAATCAGAGCACTACATTTTGGCCACCGTGCTCGATCCTAGATTTAAAACCTACGTTGTATCTCTCTTTCCGGCAGACACAAGTCTGCAGGGGTTCAAAGACCTGCTGGTGAGAAAATTGTCAAGTCAAGCGGAACGTGACCCGTCAACATCTCCGCCTTCACATTCTCCCGCAACTGGGGGTGCGAGGAAAAAACAAAATCTGGACAAGAGAGCGCAGGCAGACTCCACTAAAGTTTCACAATTTTAATATACACAGTGATCACATAATATGGTATACATATATCTTTTTAATACTAATAAAACCAATAAAATTCCGCACTACACCTCCATATATTCCACACAATTTAGTGCACTGATAGACTGATATAATGATGATATATAAATTGATATGTCCGAAGAGTTGACAGCTGATGTTTAAATGCTGAAAGTCTGGATATTATCCATAAAACAATCTCATATTTGAAATGGATTTGTTCAGATTAAAGTCAGATGAATACAAAATAAGTGCACTATTGGTTATAAATTAGACCTCTATCGATTACCCCAAGTCGACACCGCACCAGTTCCGTTCTATTTAGTGTAGCCTCATATCGGGGTGATGACGCTTACCACTTCCTCGATGTACATATAGCACTAACAGGTGCTCGGGTGCCGCTAGCTCCAGCGGCTAAGTCCAATGCTCTCTCCTTGCTGTAACGTGTCAGACTAGTAACCGCTCACCGCTTCTACGGATCATCTGGCGGTGCTGTTATTATCCAAGATGCCGTTGATCCGAGGCGATGAGCTGGCAGCCACGGCCCCCGTATTGCAAAAGGGACCAGTGCAAGTCACTTAGAGACTGTTATATGGATAATATCCAGACTTTCAGCATTTAAACATCAGCTGTCAACTCTTAGGACATATCAATTTATATATCATCATTATATCAGTCTATCAGTGCACTAAATTGTGTGGAATATATGGAGTTGTAGTGCGGAATTTTATTGGTTTTATTAGTATTAAATAAGTATATGTATACCATATTATGTGATCACTGTGTATATTAAAATTGTGAAACTTTAGTGGAGTCTGCCTGCGCTCTCTTGTCCAGATTTTGTTTTTTCCATTTGTTTAGGGATCGCTAATACCCTATTCCTTTGAGAGCGGCAGGCAGCATTTCAACATAGGCTCAAGGAGGCGCCTTTCTTTCTTGTAGTTTGGTGCGAGGAAAAGGCTAAAAATTCCGAGCCCACCCGCTGGCGGTGATGTAGGGCAGTCTGGAGAGAGTGCTGACATCTGGTCCGGACTGAAGCACCTGCCAACGATTACTGACATGTCGTCTACTATCACTGCATATGATTCTCTCACCATTGAAAGAATGGTGGAGGATTATATGAGTGACCGCATCCAAGTAGGCACGTCAGACAGTCCGTACGTATACTGGCAGGAAAAAGAGGCAATTTGGAGGCCCTTGCAGAAACTGGCTTTATTCTACCTAAGTTGCCCTCCCTCCAGTGTGTACTCCGAAAGAGTGTTTAGTGCAGCCGCTCACCTTGTCAGCAATCGGCGTAGGAGGTTACTTCCAGAAAATGTGGAGAAGATGATGTTCATTAAAATTAATTATAATCAATTCCTCCGTGGAGACATTCACCAGCAGCAATTGAATCCAGAAAGTACACGGGGACCTAAGATGGTGGATTCCAGTGGGGACGAATTAATAATCTGTGAGGAGGGGGATGTACACAGTGAAAGGGGTGATGAATCAGACGATGAGGAGGAGGTGGACATCTTGCCTCTGTAGAGCCAGTTTGTGCAAGGAGAGATTGATTGCTTCTTTTTTGGTGGGGGCCCAAACCAACCAGTCATTTCAGTCACAGTCGTGTGGCAGACCCTGTCACTGAAATGATGGGTTCATTAAAGTGTGCATGTCCTGTTTATACAACATAAGGGTGGGTGGGAGGGCCCAAGGACAATTCCATCTTGCACCTCTTTTTTCTTTCATTTTTCTTTGCATCATGTGCTGTTTGGGGAGTATTTTTTTTTTGAAGGGCCATCCTGCGTGACACTGCAGTACCACTCCTAAATGGGCCAGATGTTTGTGTCGGCCACTTGGGTCGCTTATCTTAGTCACACAGCTACCTCATTGCGCCTCTTTTTTTCTTTGCATCATGTGCTGTTTGGGGAGTATTTTTTTGAAGGGCCATCCTGCGTGACACTGCAGTGCCACTCCTAGATGGGCCAGGTGTTTGTGTCGGCCACTTGTGTCGCTTAGCATAGTCACACAGCGACCTTGGTGCGCCTTTTTTTTTCTTTGCATCATGTGCTGTTTGGGAGTATTTTTTTGAAGGGCCATCCTGCGTGACACTGCAGTGACACTCCTAGATGGGCCAGATGTTTGTGTCGGCCACTTGGGTCGCTTAGCTTAGTCACACAGCTACCTCATTGCGCCTCTTTTTTTCTTTGCATCATGTGCTGTTTGGGGACAATTTTTTTGAAGGGCCATCCTGTCTGACACTGCAGTGCCACTCCTGGATGGGCCAGGTGTTTGTGTCGGCCACTTGGGTCGCTTAGCTTAGCCATCCAGCGACCTCGGTGCAAATTTTAGGACTAAAAATAATATTGTGAGATGTGAGGTATTCAGAATAGACTGAAAATGAGTGGAAATTATGGTTATTGAGGTTAATAATACTATGGGATCAAAATGACCCCCAAATTCTATGATTTAAGCTGTTTTTTAGTTTTTTTTTAAAAAAACACCCGAATCCAAAACACACCCGAATCCGACAAAAAAAATTCGGTGAATTTTTGCCAAAACGCGTCCGAACCCAAAACACGGCCGCGGAACCGAACCCAAAACCAAAACACAAAACCCGAAAAATTTCCGGTGCACATCACTAATGCCTATACATGATGGACAATTAGCATTCCCTGTTTGTGTACACAGTTTCCTGCAAATATTGACATCTTTGATGTCTGCCCCCTCATAGTTCAATTAAAAAACCTATCTTATTGCATGAACCATAAAATATCCTGGCTGGGACGATTGTTACCATTTAAAATGTCACTTCCCTGAAATTGATGTACAGTAGGTAAAATAAGTATTGAACACATCAACATTTTTCTCAGTGAATATATTTGTATTGGGGCCATTGTAATAACATTTTCACCAAATGTCAGCAACAACCCATGCAATCCACACATAGAAAACAAAGAAATCAAACCATAGATGCCCATAAATAAACTCCAGAAAACATGCAGGATGTCTCCAACCAAAGCCCATTTATGCAAGCAAAATTTAGATTGCACAGGCCACTTCTTATGAAGTATGATTGGCATGAGGTACATGCGATGCAATAACTCAAGCACTATTTCTAAGTGGTTGAGACACTTAGATATATAATGGTCATTGGTGAATATGCATTCCCACTCCCTCAGATAGAGGTTAATACGGATGGAGGCTTAGTTGGGCAGGACATTTCAGTGGGGCAGTCAGGGAGATAATACATTTATACCATATGGTTATCTCTTATTACTAGTAGTCAGTCAATTGTTTGACTATAGTTACTGGATATAATTGTAACACAAAGCTAATGTATATTTAATGAGAGATTGTACTCAGTGCCAAATTTAAACGTATTTGTAGTATTTCTTAGGGAATAAACAATATTGGAGTTGAAGGTCCTGCGAGGATTTGGGAACTGTGGAGTAAAATAGCTCACCAAGGTTGAGTATATTGTTAGTGCTCCATGTAAGGAGGCTAAGTTCAGGAATAGCCGATAAACAATTGCATGCACAGTAGGGTAAGTAAGTTCTGGAAGGGAGTCCACCACTATGTCTCAAGCCACTAAAGAAGCAACAATAATTGGGGAAAGAAGTTTTGGGGATGGTCTCATGGATTTGGGAATCTGTAATATATCAACTTCAGGAAATCTGGATTAAGAGCTATCAACCCAAGGTTTAGCATGAGGGGGTAGAGACCAATGAACTATCTGTGCAAGCAAAGAAGCAACATGATTTTTCAGTAAATGTTGGAAAGCAAGACAATCAAGATGCTTGGGAATAGTTCCTCAACTATACACAATTTTGGGGGTGCTAGCATTCCAAACATAGGACAACATAAACATAACTTTGTGCAAGTATTTGCGGTGCACAGCTAGATGTATTGTGCAAAATATATAAAGTGGGTAAAATAAGTATTGAACACATCAACATTTTTCTCAGTAAATTTATTTGTAATGGGGCTATTGTAATTACATTTTCACCAAATGTCCTCAACAACCCATGCAATCCACATACAGAAAACAAAGAAATCAAACCATAGATGTCCATAAAGTAAGTTATGCGTAATAATGTGAAATGACACAAGGAAACAAGGAAAAGTATTGAACACGCTTACTGAAATTTATTTAATACTTCGTACAAAAGCCTTTGTTGGTAATGACAGCTTCAAGATGCCTCCTGTAGGGTTGAACTAGTCGCATGCATTGCTCAGGTGCGATTTTGATCCATTCTTCCACACAGTTTTCAAGTAATTCTGGGTCTCAACCTAAAGGTAAACTGATTGCTTAAGTATTTCCTTTACTTTTTATAATGTGCTGGGACTGGCTATTAACAGAACCCATGTTCCTGTACTGTGTGTGTTGTTTGATACATTGCCACAATAATACTTTTTAGTTGTTCTGATATGCATCAATAAGAAAATACAAATGTAAACTACAAATATCAAGCAAATAATTATGCCAATTTATTTGGGATTTGTATATTAGGTCGACATGAAAATGTCAATACGGTTATAAGTAATTCACCATGTCGACACTGATGAAATCTCAAAATGGTCAGAATGTTGACAATATGTTTTTAAGGTAAGTCTGTTCCTAACCCTCTGGTGTGGACATTATGAATATCAACATTATCTTTATCTACAAACTGTATACCATCTTTTTGAATATTCAAAACTGATTCAATATATAAGACTTTCATTGTCCTGTTAGTTTTATTATCTAGTTTCCTTATCTTCCACTTTTATTATCTATTGTAGTTGTACTGTGATGTCTAATTAGAAAATAAGTGTGACAATAAATATAATCGTCTTACTCTTAGAATGCAAGTGGACTATATGGTTCATCATATATATTACACCAGTGTATCCAAAACTTGGTGCCATGGGGAACTTGCAGGGGTGTCATGGGCTGATGGTCCAGGACCAAGCCAAAGTATTTATGTCCATGTGATATGCAAAACCAGTTCTTCTTGCTGCCAATCATAAAGTATGTAGAGAAACAGAAAAGCAACACTGTCCATTAGCAAATATCTAAACCTAAGTAGGAAAAGTAAACAATTTACTTAAATTAATATTTTTGCTGATTTTCTCAATAAGAAATGATTGGCCTAGGGGTGCTGAGAAAATATGCTCATACTCTGGGGTGCAATGATTCAAGAAAGTTTGGTGACTAGTACTGTATTGCACTTTAAACAATCTCTAGACTTGATGGTTTATGGATACTTATACCATGATTTAAATAACATTGATTTTCTTAAACTATTATCAAACAGCGTTGTCTGTTCTCTAACCATGGTAATTATTCCAACTGTTTTAATTGTGTGTGTTGACTAGTCGACAAATTAACACATCTTTCACTTTGATACATTTAATACATTTTGCTCATTGTGTTTATACAGTATGTACTGTAGACAGTTATTTATTTATTTTTTGGGAGTAGAAGTGTATTCATTGCTCTGTTTTTTACTAGGACCTATATCTATGTAAAATAACAATTGTATATTGAAAGATTTGACATAACAGTATGGTGTTTGTTTACAGAATGGAGAGGCTGATTGCAGTGAGCTGTCAAACAGTAGATATTGTCAAGAATGAAGTTCGCAGCCTCTCCATGGCAACACTCAAACTGTTTTATATTTAGATCTAATCACTGTACATATGGATGGTCACTGTTATTAGTAAGAATACTGCAACCATAGAATGAAATACTCTCTCTCTCTCTCTCTCTCTCTCTATATATATATATATATACAGTTGTGCTCATAAGTTTACATCCCCTAGCAGAATTTGTGATTTTCTGGCCATTTGTCAGAAAATATGAATGATAACTCACAAACGTTACTTTCACTCATGGTTAGTGGTTGGGTGAAGCCATTTATTGTCAAACAACTGTGTTTACTCTTTTTAAATCATAATGATACCAGAAACTACCCAAATGACCTTGATCAAAAGTTTACATACCCCAGTTCTTAATACCGTGTATTGCCCCCTTTAACATCAATGACAGCTTGAAGTCTTATGTGGTAGTTGTGGATGAGGCTCTTTATTTTCTCAGATGGTAAAGCTGTCCATTCTTCTTGGCAAAAAGCCTCCAGTTCCTGTAAATTCTTGGGCTGTCATGCATGAACTGCATGTTTGAGATCTCCCCAGAGTGGCTCAATGATATTGAGGTCAGGAGACTGAGATGGCCACTCCAGAACCTTCACTTTATTCTGCAGTAGCCAATGACAGGTCGACTTGGCCTTTTGTTTTGGATCATTGTCATGTTGGAACGTCCAAGTACGTCCCATGCGCAGCTTCCGGGCTGATGAGTGCAAATTTTCCTCCAGTATTTTCTGATAACATGCGGCATTCATCTTGCCATCAATTTTGACCAAGGTTCCAGTGCCTTTGCTCACACATCCCCAAAACATCAGCGATCCACCTCCGTGTTTCACAGTAGGAATGGTGTACCTTTCATCATAGGCTTTGTTGACTCCTCTCCAAATGTAACGTTTATGGTTGTGGCCAAAAAGTTCTATTTTGGTTTCATCACTCCAAATTACTTTGTTTCAGAAGGTTTGAGGCTTGTCTCTGTGCTGTTTGGAGTATTGTAAGCGGGATGCTTTGTGGCATTTTTCGTAGTAATGGCTTTCTTCTGGCGACTCGACCATGCAGCCCATTTTTCTTCAAATGCCTCCTTATTGTGCATCTTGAAACAACCACACCACTTTTTTTCAGAGAGTCCTGTATTTGAGCTGAAGTTATTTGTGGATTTTTCTTTGCATCCCGAACAATTTTCCTGGCAGTTGTGGCTGAAATTTTTGTTGGTCTACCTGACCGTGATTTGGTTTCCACAGAATCCCTAATTTTCCACTTCTTAATTAGAGTTTGAACACTGCTGATTGGCATTCTCAATTGCTTGGATATCTTTTTATATCCCTTTCCTGTTTTATACAGTTCAATTACCTTTTCCCGCAGATCCGTTGACAATTCTTTTGCTTTCCCCATGACTCAGAATCCAGACACATCAGTGCAGCACTGGATGAAAGATGCGAGGGTCTTTCAGGAGTCCAGAAACTCACTGACCTTTTATGCACACACACTGATTTCAAGCAAACAGATCACAGGTGAGGATGGTTACTTTTAGTAGCCATTCAAACCCGTTTGTGTCAACTTGTGTGCATGTTATCAGGCCAAAATATATATATATATATTTTTTTTTTTTTTTTTTTTGCTGCATGATTATTATTAATGGCTGTCAAGCGTCCTCTGCAGCCTGCTGTCTTCCTGGTGGCACTTGTAAGTGCTTAATAAAAGTTTATTTTAATTATAGTACATATATATCCATGTGCATACATATATACACATGTACATACATATAAACACACACATATGATATATATACATGTGTATATATAAGTGTACTGTATGTATGTATATATATGTATGTATGCATGTTTAATATGCTATGTATATGTGTATATGTATGTGTATATATATATATATATATATATGGTAGATATATGTGTAGATATGTATGTATATGTATGTATATATATCTATATATATACACACACAGACACACTAGTTTTACGGACCCAGCATATACTGGGTCACCTCAGTCCCCACCCCCGTGATTGGCTCCACCCAGTTCTGGAAACCCCCCCATGCAAATCCTACGGTTGCCACTGAAGATGGCATTAATTGCACAATTGCAGTGAGTTCTGTAGCTGTGATATCTTCTGCTTTACAGGCTGGATAAATAATTGTAACATTTTAATCTGCCAAACTTGTGGAAATAAATATTTCCACATTATTTAAGAACAAAATTATTTTTATAAGTAGATCCCTTGGTTTTGAAAAGTTCAATAATGGTGTACAATAGTGACTTATTTATAAGAAAAAAACTGTACAATACCTGTTATTGTGCATCATAGACAAACATAATGATTGTGGTATTATAGTCACCAAGAATTCTCCATTGTGAACAAGATGAACTCTTTTGAAGAGCACAACCTTTACATTACGTTGCACAAGAGTATACACTGGTTCTTTAGTGTAAGACAGCTGGCATTTCCCATGATAGGATACATACATTGTGACTGCTATGTGCATTGTATGTAGTACTTGTAGAGTATAAAGAGAATGGGAATACTCTGTTCATGGCGGAATCCCTCCTGTGAAAATTCTGTGGTTCATCCTGTACATGTTCTTACTTTCTTTAAATAAGATTGATAAAAAATGTCTATGAATGTTTTAATTATTTAAAAGTGGAAATATGTCTGAAATGTGTTGCAAATACTATTCAGAAAAGCTTTTTTGATATAACTTTAATGGAATATACTGAATTTAAGAGACAGGAAAGAAGTTTCTAGTGCAATTAAATTGTATTCTTAAATGATTTAGCTGTGGCAGTGTACCATAAATAAATTATATATGAAGATTATAAAATAAGTCAGCATTAAAGCTCTGATTTTTACGACATCAAGTCAAGGATACTTCAATGATTCAGTGACTGTCTCCCAACACTGTCAAAGTTATGCTGCAAAGAGATAGATCTACTGCTCGAAAACATCTGCTAAGTTGTTTTTTTCAAGCATTTTTGCACTAGAAGCTGAATGTTAACCATATTGTATTTACTCAAAAGCCCATATGTCAGAGCTCCCCAGTGATGCTTTTTAGGTGGGTCAGCATAGCAATAGCATTATGTCATGTGGATGATTAAGGTACAAAGAGTAATCTGACATACAGTATTAAAAAAAAAACCAAAATAATTATTAAACACATTTTAAACTATAACTAAACATTCATTTTATACTTGTTTATGTCACATTGTATGTCTCAATAGTGAGATGAAAGACATTTTAATATTTGCCACTATGTTGAACATGACAAGTGACAAGTTCAGAAAGTTAAATATTTCACACAGCTAAATCTTACTGAACAATGCAATGAACCAACATCAGCTGACAAGCAAAAAGTCATTTGCACACCAATAGGATCAAGTCAAAGAAAAAACAAACATTGGAAAGGTCATAAGCCATTCTAAGCTAATAACAAGTAAAGGTGACATACTTTACAGGAAATCAATTAACTAATTTGCAATACAGAATATGTGTTGGAAGCTATGTCATGATACTTATATGTAACAGATTAAACTATCTTAAAAACTGTCTTTAGAATATGACAGATGGAAAGATTTAACAATATACTATAGGTTGTATCTGTTTCAATCAGAAGTCACCTCTGTCAAATACCAGACTAATAAGAATTGTTTCTGCACCAGGCGCTGTTGTTTCATGGCAATGCATCACTCACCTGTAATATCAGGACATGTTTGAAACCCTAAGAACCATGTAAGTTGGGTACACTCTAGACCAATGGATCCTAAACTTTCTTGAATGACGGTACCCTAGAGTATCAGCATTTTTCTCATGGCACTCCTAGGATAAAAAATTTTTATTGATAAAGTTGGAAAAAAATATTAAATTAAGCAAATTGTTCCCAACTGCAATCCTTAGGGTCATTTATGTGGTGATGTACAGTTGTGCTTCTGATTGTACACATGTTTTATTATAGGCAAAACTAGTGCTAGTGGCTGTCAATCACTTTGGCCATAGTTAATTTGATTTGGTCCTGAGCCACTAGAGATGAGCGGGTTCGGTTCTCAGAGAACCGAAACCTACCGAACTTTGCCTTCAGAGTCCGGAACCGAGCCGGGCTCGGATTTTCCCTCCTGACTCGGAAACCCGAACTCAGCAAAACGTCATCATCCCGCTGTCGGATTCTCGCGGGATTTGGATTCCATATAAGGAGTCGCGCGTCCCCACCATTTTCACTCCAGTCTTGGAGAGTGTATAGAGAGGACGTGTCCTCAGTGTTCAGTGTCTGTGTGTTGGGGTGGGAAAGTGGGGTGGCAAGTATTGTGCTGCTCAGTCCACTACAATGTAGTCACTCAGTGTATTGTTGTGCTGCATCAGTCCAGGCAGTCACAGTGTTGGTGTTCTCTGCTGCCATATATCCAGTGTAGCTGTAAAGTGGTGCTGCGTTGTGCATACCAGTCCAGTGTAGTCAGTGTATTGTACTGTATCAGTCCAGGCAGATATATCCAGTGTAGCTGTAAAGTGGTGCTGTGTTGTGTTGTGCAGACCAGTCCAGTGTAGTCAGTGTATTGTGCTATATCAGTCCAGCCATTCACAGTGTTGGTGTTCTCTACTGCCATATAGCCAGTGTAGCTGTATAAAGTGGTGCTGTGTTGTGCAGACCAGTGGTAGTGTCCTGTGTCATCAGTAATTCCAGTGACAATATATGCTGCTGCTATATATCCACTGCTGCAGTATAACAATTATAACAAGCTGTTGGGTTGCATCAGACCAGTGGTAGTGTCCTGTGTCATCAGTAATTCCAGTGACGATATATGCTGCTGCTATATATCCACTGCTGCAGTATAACAATTATAACAACCTGTTTGGCTGCATCAGACCAGTGGAAGTGTCCTGTGTCATCAGTAATTCCAGTGACGATATACGCTGCTGCTATATATCCACTGCTGCAGTATAACAATTATAACAACCTGTTGGGTTGCATCAGACCAGTGGTAGTGTCCTGTGTCATCAGTAATTCCAGTGACGATATATGCTGCTGCTATATATCCACAGTTGCAGTATAACAATTATAACAACCTGTTTGGCTGCATCAGACCAGTGGTAGTGTCCTGTGTCATCAGTAATTCCTGTGATGATATACGCTGCTGCTATATATCCACTGCTGCAGTATAACAATTATAACAACCTGTTAGGCTGCATCAGACCAGTGGTAGTGTCCTGTGTCATCAGTAATTCCAGTGACGATGTACGCTGCTGCTATATATCCACTGCTGCAGTATAACAATTATAACAACCTGTTGGGCTGCATCAGACCAGTGGTAGTATCCTGTGTCATCAGTAATTCCAGTGACGATAAACGCTGCTGCTATATATCTACTGCTGCAGTACAACAATTATAACAACCTGATGGGCTGCATCAGACCAGTGGTAGTGTCCTATGTCATAAGTAATTCCAGTCATTCCTGTGATGCATATTGTCTCATATAACTCTCAAAAAATAATGGAGAACAAAAATTTTGAAGAAAAAATAGGGAAAGGTCAAGAAGAACCACTTCCTCCTAGTGCTGAAGCTTCTGCCACTAGCCATGACATAGACAATGAAATGCCATCAACGTCGTCTGCCAAGACCGATGCCCAATGTGATAGTAGAGGGTTTGTAAAATCCAAAAAGTTCAGTAAAAAGAACCAAAAAAAGAAATTTAAATCGTCTGAGGAGAAACGTAAACTTGCCAATATGCCATTTACGACACAGAGTGGCAAGGAACGGCTGAGGCCCTGGCCTATGTTCATGGCTAGTGGTTCAGCTTCACATGACGATGGAAGCCCTCATCCTCCCGAAAGAAAAATTAAAAGAGTTAAGCTGGAAAGAGCACAGAAAAGAACTGTGCGCTCTGAGATGGTATCACAAATCCCCAAGGAGAGTCCAAGTGTGTTGGCGGTTGCGATGCCTGACCTTCCCAACACTGGATGGGAAGAGATGGCTCCTTCCACCATTTGCACGCCCCCTGCAAGTGCTGGAAAGAGCACCCACAGTTCAGCTCCTAATATTCAAATTGAAGATGTCACTGTTGAAGTACACCAGGATGAGGATTTGGGTGTTCCTGGCGCTGAGGAGAAAGTTGACGATGAGGATTGTGATGGTGATGTGGTTTGTTTAAGTCAGGCACCGGGGGAGACACCTTTTGTCATTGGGACAAAAAAACCCATTGTGATACCTGGGCAAACTACCAAAAAAGCCACCTCTTTGTGTGGAATTATTTCTC
Organism: Pseudophryne corroboree; assembly: GCF_028390025.1. Classification (NCBI taxonomy): domain Eukaryota; kingdom Metazoa; phylum Chordata; class Amphibia; order Anura; family Myobatrachidae; genus Pseudophryne; species Pseudophryne corroboree. Next base: position 308,279,844 of record NC_086445.1, read on the forward strand.
CACAAATCCGGACAAAAGGTGTCAAGCAATCTGTTGCCTCTGTCAATCTGTAATAAGTAGGGGTAAGGATGTTAACCACCTAGGAACATCCTCCCTTATACGTCACCTGCAGCGCATTCATCAGAAGTCACTGTCAAGTTCAGAAACTTTGGGTAAGAGCGTAAGCAGTCAACTGACACCTAAATCCCTTCTTCCTCCTGTACCAAAGCTCCTGCAAGCCACACCACCAACTCCCTCAACGTCAACTTCCTCCTCAGTCAGGAACGTCCGTAGTCCTGCAGGCCATGTCACCAGCAAGACTGAGGAGTCCTCTACTAACTGGGATTCCTCCGTAGGATCCTTGAGTGGTACACCTGCTGTTGCTGCCGCTGCTGTTGTTGCTGCTGGGAGTTGATCATCATCCCAGAGGGGAAGTCAGAAGACCATTTGTACTACTTTAACTAAGCAATTGACTGTCCAACAGTCCTTTGTGAGGAAGATGAAATATGACAGCAGTCATCCTTTTGCAGAGCGGATATTTGAGGCCTTGACAGCTATGTTTATGTTAAAGATGCATCCAGTATCCACCATTAGTTCAGAGTCTCTTAAAGATTTGATGGAGATAGTGTGTCCCCGGTATCAAATCCAATCTAGGTTCCACTTCTCTAGGCAGGCGATACCGAGAATGTACACAGGCATCAGAAAAAGAGTCACCAGTGTCCTACAAAATGCGGTTGTATCCAGTGTCCACTTAACCACGGACATGTGGACAAGTGGAACAGGGCAGAATAAGGACTATATGACTGTAACAGCCCACTGGGTAGATGTATGGCCTCCCGCAGCGGAACCAGTAGCAGCATCTTGCAAACGCCAACTCGTTCCTAGGCAGGCTACGCTGTGTATCACCACTTTCCATAAGAGGCACACAGCTGACAACCTCTTACGGAAACTGAGGAACATCATCGCAGAATGGCTTACCCCAATTGGACTCTCCTGGGGTTTGTGATATCGGACAACGCCACCAATATTGTGCGTGCATTACATCTGGGCAAATTCCAGCATGTCCCATGTTATGCACATAAAATTAATTTGGTGGTGCAGAATTGTTTGAAAAATGAGATGTGTGTGCAGGAGATGCTGTCCGTGGCCCGAAAAATTGCATTCTGCCACTGCATGCCGAGGACTGGAGCGCCAGCAAATACTCCTGAACCTGGAATTCAACACTCTATATGCTTCAGAGGATGGAGGAGCAACAAAAGGCCATTCAATCCTATACATCCACCTACGATATTGGCAAAGGAGGGGTAATGCACCTGACTCAAGCACAGTGGAGAATGATTTCCGTCTTGTGCAAGGTTCTCCAACCCTTCGAACTTGCCACACGTGGAGTCAGTTCAGATAAGGCCAGCTTGAGTCAGGTCATTCCCCTCATCAGGCTTTTGCAGAAGCAGCTGGATAAATTGAAGGAGGAGCTAAGACGGAGCGATTCCGCAAAGTATGTGGGACTTGTGGATGCAGCCCTTCATTTGCTTTGCCAGGATTCAAGGGTGGTCAATCTGTTGAAATCAGAGCACTACATTTTGGCCACCGTGCTCGATCCTAGGTTTAAAGCCTATGTTGTATTTCTCTTTCCAGCAGACACAAGTGTGCAGAGGTGCAAAGACCTGCTACTTAGTAAATTGTCAACTCAAGCGGAACGTGACCCGTCAACAGCTCCTCCTTTAATTTCTCCCGCCACTGGGGCTGCAGGGAAAAGGATAACATTTCCTAGCCCACCCGCTGGCGGTGATGCAGGGAAGTCAGGAGCGAAAGCTGACATCTGGTCCGGACTGAAGGACCTGCCAACGATTACTGACATGTCTACTGTCACTGCATATGAAGGATTATATGAGTGACCGCATCAAAGTAGGCATGTCAGACAGTCTGTACGTATACTGGCAGGAAAAAGAGTCAATTTGCAGGCCCTTGCACAAACTGGCTTTATTTTACCTAAGTTGCCCCCCTCCAGTGTGTACTCCGAAAGAGTGTTTAGTGCAGCCGGTAACCTTGTTAGCGATCGGCGTAGGAGGTTACTTCCACTAAATGTGGAGAAGAAGATGTTCATCAAAATGAATTATAAAGTCCTCCTGGGAGACCTTTACCAGCAATTGCCTCCAGAAAGTACACAGGGACCTGTGATAGTGGATTCCAGTAGGGACGAATTAATACTCAGTGAGGAGGATGTACACGGTGAAAGGGGTGAGGAATCGGAGGATGATGATGAGGTGGACATCTTGCCTCTGTAGAGCCAGTTTGTGCAAGGAGAGATTGATTGCTTCTTTTTTCGTGGGGGCCCAAACCAACCAGTCATTTCAGCCACAGTCGTGAGGCAGACCCTGTCACTGAAATTATTGTCTTTTTAAAGTGTGCATGTCCTGTTTATGAAACATATGGGTGGGTGGGAGGGCCCAAGGACAATTCCATCTTGCACCTCTTTTTCTTCTTTGCATCATGTGCTGTTTGGGGACTAGTTTTTTTAAGTGCCATTCTGTCTGTAACTGCAGTACCACTCCTAGATGGGCCATGTGTTTGTGCTGCACACTTGGGACGCTTAGATTGGCCATACAGCTACCTCATTGCACATCTTTTTCTTCTTTGCATCATGTGCTGTTTGGGGCCTATTTTTTAAATCTGTCATCCTGTCTGCCACTGCAGTGCCACTCCTAGATGGGCCAGGTGTTTGTGCCACACACTTGTGTCGCTTAGCTTAGTCATACAGCCACCTCGGTGCAACTGTTAGGCCTAAAAACAATATTGTGAGGTGTGAGGTGTTCAGAATAGACTGGAAATGAGTGGAAATGATTGTTATTGAGGCTAATAATACTGTAGGAGCAGGATTACCCCCAAATTTTGTGATTTTATCTTTTTTTATGTTTTTTTTTTTCAAAAATCAACCAGATCCAAAACCAAAACATGAAAGGGTGGTTTTGGCAAAACCAAGCCAAAACCAAAACACAAAAATGGAATTAGAACCAAAACACAAAACACTAAAAGTGCCCGCCGCACATCTCTATGAGCCACCAACCTAAGGCACCCCTGCAATAGCCCCATGGCACCCCAGGGTGCCCAGGCACACAGTTTGAGAACCACTGCCTAGAAGATATTTTTGAACAATTTGCCAGATTCTGACATATCAGAATGACAAATTGTTAAAATCGTTCAGTGTGTATGCACTATCTGCATCCTGCAGTCATTAGCGACATCTTCTGGTCAGCCCTACAGTTGGGATGACAGAAGACATCACTAACAAGAGCCATGCTGCCATGCCATAACCGCCCCTGTCACTCCGTCACTGCTGGCATCGTTAAGTGTGTATGCACTTGCTGATGCTGGGTCCATGTCCTCACAATGTTGGGTTGGTTACAAATTGCCTAGTGTGTACCCTACTTAAAAACTTTTTGTTTCCTCCATCTCGAGCTGGTACCACCAAACCCTGTGTGCTGCCATCTTGTACAAGGTCAGCTGACAGCTGTTCCACCAATTCTTTCTCTGATTTTCAATGCATGACTTCTGTGTCCAGTCAGCATCCAGGATTCCCTATTTAAGTCTCTTCCTGCCCTTTTCTTATTGCTAGGACAACCTCTGTTGTTACTTGCCTGTTTGTTTTAGACTGCAGAATTCAGAGTTTGGCTCCACAAAACAGCTTTCCACCTTGTGCTGTGTGCACCTATTATAGCATCAAGTCCTGCTGCATACTTTTGTTCTGTGCACTTTTGTTCTTTTGCACTTACCATTAGTCTCCTGAGTAATCTATATTTCTCCAGTGCTATCATCTCTGCTGAAGTGTTACCCTGATTCTGTATGTAGTTGTGTACTACAAATCCCAGTCTCTTCCTGCTGAGCTACTGTTCCCCAGTCATTTATCATCAGTGGCTGCTCCAGAGGGGGGACAACAGCGCAGTCCAATAATTCTAATATGGGACCCAAACCAACTTCTAGTGATTCCAGGATGGCTATGTTTGGCAGCTTTTGAGGTGGCAGTTGGTGTGTCTCCCTTATTTGAATTTTGGACTGCGATGCAGCTCCACCTCTGGAGCCACCGCCGAATAATCTAGTCTCCTGCAGTAGTACATTCATCAAGTGCTATTCACACAGCTGGGTACAATCCACAACTTATCAACTCTTGTGTTACCAGTCATTTTTTCTTGTGTAAGCTGTGTTCACCTCTCTGCTCAGCCTGTGCAAACTAGTTTCCTGACGTATCCAGTATCTACTGTTTGGTCCACTCTGTTGTGCTACATATCCTGATGTACCAGTCGGTCTTTTAAGCAATACTTCATACTCCAGTGTGTCCTGCAGTATCCTGGAGACAACTGTACTTCTTCATTTACTCTGCACTGCCTAGTCCCTAGTTTGGGTGCCAGGCACTGGTCTGCCATAGGGTTACAGTATAGTTTCTCCCCTATGCTAAATGGATAACATCACATATTATGCCAACTGCTAAGTTGAGGATTTACCTCAAGGCAACCAAAGGGGCTGTTAAGGGCCCTGTTGGTCCCAGGGGGCCTGCCGACAAGGCTGTATAAAGAACATTTTCAGTGGACCAGAAGCTTCACCGAAATTGTCAGAGACCTGGGCTGGCTGAATACTCCCAGCTGGCTGTCAGTGATTAGACAGCTGTTGGGTGCCAGCTCCAGAGCATGCTTGTGTCTCCAGTCCTGCAGTAGTGTGTGTGTGTGTGTGTGTGTGTGTGTGTGTGTGTGTGCCCAGTCATGACACATGTGTGTATGATATCAGATGCATAGAGAGAGGAGCCGGGATGTGCACAGAAAAAAATCATGCGGTCTTCCAGTGTATTTTATTACAGTATTTTTTTTATATAACATCCACCTACTTTTAATCAGAACGAATGGGGGGTAGGGGTTGGGGGGCAGGCTAGTGATCAGTGTTATTTTAAGTAGAGTGTCTTACATCCACCTGCTATAATCATGGCTGGTGAGGAGGCACACTCTGACTAGTGATATATAAATATGCTATAATACTCTATTTTAAGTACTACCATGTATAGGAGATGCCTGCTATAATCAATGGGGTACTAGTATATAATCAGTACATTCACACTGACTGAGGGGTGTAATAATGGGTATTATAAGGGATGGCTGACCTACTAAGCTGCTACAATCAGTAAGGGGGGAGAGGCACTCATATATAATGCAGTCAACACTAATGTGTAATTGGGTTTAATAATAAATATTATAAGGTATAGGTGCCTGCATTATATATCAGTGTCCCCCAACTGATTGTAACACATCCCCCATCCCCTATTAGCAGGTACTCCACCCTTATAATATCCATTATTGCACCTTCAGTCAGTGACTGTATTAACTACATATCAGTATCTTTAGTGTGACTCCATTATACGAAGTCTGACAATTAAGTTAGCGAACTCGCTACCCTTCAGTAGCGGATTTACCACTAGGCAACCCAAAGCAGCCGCTAGGGCCCAACGGGTCCTAGGGGACTCGCCAACAGATCATGGAGTCAGGAGGGCATTTCTGATTTCTGCCAAAAATGTCTGAGTGCTGGGCTGCCTGAATACTCCTAGCAGGCTGTCAGTGACTAGATAGCTGCCAGGTGCCAGTTGCCTGCACCTGCCTGTGCACAGTGCCTACAGTGTGATTTTAAGGGCAGTACAGATGGTGTAATGGTGTAATGTTTCACAACACTCAGGTCGTGGGTTCAATTCCCAAAATAGCTCTAACTGTGTGGAATTTAAATATTCTCCCTGTAATCTGATTTCCTCATACAATCCAAAAATATACTGATAGGTTAATTGGCTCCCAACAAAATATAGATTGTAAGCTCCACTGGGGAAGGGACTGATGTGAATGGCCAAATGTTTTCTGTAATGCACTGCGGAATATGTGTGCGCTATATAAATAACTGGTAATAAATAATAATAATAAATACACTAGTACAACTACCATCGGCCAGCTATAATCGTCAGGGGGGCAGATTGGGGAGCATACATTGCCTGCTACAATTGGTGGTGGGTGGCACACTGTTGATTGTTTGAGGAAGATCAGCAGTGTGCCAACCACAACTTCAGCAAATGCCCCCCCTCCAGCTCTACCCTCCTCCAACTGACTCACCTGCTTTGCTGGATTTACTGCTGCACGTGTGCAGGGGGATCCTGCTTGCAGCGATCCCATTATGTCAAAGTACTGCACCTCTCCCCAGGATCTTGGATGGGAGTGCTTTTCTCCAGAAAGGTAATTAATTACTACTCATATAACCCAGGTAGCTGGCTGGCATCTTATAGCCTGGGTGGCAAGTAAAGAGAGTAATGGACCATCATTAAATTGCCTAATAACTGACCAACATGGACACCACCTCTACACAGTACACTTACCAGCAGGTAAGCCTGCCGATATGTGAAAAATGATAAGCCACAGAAGTGAGTGTTTCTTAGTAACATTTGCTTGATTTCCATTGTTATACAATTGTATGGTGATGGCAAAATCATTAGATGTTTGCAGATACTGTGGAGAAAAGTGATTTTCTCTATATTAACCGCTTTCATATATACCAGTGTTCAATGTAAGTGTGAAATAGCGCTGATTATAGCACATTTGATACATATCACCTTGTACATCTCCTCCAATGGCCAGCAGAGTGTGCACTGTATATGTACAGGGTCTGAGTCAGAGATTTATGTAAATTTGATATTTCAGTAAGTCTCTGATTTCTAATGATCTGCGCAGGATATGCAGATCTGTTTCTGCTACATTGGTTGCAGAGCCCCAAAAGCCAAGAGCCGCAGCATGATTGAAATGCTGCTGGTGTATGGTGGAAGTGGCAGGGATAATTCCAGAAAATGGGGCTGTGTTAACCCTATTTCCTGGGTGTTCCAAAGCCAGTGCTTTACTGGCCGCAGCAGCATGATCTAGCAGGGCATCTGAGTGACCTGAGGGTTACTCAGATGTCTGATGGTCATGCAGTTGATCCAATGCTGTGTCTTCGATGCAGCACCAGATCACAGGAGCCGTCTTTTTATTTAAGATGCCTCCTGCTGCTATTGCATAATGTTGCACAGTAGCTGGGTACAAAGATGCAGTGTTGGTGAAATTAGCATCCACATCTGAGTCCTATCATATGTACTGACATACATACAACTGGCATTTGGGGAACTAATACATACAGGAACTCAATTTTTTTCAACAACAAAAGAAACAGAATAAATAATAATATAACACAATACTAAACGTACACTTACCTGGATATCTTTTTTGCTGTGTTTCTCTGCTTTTCTCTCTAACTTGTCTCTTCTCCTTCATTTCTTTTGCCTCAGATCTTTTTTCCTGTGCTTCCCCTGATTATTTGTTTGTTTCACTTCCTTATAGGGGGTAATTCCAAGTTGATCGCAGCAGGATTTTTTTTAGCAATTGGGCAAAACCATGTGCTCTGCAGGGGAGGCAGATATAACATGTGCAGAAAGAGTTAGATTTGGGTGGGTTATTTTGTTTCTGTGCAGGGTAAATACTGGCTGCTTTATTTTTACACTGCAAATAAGATTGCAGATTGAACACACCCCACCCACATCTAACTCTCTCTGCACATGTTATATCTGCTTCCCCTGCAGTGCACATGGTATTACCCAATTGCTAACAAAAATCCTGCTGCAATCAACTTGGAATTACCCCCATAGAGTGCAGCCGGGGGTGAGACATTCCATGACCCTGCCAAAGTTATTTCATTGGGTGTATTAGAGGTCATGTGGTCAGTATCTGTCATGTGATAGATATCACATGATCAGTTAGAGCATCATTTAATATACTTCCTAACTGTATAGTTAAGCTGGATATTTTAGTCTGGGTTTAGGGGCAGCAGCTACTAACAGCTTGCTGCATCTACCTCCGTTCCTGCCCCCCTATGATTATATTGACACAGGGACCCGGCGTTCACTCCCAGACCGTTGTCATGGCAACGGAAACAGGAAGTGACGTGGTGTCTTGAATGGCCAATGGTCATTCTCGGAATGAACAAACTCCCCCGTGACTGGCCGCCCCAGCGTGTCGGACGGAGGTAGCACACCTCCCTCCATCCATCGCCATGACAACGAGGCCCTGAGTAGCCGCGTCCTTTCCGGCCGGGCAGCGTGATCGTGTAGGCGGAAGCATACACGTCACTTCCGGCTGGTACCCATGGCAACCCTGTGAAGCCATATGCATATAAATACTTTGTATTACACACTGAAAAGTTTACACGTGGCGCAATAGCACCATTTCTGAGAAACTGATCACATCAAATTAAGCAATTAGAACACATATAAAGAAACAGATTTTTATCATATATCATTCATGTTTATAGGTAGCACGATGGCACCATTTCTGAGAGCCTAATCACAACGTATTTAGCTATTAGAATACATATAAGAGAGACAGATGTTCATCATATGTCACTCATGGATGTGCTTAATTATTATTGATGCAAATACCTTATTGTGAAGATCTGAATCAACCTGGCAATATCAATACATTATTTCTGTTACCGACAGACTTGGAAGCAAAAAAGAAGGAAGGACTAAGGAGAAGAAGCAGCAAAATGAATTAAGTGAGGATATTGAGATTTGATACCTAGTGATTAGAAATTACTAGAGACAGAGAGGGGGTTTATATATATCTATAATGAATTATTATTGGAAAGATGTTAAATTCAAAATAATGTCAATTATTATACAGGTTGAGTATCCCATATCCAAATATTCCGAAATACGGAATATTCCGAATTACGGAATTTTTTTCAGTGAGAGTGAGATAGTGAAACCTTTGTTTTCTGATGGCTCAATGTGCACAAACTTTGTTTAATACACAGTTATTCAAAATATTGTATTAAATGACCTTCAGGCTGTGTGTACAAGGTGTATATGAAACATAAATGAATTGTGTGAATGTAGACACACTTTGTTTAATGCACAAAGTTATTAAAAATATTGGCTAAAATTACCTTCAGGCTGTGTGTATTAGGTTTATATGAAACATAAATGTATTCTGTGCTTAGACTTAGGTCCCATCGACATGATATCTCATTATGGTATGCAATTATTCCAAAATACGGAAAAATACGATATCCAAAATTCTTCCGGTCCCAAGCATTTTGGATAAGGGATACTCAACCTGTATTAGATAATCATATTCAATTCCACTGCCTCATTGAGGCCATCTGAGTGTATAGATCCCATCCTAAACATCCAGTAAACCTCCTGTTGACACAGTTTTTTTGAAACGGTCACCTACCCTATTTGTCATGGGAATATGTTCTATCCCTATTATTTTGAGGCTTTTTGGATCTCCATTATGATGGTCATTAAAATGTTGGGAGACGCTATGTGTAGATACTCTATTTAGAATGTTTCTGCGGTGCTCAAGAAATCTGATCCAAAGTTTTCTAGTGGTGCAGCCTACATAGTAGAGGCCACACCCACACTGGAGAATATACACAACATATGTCGAGTTACAATTGATGTGGCTTCTAATTTCATATTGTTTTTCCCCTTTATCAGTTTTTACATACTGTGTTTTATCTATATACAGGTTGAGTCTCCCTTATCCAAAATGCTTGGGACCAGAGGTATTTTGGATATTGGATTTTTCCGTATTTTGGAATAATTGCATACCATAATGAGATATCATGGTGATGGGACCTAATTCTAAGCACAGAATGCATTTATGTTACATATACACCTTATATACACAGCCTGAATGTCATTTTAGCCAATATTTTTTATAACTTTGTGCATTAAACAAAGTGTGTATACATTCACACAATTCATTTATGTTTCATATACACCTTATACACACAGCCTGAAGGTCATTTAATACAATATTTTTAATAACTTTGTGTATTAAACAAAGTTTGTGTACATTGAGCCATCAAAAAACAAAGGTTTCACTATCTCAATCTCACTCAAAAAAGTCCGTATTTCGGAATATTCCGTATTTCGGAATATTTGGATATGGGATACTCAACCTGTATTGGCATGTAATGCATCTAGTACTTACACATTTGTAGAAACCCATTATTGGTGGAAGCCAGGGTTCTCTAATGTTAATAGTTTTTTTCTCAAGCCTTAGGTGGCTAGGTGCAAAGGAATTCTTTAAGGATCGCCCTTCTGGAAAATGAGTACTGGTTTAGTTGGGAGAACATCCCTTAATAGATTATCTTGTTTTAATATACTGTCATTTTTCTTAATTATAGATTTTATTTTGGGGCAATAATCATTATAAGTAGTAATGAAAGCTAGGTGATATTCTTTATCTATTTCAAAATTGTTATTCGATCCCCTTTCTTTAGACAGTAATAAGTCTCTATCTATCCCTCTCACCTCTTCCAATGAATTGTGTAATAAAGGTGTGCGGTATCCACGTTGTTCAAAGGAATCTATCATGTCTTTAGCTTGTAATTCAAAAGACTTTAAATCAGAACAATTTCTTCTGAGACGTATCAGTTGGCTCCAGGGTATACTTTTTTTCCAAGGTGGATAATGTGCACTAGAGTAATGGAGATAGGCATTTGATCCTACCTCCTTGATGTGATTAGTGGTATGTATTTGTCCATTGCGTGCCTCTAAGTTCAAATCCAAAAAATGAATACAGTGCGAGTGATACTGGTGAGTGAATTTTAAATTATACGTATTGTAATTGAGAGAATTAACAAATGCTTGCGCAGAAGGTGCATCCCCATCCCAAAAAATAAATAAATCATTGATGTACCTGCCATAGAGGACCAGGGACGCGCCATGCCCGCCACCCCACACATGTTGGTCCTCAAATTGACCCATGTAGAGGTTGGCGTAGCTAGGCGCGAACCTGGTCCTCATGGTGGTGCCCAAAATTTGTAAGTAATGTGAATCCAGGAACAAGAAATAATTATGACGTAATATAAATGAAATGGAGTCTATAATAAATGTTTGATGGTTATCGGTAAGATCTCCATCTTGGTTGAGACGGTTAGATATAACTAATAAACCTTTCTGGTGAGGTATGTTTGAATACAGACTCTGTACATCCATAGTGAGAAAGGCGTATGTATCTTTCCATTTAATACCTGAAATCAGTGACATAAAGTGAGTGGTATCTTTAACATGAGATCGGAGAAGAGGAACCCGTGGCTGTAAATGTGAATCTACATAAAAGGAAAGGTTAGAAGTGAGGGAGTGAATACCTGAAATAATAGGACGCCCGGGAGGTGAAGTGAGGGATTTGTGTATTTTAGGGAGGTGATAGTAAATGGGAATGAAGTTATTATGGACCGAGCGCTGTGTGGTGGTGGGTGCAAAAATAATTTAAATAAATAAAATAAAATTAAGATCAAATGAAAAAAAGTGAAAAAAATGAAAAAAGATGAAAAAATGTGAAAAAAATAAAATAAAATAAATAATAATAATAATAATAATATAAATAAAAAATAATAAATGAATAATGGTGAAATAATAAATAAATGAAATGGAGGGAAAGAGGAAAAAGGGAGAAAGGAATAATGCAATGTTTACAGCTCCTTTATGGATATGTGGAGCCGAGTGACACTTTCTCCGCAGGAAAAGGATTCAGTCTTTTGAATTCAAAACTGTCCCTGTCTTACCCTGGGAGCTGCTTCCGATGGTTCAAGGGAAGGTGTAGCCGTGACAGTTTCAATGTGTTATTTCCCGCTGGCCGTGCTTGGTTATAATTCCGCCTGAATCGCCGCGACCGGAAGTTCGGGTCCCCGCTTCCGGTTGTTCGTGAAACGGCTGGCAGTAGCGGTTCTCGTGTCCTTTGTGTCAGCTCCTTTTCTGTTTCCAACGCGTTTCAAATCCTATTCGGATTCTTTCTCAAGGAAGTGATGGAATTTCTATCGTTGTTTTACTTTTTATAGGAAAACTTTATTAAAAAACAGGAAGTGGCCGGAACCGGAAGTGAGATTTCCGGCGGCATCCTCAATTGCACTGTATTGGTGTCTGAATTAAGCCCTAGGTCCGATGTCACAATAACAGAGTGTTCACCTCACAGTGGAAATTATACCCTCCTATCTCTCACTAGTGTCTTGGTCTAAGTTACCACTATACAAAAACGGTCCATGGTTGGGAATGCCTGCCCTACAAAGTAGTAGAGGAGTGGAGAGAGTTTATTTTGCATAGTGGTAACTTAGACCAAGAGCAGCTCTTTACAGTGCAGCAACCTATAGAATTCATTTTAGTAAATGGGAATGACTGGATGTTCTACATATAGAAACCGGAATTCTTCTTTGGAGATGATCTCCGAGGCCGCCGCATTTTCCAACAATTCTAACAATTCAGATAGAAATTCCTTAGTGGGGTCACTTGGTAATTTGATGTAAATGTTGGGGTCTTCTAGCTGTCTTTTTACCTCTGCTGTATAGTCTGTTCTATTTTGGATTACAAGGCCGCCGCCCTTGTCTGCCTCTTTGATGATTATGGTGGTGTCCTTAGTCAGTTTAGTTAGGGCTTTTCTTTCCTGTTTACTAAGATTAGATTTATGTTTCTGGGACTGGGAGTCCATACAGAGTTTTTTGAAATCTTCCAGTGTGGTCTTGTAGAACATGTCCACACTGGAGCCTTTGGCTTTAATTGGGTAAAATTCTGATTTTTGTCTGAAATGAGTTCTGGATATATCAAATATTTTCTGCGGAGACTTTGGTGAACTGGTGTTAAGTTCCTCCAAAATCTTTAAAGCTAATTTGTCACCTTAATCTAACAGAATGGGCATAGCTGCTTCATCATTCTTTTTTAGATTGGATTTGGCGAAATGTCTTTTCTCGGCACAAAGTCCGTGTATACCTGTTCAATTCCACAAAAAGATTGAATATATTTGGAGTGGATGAGGGGGAAAACTTTAAACCCCTATTAAGAAGCGAAACTTCTGCATCTGTTAGATAACTTCTGACCTACAGGGCCTCCATAGCCCTGAAGCGCCACTGTGATATGCGAATATGCACCCGAAAATACCAACAGTTACAGTCGTATTACATCCGCAGCCATCACCCACTGGACCAGTGAAAAACTTATAAGCTGTTGAAGGATTAGTTAAAGTATCTAAGGAGTGAAGCTTTGGAAATTTCTTAGGAGCAGATTTATCACAATCTGCACCTGAGTATGCGGATGTCATGTAACTATAATCCCATTGCGATAACTGAATACATCTCATGGATGTATCAATTATTGAATGAAGGGACAGAGCTTGCGAGAAAGCTTTGTCCCTGCGTTGGCACGCTGCAGCCTTTTCAGTGTTTATTGTGAAAAATATCCCTATTATGTGCTGCGCATACGCCGCAGCTGTCACTGCCGCTACTGCTGCCACGGGTCCCCCCCCCCCCATCGTGACTACCCCCGCAAGCTGCGAACCTCCCCACCGCTGCTCAAAGGTGTAGCTAGGTGCCATGGTGCCTGGAGCATGGGTATGTTTCAGCACCCCCACCCCTGTACTGAATTGGGGACATGACGTGATATGTATATGTATATTAAAATATATATGTGTATAAACAACATCATGGGATCCTGCTCTCCCAGTATAATGTCAAATGGTGCAGCGTGTCCGCATAAAACAATTAATATATAATGCAAGTGTGCGCCACTCCTGGCGACTAAATAGACAACTTTAAAAACTTTAAAATGGCATAGGTTGTGGCAACTTTTCAGTGCCCTTTAATGTTTGGCACTTTTTGCAGGTGAAAAAAGTGCCACACACATAAAAGGGCACTAAAATATTGCTGAACCTATGCCATTTTAAAGTTGTCTGTTTAGTAGCTAGAATTGCTGCACACTTTCATTATATATATGCGTATAGAAATATATAAAGAAATTATATATATATATATATATATATATATATGTAATGCAGAATCTGGCGGCACTCACGGCGTTAAAATGAAGACAAACAGCAAGTCTAGTGTGCATCAACATTTCAATGTCATAGTAACATTTTCATCAGGATATAATAACAAAATGTACAACTCACCTATATACCTCCGTCTGGTGGTCCATGGCGCCAGCGGCCCGCCGCGTTCCACTCCATGCAAAAGTGACTTCATCACGAGGTGCTGGCTTCGGCGTCAGGGAACACACAGACCGGAGCAGAACCTTAAAACACCTGAGAAGTGATAGTATTGTTAGGGACAGTGATGAAGTCACCTGGCCACGGTACATGGGCCCGCATATTTGCGCAAATGTGTGCTAAGAACTTCAATTATACTCCATGTTAATTGTGAGGGTTTATTTAAACTATTTTTGCTATCAGTGTTCTTAGTGCTAAGAGTGTGCATCTGCATCTCTCTTCCTCCAGAAGTGTATAAAATGTACAATGTAATCCACAAATACAAATAAGCAATAAATGTAGCAGCAAGTGTTATAATAGAAATTCAAGGATAGATGCTAACAATAATTGCTACAAAGTAAATATCCTTAACAGCTGCCCAACATGCCCATTAGTATATCAAGAGGACTGATATTACCCACATCAATATAAAAATCCAGAAATAAGAGGTATATGAATAATAATGAATATTAATTGAATACAAAATTCTAAAAGGTGATTGAGGGTACTGTTTCACTCAGAAAAGTAAGCTAAATGAAAGCAGACAGACCAGTTTGTTCATTTAGCCCACGAGGTGATAAGGTGTTCAATAGAAAGATTCACTTTGCCTCAGCTCTCAACAATAACTTGCCATGATCACCCCCTCTTTTAGGCGGTGGAATGTGGTTGATTATTCAATGTCGTAAGACAGCTACCGAGTGTTTGGCATTCAAAAAATGTCTGTCCACTGGTTGATCACTTCGACCCGAGGACAATGCTGCTCTAATTGAGGTTTTATGGACGGCCATACGTTCTTTGAAAATGCAGTCAATTTTCCCCACATAGTGGAGACCACACGGGCAACTAAGGAGGTCAACAACAAAGCGTGTGGTACAAGTGATACGGTGTCGAATCTTGAATTTTTTGCCGGTAAATGGGTGACAAAAGGTGTCACCTATCAACATGTGACTGTACGTAGTGCAACCCAAGCACTTAAAACACCATGGACATGAGGACTTAAGAAATGTTGTGGTGTTACTTTTCTTAACACTTTCAATGTTGGTTTTTACGACAAAATCCCATATATTCTTCCCTCTACGATAGGCAGGCATAATGCACATGTTGGAAAGTGTGCCAAGTTTTTTATCAGTTTGTACTATAGGCCAGAATTTTTTTGTAATCTTATTAATGACCAGACTTTGAGTATTAAACTTATTTACCCATATTAGTTTGTCAGTGGTGACAGGTTTGTTGTTAGGGATTAATGTACTGCTTCTTTGTATATTCAGTACTTTTTTCTTAATGGAAATAAGATCGGGCAGACTATAACTCCTTTGAATAAACTTTGTGATCATAGTATCACATGCTGTTTCTAATTGCATTTCATCACTGATGATTTGCTTTAGCCTTAACATTTGGGAATAGGTAAGTCCCTTTCGAAAAGAGATAGGATGGTGGCTAGAAGCTTGTAAGATGTTATTCCTATCTGTGCTTTTAATAAAGAGAGCTGTCTCAATATTCTGTTCCCTTAGTGTGATTTGTATGTCTAAAAAGTTAACACTTAATTCATGTATTGTGTAAGTGAACTTCACTGGGGAATTTGACTGATTATGTGTGTCAAGTAATGATTCCAACCTAATACGTGGCCCTGTCCACAGTAATATCAGATCGTCAATATATCTTAGGTACAGTAAGACATGTGGTTTAGTATCATTATTACAAAGAAACAGTTCGTCCTCTATTTGCAACATGAAACTGTTAGCAAACGAGGGTGACACATTGCTTCCCATGGAGCAACCTTAAAGCTGCAAAAAGAATTGATTATTGAAAAGAAAATAGTTCCGCTGTAATGTAAGTTGTAGTAAACTTAGAAACAGATTAGTATCTGGTCAATTATAGGATGGGTTGTTGCGAATCAATACGTTGACTGCTTTAAGACCTTCCGCATGTGGGATGCATGTGTACAAGTTTTTTACATCAATGGTTGCCAGCAGGCAGTCATTGGAGACTGACTTGATAGTAGATAATTTATTGAGTAAAGCTGTAGTGTCCTTCAGGCAGTGGTCAATTGCTTGAATGCAGGGCTGTAAATAATAATCCAAGTAGATGGATACTTTTTGGAACAATGATCCCCGTGCAGAGATTATGGGATGTCCCAGAGGGGACTGACTACTTTTATGTATTTTGGGTACCGAATACAGGATGGGAACTACCGGGAACTGTGTAGTTAATGTCTCCCTTTGGGCTTGCGGTAAATGGCCTTCTTGGACAGCATAAAGTAAAATGTTGTCCAATTCTTTTTTGAACATGTCAGTGGGGTCAGACGGAAGCTTGCGATAGGTGTTGGTATCTGCCAGTTGGCGATCAAGTTCAGTGATATAGTAACGGGTATTTTGCACCCTGATGGCTCCCCCTGTATCCGCCGGGCAGATGACTATATTGTCATATTTACTAAGATTCGTAAGGGCTTGCCATTCTGCCTTCGATAAATTTGAATGCTGGTTTTTGTCTTGTCTGATAGCAGATTGGACTTGATGGTCAACAGTCCTACCAAATGTTTTAATTGACTGGTTTTGACATACCAGATCGAATTTAGATTTGGCCCGGAGAGCCGGCGGCAATGAAGAAATGGAGGAGGATGGATGTTGAGTGAAATATTCTTTCAAGCGTAGCAGGTGTTCCAATTTATATTGTTCCTCCTTCCAGGTAAATGGATCAAGCTTAGTAGTAGGAACGAAGTTGAGTCCCTTTGATAGAACTTGGTATAATTTGGTATAATTTGGTAGGGGTTAACTGGCGATTAAACAAATTGAAGATCACCTCCGTTTGGAGTATGTTGTTTTTCTTACTGGTCATCCTCAGGCATTGCCCGACCCGCCTCGTGAACTGCCGCTTGGGTCTGCTATTTGTGCCCGTGTGTGTACCCCTAAAGGGGGAAGACTCTGGCTGGAATATTGTTTTTCAGCTTCACTTGCAGACACCGTACCCTTGGTGGAGGTGTCAGTATCCAAATGATGTGCATTAAAGCGGTTGAACGGACGTCTCTTCGGTGGTCGTTTAACCATTTGGTGTACCTGAGACCCATGGATAGACTTGTCTTTTGGCGTAATCATTATTGACAATATCCAATTTATTTCTTTTGTAAGAAATTAAATCTTTCTGATATTTGTCAAGTTGAGTAGATAGCTTCTCGTTCCAATGAGTGGAACAGTACCCTCAATCACCTTTTAGAATTTTGTATTCAATTAATATTCATTATTATTCATATACCTCTTATTTCTGGATTTTTATATTGGTGTGGGTAATATCAGTCCTCTTGATATACTAATGGGCATGTTGGGCTGCTGTTAAAGATATTTACTTTGTAGCAATTATTGTTGCCATCTATCCTTGAATTTCTATTATAACACATGCTGCTACATTTATTGCTTAATTGTATTTGTGGATTACATTGTACATTTTATACACAGGTGTTTTAAGGTTGTGCTCCGGTCTGTGTGTTCCCTGACGCCGAAGCCGGTGCCTCGTGGTGACGTCACTTTGCACGGAGCGGGGCGCGGCTGGCCGCTGGTGCCATGGACCACCAGACGGAGGTATATAGGTGAGTTGCACATTTTGTTATCATATCCTGATGAAAATGTTACTATGACATTGAAACGTTGATGCACACTAGACTTGCTGTCTGTCTTCATTTTAACGCTGTGAGTGTCGACAGATTCTGCATTACATACTATTGGACACCTTTGAAGGGCACCGGCTTTATACAAATTTCAGTACACCTTCGAGATTTAGGAGTGCTGTGTACTGCTTTGTGTTTTTATATATATATATATATATATAAATCCACAGAAGAAGCCGCTTCTCACTTTCATTTGTATTGAATGCTGGTGCTCGGTCAGTGTAATAATATAGAAAAGTTCCAAGAATAACCACCAGAGGGATTATACCCAGATAAACCAGCACACTGCTTAATTGAAAAAAAGTGCTTTTTACTGTTTGTAGAATGAAACAGAAATTTTGAAAGGTAGCAAGCATATGGCACACATGTTGATGGCAGCATATAGAATAAATCAATTGATACTTAACATTCCTAGGAATGTTAAGTATCAATTGATTTATTCTATATGCTTGGAACTTTTCTATATATATATATATATATATATATATATATATATACAGCAGGCAAATCAGGGCACTCATGGTATGAATCTCCAAAATAACAACTCCGTAATCAATTAGACTTGCAACTTTTCGGGCTTTAATTGCCCGTCATCAGGCAGAAGTAACAAACAGACATACAAAAAGACATTTACCTTTTAAGTCCTGCAGAGACAGTGCCGTCCACGCCGGTCCGCCACGCTCCCCCGCTGCTCCGGCCGGAAGTTCAGCGTCCGTGACTTCCTGTCTCCATCGCAGACAGGGTTGCCATGGAGACGTGGCGCTTCAGCGCACTGTAAACAGAACACACTGAATCACCACTGTGTTGTACAAATTACAATAGAAAAACGTGAATACTTAAGGTTACATTATAAAATACATATGTCCAAAAGACATTGGACTGCATATCACTATAAGTCCGATGCTGACAACCATAATACTGAAAAAAC
This sequence comes from Pseudophryne corroboree, assembly GCF_028390025.1. Lineage (NCBI taxonomy): Eukaryota > Metazoa > Chordata > Amphibia > Anura > Myobatrachidae > Pseudophryne > Pseudophryne corroboree. The sequence goes on from NC_086445.1 coordinate 308,298,475, forward strand.
ATTGTTAATAAGAACAAATATTACATGATTATTTAGATATTTGAAAAGATTATCGTAATTACTGAATATGTCAATATAATCAAGAGAAATGCATGTAAGGATAATATGCAACAATATGGGTTAAGATGTAATTCAACAGGGTACATTATAGAAAAACACTCAGATTGAGCTGTTCATTTAAACCACGAGGGCTAACTGTGTCCAGAATATGAATCCATTTGGATTCTAAACATAATAGTTTCTTGTGGCGATCACCACACCTACCGTCATCTGGGACCTGATCTATTATCATGTGTCTAAAATTAGACATGTTATGACGCATCTCGGCGAAGTGTCTTGCCACCGGCTGATCAGATGTTTTTCCGTTAATCGCTGCTCGTATTGCTGTTCTGTGTAGAGCCATCCATTCTTTAAAGGGCCTTATAGTTTTTCCTATGTAACACAGTCCGCATGGGCACTTAATTAGGTAGACTACATAAGAACTTGTGCAGGTCAATGGGTGTCGTATCATGTATTTGCGCCCCCAATATGGATGATTGAAGAATTGTCCTACTATCATATGTCTGCAAGTTGTGCAGTTCGGGCATTGGTAACAGCCATTCTTCTTACATTGTATGCCTTGGTGGATCCTCAGCTGTTTCGTAATGTCCGAATGAACCGTCCAATCCCTAATATTCTTGCCCCTTTTGTAACATGGCATAATTCTGGTCTTTTTAAGGCTTTTAAGGTCCTTGTCCCCTTGAACAATCGGCCATAGTGACTTCATAGTGTTTTCTATTGTTTTGGATCTAGTATTGAATTTTTGGACCCAATGTATGATGTCTTCTCCCTGTGTGGGGGATTTTGGTTTCAGGGTCTCGGCTCTAGGAATCAGCTCTACCTTGTTCTTAGCTTGTTGCAGCAACGTATTTTGGTAACCTCTATTCCGGCTTTTTAGGCATGAGCACCTAACATTTTTTCACATGGTCGCAGGGAGTTACAGTACATCTTCAGAATCCCCATGTGGAAGTCATCTTGTCTGTGTACACACACTTGTTACACAGTTATATGTGGTGGAGTTGTTTCTTTTTAAAATATACATGACTGCCTATTCTCTGTATACCCTCTGCTGGTGAGAAGACCAGTGCAGCAATATGGATGACGCAAGTGGTTTCAATTGGATCGATGTGCCTACGGGGGAAGTACTCAGCTTCTCGGAAAGCGAGACGGAAGCACGCCTATTTTTAGAACGCCTGGGGGGCCCTGAGAGTGAAATGACATACAATGAAGTCTTTGATACACTCCTTAAATTAAGAAATAAGGAGACCGACTTTTTACTCCATGGCGTAACTCTATCAGAGTACATAAGAGTGAAAAAAATTCCAAGGGGCTTCCGGGTGAGAAACTCCCCCACAATTGGCCGCTACAATAAAGAATTTGTGCGACGCTGGGTCACTTTGCTCAATAAATGTTCATTAGATTTAATGACATTAGTAATTGAGGAAGCGGCACGCGAACTAGCGATAATAAGCAAAAAGATACAAGATCTTTCAGAGATCCATAGCAACCACCTGATTCAGGGACAAGATCCGAACCTGATCGACAAATTGAATGAACAGATTACCTCATATAAAAAGAAACTCACTGCTTTTAAGAAAAGGAAATTTGACATGGTCAACAAGGATTATGAAGAATTTAAAGTTTACAGATGGTTGACGGGTAGTGCGGATCGTAGATACCGTGGTCAAGATACGAGACAAAGGAAACCTAGAGGAAATTGGTCATCCAATGAAGCCTTAACTTCATCAGGGGAAGACTCTGCGTCCTTCATCCAATATTCCAAGCCTTAAAAAGACCAGAATTATGCCATGTTACAAAAGGGGCAAGAATATTAGGGATTGGACGGTTCATTCGGACATTACGAAACAGCTGAGAATCCACCAAGGCATACAATGTAAGAAGAATGGCTGTTACCAATGCCCGAACTGCAAACTTGCAGACATATGATAGTAGGACAATTCTTCAATCATCCATATTGGGGGCGCAAATACATGATACGACACCCATTGACCTGCACAAGTTCTTATGTAGTCTACCTAATTAAGTGCCCATGCGGACTGTGTTACATAGGAAAAACTATAAGGCCCTTTAAAGAACGGATGGCTCTACACAGAACAGCAATACGAGCAGCGATTAACGGAAAAACATCTGATCAGCCGGTGGCAAGACACTTCGCCAAGATGCGTCATAACATGTCTAAATTTAGACACATGATAATAGATCAGGTCTCAGATGACGGTAAGCGTGGTGATCGCCACAAGAAACTATTATGTTTAGAATCCAAATGGATTCATATTCTGGACACAGTTAGCCCTCGTGGTTTAAATGAACAGCTCAATCTGAGTGTTTTTATATAATGTACCCTGTAGAATTACATCTTAACCCATATTGTTGCATATTATCCTTACATGCATTTCTCTTGATTATATTGACATATTCAGTAATTACGATAATCTTTTCAAATATCTAAATAATCATGTAATATTTGTTCTTATTAACAATGTTTTTTCAGTATTATGGTTGTCAGCATCGGACTTATAGTGATATGCAGTCCAATGTCTTTTGGACATATGTATTTTATAATGTAACCTTAAGTATTCACGTTTTTCTATTGTAATTTGTACAACACAGTGGTGATTCAGTGTGTTCTGTTTACAGTGCACTGCAGCGCCGCGTCTCCATGGCAACCCTGTCTGCGACGGAGACAGGAAGTCACGGACGCCGAACTTCCGGCAGGAGCAGCGGGGGAGCGTGGCGGACCGGCGTGGACAGCACTGTCTCTGCAGGACTTAAAAGGTAAATGTCTTTTTGTATGTCTGTTTGTTACTTCTGCCTGACGACGGGCAATTAAAGCCCGAAACGTTGCAAGTCTAATTGATTACGGAGTTGTTCTTTTGGAGATTCATACCATGTGCCCTGATTTGCCTGCTGTAAAAATTTTTACTGTGTGCACCGTGGGAGTTGTTTTAAGTTTAGAGTGCCAGCCAATCGTGGTATATATATATATATATATATATATAACAATTGAGTCGGCACTCTCATAACTGACCAGCCAATATGTCGCTCGGGTGCCCTCCATGAAGCAAAAAACTCTAGCATGCACACAAATTGAAGGGCGGCACTCACGAGACCTTTAGACGAAGAATGAATCAGACGGACAGCGTCACGGTGTTCAACGTTTCAGTCTCTTACAGACTTTTTTCGAGAACAAGTGTACAACATAAGTGAACATACCTTAAATAGGGTGGTCCGCTCAGTACGCCATGCCCAGCTCCCGGCTGCCGCCAGTCCCCACTGTACCGCGTCATCACGAGGCGCGCTCCCACCTTCCCGCCCGCCGGACAGGCCGAACGTCCTCCGACGTCATCTCCACTTCCGGCATGAGCGGTTGGAGCACAGCGCATGAGACACATCGTACTGGGGAGGGAGACACCTGCTGGTTACCATGGCGCCGAGTACACAGACAAAACAACAAACTAACACAAGTGTAAAAGGTGGTTAATCCTAATCATGCATTAAATAAACAAAGATAATGTGAAAAATGTTGCATATTGACACTTGAATGAACATGGGCAACATGCTAGTGTACATGTGGGTGCTATTAAAAACCACGCTACCCGAGCATGCAAAGTGTGATGTGTAAACAGTAATAAGACCCTATAAAGGGATGTGCAAAATCTACTAACTACCAGAGTGTAAACTAACATAATGCATTCAACTATTGCTGGTATTCTTTAAATGATGTATCATAAAGCATAAAGCCATTGTTATCACTCATTGCCAAGGGCACCAGTTTGTAATATGCCCCAAACTGCAGACCTGATAGACATGGCTAAAAGGTACAAATTCAAATTATAATATCTACATCTGCACAACTATGCTGAACATTTGTACATACATAAGGACTGTTTAAAGGACCAGTGTGAATGTCATATTCAGTACTGAAATGGACATCAGACTATGGCCATACCGTCCCATGCATCATCGCTCATACTAAGTGCTGAAATATTCTATATAGCTTAAAGAAAACAGGCAAAGGACAAGGTCTCATTCAAGCCATGCTGTGATACAGTGTTCATACGATGAATCCATTTGGCCTCTAGTTGCAGCAATTTTCTGTCACGGTCTACTCCCCGTATAGATGATGGAACATGATCTATCAACTTGTATACTAAAGAGGATAAAGAATGTTGTTTTTCTTTAAAATGTCTGGCCACCGGTTGGTCGATGGCCTTCCCCTCCAGGGCCATCCGTATCGCTGATCTATGTTGGGTCATTCTCTCACGTAAAGTGCATGATGTTTTCCCAATATAAACGAGACTACAAGGACACCATATCAGGTATACCATGTATTGCGTAGTACAGGTGAGGACATGATGGATTGCCATCTACCTGCCAGAATACGGGTGTAGGACATAGCTGCCAGTTTCCAAATATCTGCATGTCGTGCAGCCAATGCACTTTTAGCTGCCAGCCTTCTTGGTTAAAAAGTGTGCAGGATTCTCACCAATATGAGTTTCAACGTTGTTATGCACTAACCAGTCCTTAAGATTTTTGTTTCTCCTATAGCCCATCATGAGTTTGGACCCTTGTAGAGCTGGCAAAGCTGGATCAGTGTTAACGATCGGCCATAATCTTTTAGATGCTGAATTGATGGCCTGGGATTCAGTGTTGTAATTATTTACAAAAATGGTGTACTGCCCATTCTTTTTAGGCTTGTGGTTCTTCAACTCCTCACGGCTTAATTGCATAACCTTGATTTTGGCCTTGTCACATACTTTCTTGGAGTAACCTCGAGCTAGAAATTTCTGCATCATCCGGTCAATTTCCAACTCGGCCAACCCCTCATCTGTAGTGATTCTACGAATTCACAAAAATTACGAATAAGGAAGCCCCATCTTAAGGGCCATTGGGTGATGGCTTTGTGCGTGTAGTGCATTGTTAACGTCAGTGGGCTTGATGTAGATGGACGTGCTGATGTCAGTGCCATTCCAGTGTATGTTGACATCTAAATAATGGATTTGTTGATGATGGCATTCATATGTAAATTTAATATGTGGGTGAACCCCATTCACGTCCGTCATCAAGTCAATAAAGCTATTTTCAGGACCTGACCATATTATGAATAGGTCGTCTATGTATCTCGTAAAGAAAAGACAGTGTTGCTGGAACAACAGGTGCTCGAAAAACAACATTCTCTCAATCTGGAACATGTAGATGTTCGCATAAGAAGGTGCCACATGGCTTCCCATGGCACAACCTCGAAGTTGAACATAAAATTCCCTATTGAACAAAAAATAATTTCTAGTAAGGGTCTTTTCCATTAAATCCAAGAACACCTGAATAGGTGGGCCACTATACTCTGTACTATTTGTCAGAAAGTCCTTCAGATATCTCAGCCCTTCCTCGTGCGGGATGCTGGTATACAATGCCACAACGTCCACCGTGCACAATTAGATGTTTTCTGGAAGCTTGCCTAGATTATGTAATTTATCGAGGAAAGTATTAGTGTCTTTTAAGTATGTAACCTCCTCTGTACCAGTGGTTGTAGAAAGTGGTCTAAATACTTAGAGACCTTACTGTACAGGGAATTTCTGGCAGAGATTATCGGGCGACCCGGCGGGTTGTGTTACGACTTGTGGATTTTTGGCATTCTGTATTTTACTGTATTTTAGGGGTACCTCAGGAAACTGTATAGTGAGTGCCGCTTGTGTGCTTTCTGTAATGCTCCCTGCAAGGGCAGCAGCTTTTAACATTTGAATCAACTCATCTTTGAAGAGGCTGGTGGGGTCATGCGGTAGCTTTCTGTAAACATCTGGCATATTCAGTTGTCGATACATCTCACCAAGATAGGCCTCAGTGTACTGGATAACCAATGCACCCCCTTTATCGGCCGCACGGATTAATATTGACTCATCTTTGCTCAAAGATTTCAATGCACTGAATTCTTCTTTAGACATGTTTTGATGGCTCCTCCGGTGTCCTGCTTTATGTATGTTCATCACCTCTTGATCCAGCAGTCTTGTGAAACATTTAGGAGACGGATTAAAGGATTGGGGTTCAAAATTTTATTTCTTTCTGACAGGTAACATAGAAGAATTAAAAGTAACGTCCTGTTGAGGAAAAAATTATTTCAGCTTTAAATTGCGATTGAACTTCCAGAGTTCTTTCTTCCATTCAAAAGTATCAAAGGAAGCAGTGGGTATGAATGTCAGGCCTTTATTCAATACTCTGGATTCAATGGGGGAGATGTTATGCTTGGATAGGTTCACCACTAGGTTTTCCTCTTGTTTGTGCTTTTCCCTTTCTCATTGGCCGCCGTGCCTCGTGTTCATCCTACGTTTTTTATGGCGCGCGTGGTAACACCTAAAGGGGGCTTCTTGCTTGATGGCAACTGTGCACTATCTGAATCACTGTTAGAGGTAATGGTGCCTCCCGACTGATCACTGTCGAATCTATGGGGGCGTCGTCTATGTGGATATTTGAGCCTACCGGCACCTCCTGCTGATATCCCGGTTACCCAAGCATACACTCTTTCTTCTTGGTAATCCGCATTAACCTTAGAAAAATTTTCTTTTTTAAATTTGAAAAGTTCTTTCTTATATTCCTCAGTCTGTGTTTGCAATTTCTCCATCCATTTACAGGAGGTGTCGTCTGTTAAGGTATTTTTTATGTGTGGTTTCAAACCTAATTATTTGATCTTGAATACTCTTCATTTCCCTGGCGGACTCCTCAATGACTAGGAGGATATGATCCAGTGCACACTTGTTTAATACCGCTACCCAGCATTTGCAAAATTCAACGTTATTGCGGCCAATCGTGGGCACATTTTTAACTCTGAATCCGCGAGGGATTTTCTTTTCCTTGTGATAATCTGTCAAAGTGACACCGTGTAGATAGTAGTCTATTTCCTTCTTCTTGAGTCTTAATAAAGTGGAAAACAATTCACCTGCTGTCTCTTCCCCAGCGGTTTCATTCAGAGAATCTTTGAAATATAACGCTTCAGCCTCAGGATCACTGAAGGACACTACATCCCCCACCGTGAGTCGTAAATTCAGAAACCCACTGCCATCTCCAGTGGAACTTGCAGCCATGGTGCCTTAACAATGGTGAATGCAATCAGTGTTATACCCCACTTGTTCCAAAGTGAGTAAAACAATACAGCATGTGAATGCACAGCACAGTTCAAGAAATGTCGTTTAAGGTATTGAATAAATAGGTATTGGGTGCCTTACGACAAGAGAACCTGGGTACCCCTGTATAAATCAAACAATTGAGTCGGCACTCGCATAACTGACCAGCCAATATGTCGCTCAGGTGCCCTCCATGAAGCAAAACACTCCAGCATGCACACAAATAGAAGGGCGGCACTCACGAGACCTTTAGACGAAGAATGAATCAGACGGACAGCGTCACGGTGTTCAATGTTTCAGTCTCTTACAGACTTTTTTCAATCACGGCGCTGGTTGCTATGGCGACCGTCCCGGGACCCGATCATCACGTCATCCCTGCTGGACGCCGGATGAGGACGGGCTACATGTGCGACGAGGAAGTCCACGAGACGCCGGAAGTCCCCCGGTACCCGACAGGATTGGCGGCGCAGGCGCAGCTCCTCTTCACACACGGGTGCACAGGCTTTATAAGGTAAGATGTTTTTCACTGTACACTACACACATCTTGACAAAGGGGCTGCGGGCCCCGAAACGTTGGTTTCGTGATTATGTTTTGAATACAACTTTTGAAGTTTTATCCACTTTAAAGACCTGGAGTGACGCCTTTTCTTTCTGAACGCTTATCTATACCACCATTGGAGGGCACCCAGGCAACTATATAGGATTAGGACCAGGAATGCCGGGCACCATTGTTGCTATTCATCGGCCAGGGATTACACCCTGGACCACCCAAGCTAGGGCACTGGCCAGTGTCTATTTATTTAGCATTTGAACAGACTTTGCTGTATGCACCTTCACCGAGTCAAGCCGTGTTATCAGGAGTGACACTAAGGAGCACCTGCACTTTAACACTGCACCTATAGCACTCATTGCACTTTATTGATACTGGTTGGCACTGAGTACCTATGGTACAGTATCTGCACTTAACCTGGATATGGAATCACCCAGCACCAGTAGCTCTGGTGGAGCATTAAGCTGTCGTAATGTGAACCAGTCCAAGGGGGATATTTTCAGCTTCAATGCAAGTGATGCGGAGTGATTATTATTTAAGGATCAACTCCCTGAGACAGATACACAGTTGGTTGCCCCCAAGACACATTTATCCAGCTTTTGAAATTGAAGAAAAAAGAAATAGACTTCCTTATGCATGGGATCTCTCTGTCCCAGTACCATCGGTAACAGATGATTCTGAGGGGGTTCAGGATCAAAAACATACCCACGCTGGGCAGATATAACCCCGACTTCTGCCGTAAATGGACGGCTATACTGAATAAATGCAGTTTAGACCTGGTCCTACTGGTGGTAGAAGAAGTTGGTCGAGAGATGAGGGTAACAAAAGACAAAATCTCCATGTTTGAAAAGGAGAATATAAAGGTACTCCAGGAAGACTACAAAAACCAAAAGGCTGGGACTGCGCAAATCAATCTGATGTGGATATTTATTTTAATATCCACATCAGATTGATTTGCGCAGTCCCAGCCTTTTGGTTTTTGTAGTCTTTTGCATTAACGGTTAAAACCAAAAACCCTTTTGGGATCGCTGCATCCATCTGTAATCAATCACAGCGCCAGGGATTGTGGCTTTGTACTCCAGGAAGACCCCTCACATGATTGGATGTTCAAACTCCAAACCCAATGTGATACATACAAAAAAGAGCTTATACGCTTTAAGAGAAACAAACATCTTATTGTTAAAAGCGATTACGAGGAGAATCAAGTATACAGGTGGCTTATGGGCGGAGACATGCAGAAATCTGGCCAACGGAACTACACCTTCTAGAGAGAATGGAGGAAGAAATGGGAAGGAGGGTCTAAAATCAATTATTCTTCGAACAGTGACAGTGAATTCCAGGCCCCAGACTCGGATGAAACCATAGCCCACCTAAGTGACATCCCTTTAAGGGAGGCTCAGGTCAAAGCCAAAGGAACAAGAGGGCGCCCACCCGTAGAGCGGGCCAAAACAAGAGACTTCAGAAATCGAGCTGCCAAGAACAAAATTTAATATTCAATCTGTCCTCACAGACGTTTACACCAGTGGAAACTAAGATACTTAACAAAGGCCTTTCATATATCCCAACAAACAGACATGATGCTTTCACCTGGAAATTAGATCTTCACAAGTTTTCACATAAACTAAGACTACAGGAATACTTTCAAGACCACGCCACTGTGCAGATTGGTACAACGGTATTTGATGAATTTATAGCAGCACGTTCCACCTCCACATTTGATCCTCAGTCATCTAACCCTTCACTGAAGACCTTTATAAGATTAATTGATGATTCAGTGACACGTTACACTAGCACCCCGAGGCAACAAAGGAGCAACATGCCCAAGATTGAAAGGGATGCATTAACAAATTTGAGCAACTACAAAGATGTTATTTTCCACCCGGCGGATAAGGGAGGGGGCCTAGTGATCCAAGACCTACGAGACTATCGAGATGAGATTCATCGACAATTGGCGGAGACCCAGACCTACCAACCGCTGGACATGGACCCAACTCTAAATTCAAACAAGAACTTGACAAAGTGCCGGAAGATGCCAAATCTGAAGGTAAAATTTCCACCAAATTATCTAATGCATTAACACAGAAATACCCAGTAGTACCGCTTCTATTTACAATCCCTAAAATACATGAAGACAACAAGAAGCCCCCAGGCAGGCCGATCATATCAGCGAGAGACTCTCTCTACCAGCCAATATCACAATTTTTGGATTGTGTGCTGCAGACACTGGTAGTTACACAACCAACGTATATTAGGGACACCACAGATTTTTTGTTGAGGCTTAAGAACATAGACACTGTACCATCAGATACACAGATGTGTGTAATGGATGTCTGCAGCCTATATACAAGCATACCGCACACTGAAGGGATGGCGGCCGCAAGGGAGTTTCTATATGAAGAAAACATGCAAGTCGTAGATATGGAACTGTATATGCATCTCCTTTATCTAACGCTGCACAGAAACTACTTTTTATTCGATGGAAAGTTCTTCCTGCAACGAAGTGGATGTGCTATGGGAAGCAGCGTAGCGCATGCCTACGCGAATGTATTTATGTTCAAGGAGGAGAAAAGACTATTCTTCGAGGACGAGAACATAAGGCAACATATACTACTGTACTACCATTTCATAGATGACGTGTTTATGCTGTGGACCGGAGGAGCCAATCTATTTAGGAAATTAATGGATGACATTAACTTGAAAGCAAAACATATAAGATTCACATACCAAAATGACACCAGCAATATGAATTTCTTGGATGTAACAGTCAAGATCTCTAACAACAAGATTTCCACTACACTATACACCAAGCCAACAGATAAAAATACGTTGCTAAGGGCTGACAGCCACCATCCAAAACCCCTTATCAGGGGTCTGCCAAGATCGCAGTTGATGAGGACAGCACGGATACATAGTGACCATGACTCACTGGATACAGAACTGAACAAAGTGGTAAAGAGATTCATCGAGCGGGGATATGATCCGATTAAGCTTCAGGAACAAAAGCAAGAAGTCCTTAACCTCGAAAGAGACACTTTGTTAAAGAAATCAATACGGGATACTAAGGAGGTCATACCTTGGACCAGTAAATTCAGTACTTCCAGTCCAGTTGTTCAACGAGCAACTAAAGCGTTATGGCCTATAGTGTCAACAGACACCAAACTTGGATGTTTAAAATCAAAAAGACCAATGAACTGTTTCACGAGGGGGATGAATATTAAAGACTACATACTGTAGTGCACTCGGATATCACTGGGTTCGAGACCTACCATCATTCAAATTTTCTTACCAAGGCCCCAGGATGTTACAGATGTTTAGGATGTACTACGTGCAAATCATTGATTACAGGTAATAGGTTTAAACACCCGAATAAAGATCAAATCTACAACATCCATCATGTCGAGACTTGTGCAACATCATATATAATTTATTTAATCACCTGCCCCTGCGGGTTAGGATGCGTAGGGAAGACTACCAGGGACTTAAGACAAAGGATGGCACTACACAGATCTGCAATTACCGCAGCCATCAGAAATGGGAGATCAGACCAACCAGTGGCCCAACACTTTGTGGACAAACAACATTCCCTAAATGGATTACAATACATCATCATAGATCATGCCCCCTGGAGCAAAAAAGGAGGAGACAGAAATGGGAAGTTGCTTAATATGGAAGCACGTTGGATGTTCAGATTGGAAACGATCCGTCCGAAGGGTCTTAATGAACAGATCCTGTGGAACACATTGACTAGAAAATAGCCTCACAAATGGATACGTCTGTTAGTGTATGGCATTTCATTATGTCTTAATCGGCCAGATAGGGTCTAGGGTGAAGGGATCCCCTCTATACATCTCTTCTTCTATTGGTGATGGGCTACCTCGTGCCAGCCGTGCATGGGATAAAGCAATCCAGATGTGATAATTAGCAGGCAATATTACAATAGAGGAGGTAGTTCCTTCCGGTCTGTGTTTGCCTCCCTGTCTCATCTTTCATCCTCTCTATCCCCTCTTGATGTGCATCTTTTCCCTCTTTCTCCTTTCCTCCTTTTTTTCCCCTTCTTTTTTTTCCTGTGTCTTTTCCCTATTTCAGTCTATGCTCATGCTTTTCACTCTTCCCTATCCCTCTTTCTCCCCCCCCCCCCCTTGGTCTATCTCTCAGGTTCTATACCCATGCTCCTACCTATCTCTCTCTTCCTTCCCCCTTCCCTTTTTACTTTGCTTCCCTTTTCCTCTCCTCTTTTCCCTTTCACCACCTTTTTTCCACCCAATCTTGCCTTTGGCTTTTCCTGGTACCCTCGCCTCCCTTATCTCTCCCCCCCCCCTCTTTCACCCCTCCCCTTTTTTTCTCTCTCCCCCCCAGACATGGTTCTTAACTGATAACAGCATGTAGCTATAAAGGCATGCAATTGTCCAACGTTTTATACCTAGTTAAACAATCATTGTGCTAAAGTTAAGATATGGTGATATATTCAGGGTGCAGTCAGATACATGTGTTGTACTTTGTGGTCATGCATTTTATTGTAATAGGCACTTTTAATGTTATATACACCATTGTCACTATCACTTGATTGTTTTCTGCAGCACTCGGCGCGCAAGTGCATCGGCAAGCGGCGCTGGTTGCTATGGCGACCGTCCTGGGACCCGATCGTCATGTCATCCCTGCGGGATGCCGGATGAGGATGGGCTACACGTGCAATGAGGAAGTCCACAAGACGCCGGAAGTCCCCCAGTACCCGACAGGATAGGCGGCGCGGGCGCAGCTCCTCTTCACACACGGGTGCACAGGCTTTATAAGGTAAGATGCTTTTCACTGTACACTACACACACCTTGACAAAGGGGCTATGGGCCCCGAAACATTGGTTTCGTGATTATGTTTTGAATACAACTTTTGAAGATTTATCCACTTTAAAGACCTGGAGTGATGCCTTTTCTTTCTGAACGCTTATCTATACCACCATTGGAGGGCACCCAGGCAACTATATAGGATTAGGACCAGGAGTGCCGGGCACCATTGCTGCTATATATATATATATATATATATATATATATATATATATATATATTTATTTATTTTGTAACAGGAGTCTCGCTAGAATGTGCTCTGATACAAAAATTCCACCAGCGACCGACTCCAGGCTTGTGCAAAAACAACAAATACCTTTTATTCAATTAGCTCAAAGCAATGAAATACATAAACAAGGATCACTGTCTTTAGTATAAACTGCCAGGGAGGTTAGACCCTGCCTCAGTCCCTCTTAATTAATAAGGAACCCTTCAGATCCCGGCATCCTGACACTAGTGGCCCAGCCCTCTGGATCCCACTGTCCCTAGCAGGCCTTTCACCTGGACACTAACTGCCTTCAGGAGCCCTGACTCATGGGAGAGACTCTGCTTTAAACCCAGCACCCAGGTGCTGGCTGATGAAGCAGCTTCTTGGGCTAAGAAGCCTATAAGACCTGGTCTGGGCCAAATGGATGGGAACCCAGTACATCCACACTTCCCATCCACCCCCAGGACACTGTGTGTAGCTTACAGTTGGCAAAGTACCTCTCCTGCCACAATATATATTTCTGGTATATATATATATATATATATATATATATATACCAGAAATGAAGGCGGCACAAAGAAATTTCCACACTCAGGTTAAATTAAACAACCATGTGTATTTAAACTTCAACATTTCGGAGGACGAACCTCCTTCATCAGAAAACGCAACAAACAAGTGAACTCTTCAAGAAAACACTCTTAAATAACTTACCCCCCAGGATCGCCAACCCCCGCCGCAGGCACACTGTCAACGGCCATGAATTCTAAACCTCCAGTCACGTCCGCGCTGTCGAAGTCGAAAAATATTGCAGTACACACGTCACATACAAACTACACACAGTTGGCCTCTGTGCGCGTACTTGTTCTGCCGTGCATGCGCATATTCGCAATTTGCATATGGTCGCTCCCGCGGTCCTGCGTATTAGCGCGCGGTATGATTAATTACGGTAGTGTTTGTAATCGCATGGAAAAGCCATAAAAACACATTACATATTTCATCCAAATAGTGCACAATGTACACATAAGAGCAATATTCCGGTGTTAGTTTGCAGATGAACACATGCTCCTGAGGATAGTTATGCACAGGAGCAGAATATAAATATTGGGATAAGAAAAAGAGAGTGGCTGCGCAATGTGTAAGAGCATATATATGCTAATTAGGAGCTGACAAGCTCCTAATTAGCATATATATGCTCTTACACATTGCGCAGCCACTCTCTTTTTCTTATCCCATTTCTCGTCCTTGAACACACACACAGTGTTCTGTGGCAGCGCATGTGGCAGAGCAACTATTAAATTATACAACCATTGGGTACTGTTTTCCTAGGCGCTTTGTGGCAATATCTTGTTTGAGAATATAAATATTAACTGTATTTACTGTATACTTGATATTCAGCGGGAACCCAGAGGATAACATCTGCAACGGCACCTGGACCAAACATCGCCCACCTATTCAAACTGACCTATGACCTCTCCTGTACTGTAAATGACCATCCCTGTGTCCAATGGACAATGAGATTACAGTTCCCATTGTGTTAGGTTTTGGACAAATGTATAAATAGCCAGCTGCAGGCTAGGTCACTATCTCAATCTCTAAAGGTCATCTAACTTGATGACTGAGGACCGGACCGGGAAGCGCAGGTGAAACCAAATGTATGTACCATTGACTGTAGCCCTTTTCTTATTGTATTGTATTGTAATTATTGTAACCCCTACTAGTAAAGAACCGTTGGTGGGTCAGATCCCAACATAGTCTTTGAAATACAAATTGGTGTTGTGTCTCTCTTTCCCTGCTAGTGTTATATAAGTGTACTCTAGTCACACGTGTAGCTGCAAAGTGCTCATGGCGTGTCTTTGTGTGTGTACGCACCGTGTGTACTTTGTACGACCATTGCAGCGTTTGTATGCAAAGTGCATACATGGTACGGGGCTTTGTACACTAACTGTGTAAAAAGTACGTAGGCTAAGGATTGATTACAGCGGCCACAGCGGCTCCACTTTAAAGTGTATTGAATGTATTTTTAAAGTGTTGCTTTTAGTCCTGTAAGTAAATAAACATTTACAATTGGGGGCTCGATCCGGTTTTCACATGCTCACAGGCTAGCAGGTCATAGCAGACTTTAATCTATCAGCAAAGGGTGGAAAGATATCTACGTTAAACCTTTTTCTGGTTGTTGGATGTTCTAAAAAACCCTATTTGTGTGCTGTTAGATTGCGTCTGCCTTGTCTGGTCTGCAGAGGTACTGATAGAACCAGTAGGTAAACAGTAAAAAAGCTATTTAAAAATCGGTGTATTTTTTTTGCGCCAAAAGCGTAACAAAGCATACCAATATTTTGCATACTCCCCCACATAGTGTTGCCATAGGTTATTAGTCATTTCAAAACCTGTGTGAAATCAGATACATTTGTTTGCTATATAGATAAATTTGAAGTAAATATATTTAAGGGAGTAATTATAAAAACACAAAACGCAGTTCTGGCCCAGTCATAAAGGGTTTACACGGAACAAGTGTGGGTTGTGTTTGTGGGCGATTATAGTTTGTATTGCTCACATTTATATAGATTGTGTGATTTGTTTTATTGCAGACGCACGTTTGTACACGTGGTCCGGACAAAGTACAGTAGAGCGATCGTGGTGTAAAAGGCACGCTGGTCGCGTGTTTACACAAGGTTGCGTAGGAATACGGACGCTAAGTACAAATTACATGATATTTGTTCAATTAAAGGCAGGATAGTATACATTTAATACAATAGCACATAACTATCCAATTTCAAAACAGGTTACTCTAAAATTTAGTTTAAAAACTGTAAGCACCTCTGGAATAAAGCTGCTGACCTAAAGGGAGTAAAAATTTTCTGTACAGAAAATAAAAAACCAGGTGTATTTGAGTGAGTGAAAGTGGAGTGAGAGGATTGAACCCCTGAAATCCGGGTCCCGTGGGTACACCAAGTGAGTGTAGACTTGGTGGCGTGAGGCGGCTGACTCACGTTAATAAAGGTAGAGATAATACGCAAATCGTCAGGGGATTTGTAGAGGAGCGTGATATAGAATTGTGCATTGTGCAGAAGTATAGAAATTGTGAATTGAAGTTTAAAGGTTTTGTATTATGCTACGGCTGAGGTTTCGCAGCTTGTGATTCGATTCAAGTGGTCAAAGAGTGGATAGGTAACAAGTACCTATACGCTCTGCGATTGGACCGCATGTTTGTGGGTGCGATACATAGCGCAACTTGATACCCCTTTACGAGCTTTTGTGTAAAATTGCGGTATCATTAGCGCTGTGTAGAGCATACGCAAGCGTGATTTGTGTAAGTCAAAAAGGGAAGTATTCGCTGGTCTCTCTCAGGAAAATCTTCAACGGTACATATTCACAGGAAAAGGTAAGTTATTCCTAAAACTTCCAGTGAATAGAAGCCAGTTAGGGCCTCACTGTGTACGCGGTGGTCACTATTGGAGTGAGTCTTGGTACGTCAGCGGAGAAGGAGCGAGTGAAAGCGCTAGGTGTCCTTCACCATCTATTTGTATTGTGCATTTGGGGATTGCATTTATAGGCAAAAAGTCCGCAATGGAATCCAATTGCACAAGCAGTGGGCGTTTGGTAGCTAGGGTTCAGGCAGAAGAGTTGGGACCGAGAAGGTAAGAATTGCGGCCGAGAGGGTCTGCAAGGTTTATGATGTGTGAAAAATATGGTTCACACACGGATGCTTTTTGCAATGAGTGGGTACGCATGACTGTGGAAGATAGGGCCCCATTCCCAAAAGTGGGTAGCTTTGAATCAGAGGTGTTACAGAACATAAGGATTAAAGTGTGTCTGATTAAATCCAGTAAGCAAAGGGTCAGACATACAAATTGTTTAAACCTGTGGCAGCAAGAGGGGGAGATGCAGAAGGAACTGGCTTGCACAGCAAGTTCCAAATCTAGCGGGAAAGCGATTGAGAGCTCACCACCACCACCATATATTGATGGGTAGAAGTTGGCTACAAGCAATGGTGCATCAGTAAAAGATAGGAAAGTGATAGATAAATGTGTTAACCCTAACCCTTGCCAGTTGTATCCCATCTTAAATTTTCCTCAGGATTGTGAGCAGGAAGATGAGCCCAGCACGATATCGGCACTCTCTCTAGCAGCCACCATAAAGGACACCCAGGTGGGCACGGCCCAACCACCAAGAGTTGTACCAAGGCCCCCTAGTGGAGGGATAAGTGAGGTCATGTCCACAGGTAAGTACGGCACCATACACTATGCAGAGACAATGGCTCCCCGCATTATAGAGTCAAGCCAGAATGATGTAGTTGAATTAAATCCTGTCAGGGTGATTGCAGTTCCCAACGGGAAAACTGACACTGAGGGGGTGACTCCAATCAGGAACATTGCCATGCATTGTCCCTGGTCCCGAGCAGAGCTAAGGTCAATTATGTCAGAATTCCCCGATCCCAGAAAAGATCTAGTCGGATGCCAGAGGTTCATTAAAGAGTTAGGTAATGCCCACGGGCCCACAAATAAAGATTGGCAAACAGTACTACGAGTGTGTCTACCCTCAAATATTGACATCACAAAATTCATAATGGATTGTAAATTAGATGCAGAGGTACCACGCACTGATGAATACAATCAGGAGAATGTACGGCAAATCAACCTGCAATTAGGAGTGTATTTCCCTACTGTTGTTAAATGGAATAAAATCTTTTCCATAAGACAAAAAGAAGGTGAAATGGCATCCAAATATTTCCATCGAGCACTGCAGGAAATAGCTAGATACACTGGGATCGAGGATATTAAGGATAATGCACATCACAGGGAGGTAGCTGATTCTGTATTAATGGACGGGTTAAAGGAGGCACTGAGGACAAGGGTGCAAACCTCTCTAATTAATTGGAGAGGTATCTCTATGGCTCCATTGAAAGAGTCCACTGTCGAGCACGATCGGAACATCAGTAAGCACAGGGAGTCGCAATGGGATAAGCTAATGATGGTAAGTATACAGGCTCTTACAGCAAAGCCACATCAGCCAAAACCCCAGACCCCTGATGGTAAGTCACGGTCAATAGTATGCTTCTATTGTAATAAGGAAGGACATTTTGCAAGGGACTGTAGGAATAAAGGGACACATAACGTATACAGACCCCCTAGACCTGAATACGAGCCATACTACAAATCACATAATTGGGATCAGGGACCATAAAGGAGACATTATGAGCCACATAGAGGGGAAACAAGGAGGTACCCACCAAGGAGAGATTGGCAGGCCTCCGAAAACTCACAGCTACCCCCTCAAATATTGTAGCTGCCAATGCGCAGAGGGAGGGTCCCACTACACAATAGGGGTTGGGCCACACCTGTTGTCTACAGCCAGTGAAATTGATTGCTAGCCTTGGTAGTAAACCTGAGGTCATGGTTGATGTAGCTGGTGTACCATTACATTCCTTGTAGATACAGGGGCGGCCAGATCAGTGTTGAATTCCACATCAGGTGTAAAAACCACGGGTAAAACAATTTCGGCAATGGGAGTAACAGGAACGGTGCAACAATACCCTTTGAGTAGACCTGCAGAGATTACGATAGGGCCCTTGCAAACCAAACATTCTTTTCTGTTGGCTGCATCGGCTCCGACTAATCTACTCGGCAGAGACTTATTGTGTAAAAGGTGGTGTGTCGTATACTGTACTCCTGAGGGTGTCTTCTTGGATATACCGGAGAACCACGCTCAAGAAATACAAGATATACTGGACACCCCTCAAAGGCTAATGTCGCATTCTACTGTTAAAGACACGTGTCCATCAAAGGTAGAGGAAATGATCTCGCAAATACCGGACCATCTTTGGACCAAAGATGGACAGGACACTGGATTGATGGCGAATGTAGCTCCAGTAGCAGTACAAGTAAAAGATGGTAGGATAGCTTCAAAAATCCCTCAGTATCCCTCAGTATCCTCTGAAGCCAGAGGTAGAATTAGGAGTGTACCCTGTCATACAGCGGCTGCTACAGCAGGGCAACCTAGTCAGGACATCCAGCACCGCCAATAGTCCCATCTTCCCTGTGAAAAAGAGTGGGGGAGGGGTTACAGGCTAGTGCAGGATCTAAGGGGGATAAACAAAATAGTTGAGAGACAATTCCCCGTAGTGCCCAATCCAGCTGTCATCCTCATGCAAATTCCCTCTACTGCAAAATTCTTCACTGTCATTGACCTCTGTTCTGCTTTCTTTTCTGTCCCTCTTCACCCTGACAGCCAATACCTCTTTGCCTTTATGTACAGGGAAGTACACCTGGATCTCCCCCAAGGTATCATTGATAGCCCGGATATTTTCTCCCAGGCCTTGCATGACTGTTTACAATCCTTTCAACCTGAGAGTGGATCAGTGCTAATACAGTATGTCGATGACTTGTTGTTGCGTTCTGACTCACTTGAATCGTCTTTGAAAGATATGAAACAGCTTCTGTTTCATCTTTCCCATACAGGACACAAGGTTTCAAAGGATAAGTTGCAGTTGTGTCGGACCAGGGTCAAATATTTGGGACACTGCTTGACACAAGGACTTAGACACCTCACCGCTGATAGAATACAGGTTATTCGCGACATGACTGCCACAAACTCAGCAACAGATCCGCACTTTCCTTGGAATGTGTGGGTACTGTCGAAACTGGATTCCAGGGTTCTCTACACTGGCTTTACCTTTGCAAGAAATGGTGTCTTCGAACAAACCGGAACGGATCTCTCACACAGATGAGTCCGGTAGCCTACTACAGTGCACAGTTGGACACTGTAGCACGGTCTCTCCCCACTTGCTTGCGACGTGTTGCAGCGATAGCTTTGCTGGCAAATAAAAGTGAGGATGTAGTGTTAGGACACGACTTGACCATCCATACACCTCATGCAGTATCAGCCTTACTAAACTCCGCCCAAACCAGACACGTCTCATCTGCTTGGTTTACAAAGTGGGAATTATCACTGATGGCCCCTGTAAACATCACCATTAAGAGATGCAGCTCACTAAATCCTGCAACCTACTTGCCAAGTGTGCCTGGACAGGCACAAAGGGTGGAGTATGAGAATGATGATGAAGGAGGATTTAGTGCAGATACTGATATGCATGATTGCATGGAATACCTGAACCAAACTTTCACTGCAAGACCTGACATCAGTGACAACCCATTGAAAGGAGTAGACTTTACTTTCTACACTGACGGTAGTTGCCACAGACAGACGAAATCGGGAGATTTGTGCACCGGATATGCAGTTGTAGTTGACAAAGGTATCAAAGAAGCTGAACCCCTTGGCCCGCCGCACTCAGCACAAGTTGCTGAGCTGGTCGCCCTAACCAGAGCATGTGAATTGGCCAAAGGTAAGTCAGCTAATATATACACAGACTCTAGATACGCCTTTGGACTGGTGCATGATTTTGGGGCCCTATGTCGCCTCAGAAATTTCATGACGGCAGCTGGCACACCTGTAGCGCATGCGTCTCACAACAAAAGGCTTCTGACAGCAATACAGGAACCAGACAGAGTGGCTGTTATCAAGTGCAAAGCACACACTTACAACCAAGACCCAATTTCACTTGGTAACAGCCAGGCAGACGAAGCTGCTAAATCAGAAGCAAGCACCCCCATACAGACGAACATCACATCACTGATGACATTTAACACAGTCAACACACAATAGCTAATTGAAATGCAAAATTTGTGTTCCCTACAGGAAAAGGCAGTCTGGAAGTCAAAGGGGTATGGTCAGGAGTTCTCAGGACTTTGGATAGGTGGACATGGTAAGCCAGTGGCCCCCAGATCATATCTTCCAAGTCTAGCTGAGGCGGCACACTGTCTGACTCATCTGGGCAAAGAGGGTATGTGCAAGCTGCTAAGAGCCTACTGGAGTGCACCAGGATTCTTTTCTCATGCAGGTAAGAGAGCAATGACATGTTCTACTTGCTTGAGGAAGAATATTGGTAAGACAATACCAACAGAGCCATCCCATATCCCTCCTACAGATGGACCTTTTCAGGTAATACAAATCGACTTCATACAGTTACCACCCTGTAGGAGTTTGAAATATGTGTTAGTATGTATCAATGTGTTTTCCAACTGGGTAGAAGCGTTCACTGCTGCCACAAATACTGCTACGTTCACTGCAAAGAAAATTGTGCAGGAATTTGTGTGTAGATATGGTATCCCTAGAGTGATTGAAAGTGATAGGGGTACCCATTTTACAGGTGAAGTCTTTCAGGTCATGTGCAAACTGATGGGAATTAATAGCAAGCTACATACTCCGTACCGACCACAGGCGAGTGCGAAGGTAGAGAGAGTGAACAGCACTATTAAGAACAAGCTGAGCAAAGTGATGGCTGAAACTGGATTGCTGTGGCCAGAGGCTTTGCCACTAGTGTTGTACAGAATCAGAACCACTCCAAGGTCTCTGCTTAACTTATCACCCTTTGAAATTCTTTTTGGTCGACAACCTCAAGTAATGATAGACCCCCAGGATGATTTGAAATGCAATAATGAAATAACTGTGAAATATTTGGTTAGGATGAGCCGGCAGCTGAGAACTCAACAAAGAAATCTAAAGCTGGTTATTCCTGACCTACCGAACAGTAATTGTCATGACATTGAGCCTGGGGATTATGTGATGATTAAAAATTTCTTACGCTCAGGTTGCCTCATAGACAGGTGGGAAGGACCATACCAAGTCTTGTTAACCAGCACTACAGCATTAAAGGTCGCCGAAAGAGAGACTTGGGTCCACTCGTCCCACTGCAAGAAGGTCGCTGACCCAGAGGAAACTCATGACAAAGAGCAAGGTGAAGAGAACCTCGTATCACTAGAGTGTTTGTTCCAGGAAAGTTGAGAGGCAGGACTGTTGAATGGCACCTGAGCACGGAGAGCAACAAGATCAAGGACGGTTGTTGCACCATTTTCTTTTTTCACCCCCCCTGCATTTTCCTTTCTTTTCTCCTCCTTATTTTCCTTCTTTCCCCTAACGAAACGGATCTATCACAAGAGACTGCGTTTCAGGTTCTACTTGTAATTCTGTTTTTGATCAGGACAATTTGTTTTGGTGAGGGTCCCAGAGAGGTCGAGCAAGGATATGGAATGGGTTCTGATGGCGAGTATGAATTTGTAGGATCTTAGGAGCAGCACATCACTCGAGTAAAGGCTGGTATCAGTAGCACTCTGGTAGTCACAGAGCTCGGAGGCAATGTGAAGGGTTATTGTCTGATGAATATTGTATTTGTAGGAATTGTGAGAACATAGTCGAAGATGGGTGCATCCAGAGATGTCAGTTCAATATTAATATTGACATGGACCGACATCCGTTGAGTGATTACCACTCATTAGTGGGTAAGGTCTTAAACCAGACAGAATGTTGGGTGTGCTCACAAGTACCTCAAGGACAGAGTAAGTCAGGATTAGTACCATACCCTTTAGCAATAGATGAGGTACTCAAATTACGGGGTGGGAGACCGGTGGTCAAGAAATTCAATATCTCTAGGCCCCCTAGCTTGAAGCTCCACCAGTACAACGTAGATAGTTCCCTGTTGTGTTTTAATATTTCCAATTATCGAAAACCAGGAAATTGTGAAGTGACGTGGAATAACCAGACAATGACTTTTTCACACAGAGCTGATAGGATTCCTATTGACTCTGAACTTGTACACAAGATAGCCAACAGTGGAAAGCATTTTTGGTACTGCTATACACGTGGAAGCAAGACCATGTGGGTTGGAAAAGTATCGTCAGGGTATTGTGCCCATATCATCCAGCCTGATACTTGTACTGAGCAAATGAGAGAACTAGGGATTGGTTTATTTACATGTAAAGTTTGCAATATGGTGATGTTACATTTTGTCCCCTATGTTCTCCCAGATGATGCCTATTTCATATGTGGGAGGAGAGCGTACAAGTGGCTTACTCCGAGCTCTGAGCGATTGTGTTATATTGGGAGAGTACTACCAGAGGTCATGACCATAACCCATGACAAAATGAAAGACGTTCACCGCAGCACTCAGACTCCTTATACTCATACTAACTATGAACACATCATCAAGAGACACCTCCTAGATAGGGCAGAGCATGTAGCCTCTGATTTGATCCATGAATCCACCGGAATTCAGTTCCTTCTCACATTAGATATCACCCGTACTGCCAGAGGAACTATAAATTATAGGTACATCCATGCGCTAGCAAACTTGATAGACAATATCACCGAGATGTATGATGACACCTTTAGGTATACGGGAAGGGAGTTACAAGCTTACAAGAAGGAACTAATCCAGCACAGGATGGTCCTTAATTATGTTACAGCCGTGACAGGTGGGTACTGTGTAACCCTGGGTTACCCTGGCAACTCATTATGGCATGAAGTGTTGTACGTATATCATGAATAGCACTGACGACCCCACGGAGATCATCGATCAGAAGATGGACGAGATCTTACAGTTGAAGTGGGAGTTCAGGAGGAAGCACAACCTTACCTTAGCGACTGTGGGTAATGAACTGACCAGCTGGGTCTCATGGTTGAACCCACGCAAATGGTTCTCAGGGTTAGGAGAGTGGGCTCAAAATGTCATTATGAGTGTGGGGAAGTTTCTCCTTTGTATCCTGGGAGTCATCACACTTATTGGTCTGATATTCAGGTGTGTTCGAATTCTAACGCGGCGCAAGCACAGAACAAATTTGATGAGTCTAAGGAGCGAGAGCGCTGTTACAGCAGTAGATTTAATTTATGACCCCTCAATAGAAACTGTGTTATGATAAGGATTGCAAATGAATTTCATGGCCTGTTTCTTTCACCCGTTTTTCTCTGTCTCCCCCTCTGCCCAGATACATCCAACCAGAAAAGACGTCAACCCTACCCAAAATGTTTATGTGAATGTATTTTTATATATGTGTCTTATCTTCATCTCTGCAACCTCCAGTTAATGGCACACATAGTCAACAGGTGATAGCATCATATACTAGCACTCACATATGTTCCCCCTCCATGTATCATCAACTAAATATGCACCCCATTTGTTGGAAAAAGAAGCCGAAAAGAGCTCGGTAGTGTTTGTTTGCCCATTTACAGACCCTTAATACGGGATGAGAAGGATTCAATGTATGCTTCACAATACCTCAAAGCTTATTTAGAACATATACAGCATGATGATACATGCCGCTCAGACATGGATTCATACATACATGCTTTTTACTATCCCACTAGGTTATAGTTTTCCAACCTACAACTCTCCCCCGATCATCCAAGCTTCTGTATATATTGTATAGGTAATATTTTTCTGTTTATTGATAAGTTAGTGGCAGTTATTGATGACTGCCAAAGGGTGGACTGTTGAAGTCGAAAAATATTGCAGTACACACGTCACGTACAAACTACACACAGATGGCCTCCGTGCGTGTACTTGTTCTGCCATGCATGCGCATATTCACAATTTGCGTATGGTCGCTCCCGCGTATTAGCGCGTGGTATGAGTAATTACGGTAGTGTTTGTAGTCGCATGGAAAAGCCATAAAAACACATTACATATTTAATCCAAAAAGTGCACAATGTACACATAGTCTCCCTGCACCACACCAGCGAGTTACACTTGTTTAAATGGTATAAGAACAAAGGGATTCACCTTTACAGGATAGGAGGGGACAGAACTAGGTTATAAGGTAGTGTTTGGTATCCAGCTGTAGGGTATTTTAAGAGCAATATTCCTGTGTTAGTTTGCAGAACATCGCACGCTCCTGAGGATAGTTATGCGCAGGAGCAGAATATAAATATTAACTGTATTTACTGTACACTTGATATGCGGCGGGAACCCAGAGGATAACATCTGCAACTGCACCTGGACCAGACATCGCCCACCTATTCAAACTGACCTATATTCTCTCCTGTACTGTAAATGACCATCCCTGTGTCCAATGGACAAAGAGATTACAGTTCCCATTGTGTTAGGTTTTGGACAAATGTATAAATAGCCAGCTGCAGGCCAGGTCAATCTCTCAATCTCTGAAGGTCATCTACTTTGATGACTGAGGACCGGACCGGGAAGCGCAGGCGAAACCAAACGTATGTACCATTGACTGTAGCCATTTTCTTATTGTATTGTATTGTTATTATTGTAACCCACTGCTAGTAAAGAACCGTTGGTGGGTCAGATCCCAGCATAGTCTTTGAAATACAAATTGGTGTCGTGTCTCTCTTTCCCTGCTAGTGTTATATAAGTGTAATCTAGTCACACGTGTAGCTGCAAAGTGCTCACGGTGTGTCTTTGTGTGTGTACGCACCGCGTGTACTTTGTACGACCATCGTGGCGTTTGTACGCAAAGTGCGTACATGGTACGGGGCTTTGTACGCTAACTGTGTAAAAAGTATGTAGGCTAAGGATTGATTACAGCGGCCGCAGCAGCTCCATTTTAAAGTGTATTGAATGTATTTTTAAAGTGTTGCTTTTAGTCCTGTAAGTAAATCAACATTTACAGCGCACATCCGGACACGGCCGAGCTACACACCCCCGGAAGTGATGTCAACAAGCTGCCGGTGCCTCCGCAGTGGCTGTGGGTACAGGGCCGCGTCATGTAACCAAGGAGACAGGGGCTGTAAAGTAAACAAACCATATAGGCTAAATGATCATCTGTCTCTACCGCATCTCTGCCAAAACAAAGTGCTCATATTGTGATACATATATCTAAACAGTAGTGTGCATCATATAAAAAAAATACACAACATTTCTAAAAACTGCAAATAAAGTGTCATAAACTAAGACACACAATAAATGATGCGTGTGTGATATAAGTGATAATAAGTGCTACTGTTCATAGATCATCAAGGTACCTATGTCTGTTGAAAGAACATACATGAATAGAATAAAATAGAATAAAACCTTCTATTTAAACAGTGTAAAAACATTAAAAACTTCAGTACCCCAGCCAGAAAAAATAGACTGTTTTCTTTTTTCTTTTTTTTAAATTCAGGCAGGTCACATTTCCCATTATAAGTATGAGGAATGTGATCTGGTCACTAAAAAAAGTGAATTAAAGGGTATGGTGCAGTTTTTCATGAAAACTGTTTCAAAAGCTCTTTAATGCTTTTCAGTAAGAATAAAATAATGTGAAAAAGGTGTGAAAACACACTTTTTCACATTATTTTATAAAAAAAAGTGTTAATAAATCTGCCCCTTTGTCTGATCAGTGTAGGATTTCCTAATTTTGTTTTCTGTATCAATTGAAGGTACATTTTTCAAAGTCTTGATCATAATAATTGTTCTTTATACTGCATAACTTTTTTATGTTATTTCTGCTTGAAAGCATTAAAAGGTTGACATATACTGTATAGATGTTAGTGGTTTGATGTAGGAAAAAAATAAATTATATTATAAATAATATATTACAGGTTGAGTATCCCTTATCCAAAATGCTTGGGACCAGAAGTATTTTGGATATCGGATTTTTCTGTATTTTGTAATAATTGCATAATAATAATGAGATATCATGGCGATGGGTCCCAAGTCTAAGCACAGAATGCATCTATGTTTCATATACACCTTATACACATAGCCTGAAGGTAATTTTAACCAATATTTTTAATAACTTTGTGCATTAAACAAAGTGTGTGTACATTCACACAGTTCATTTATGTTTCATATACACCATATACACACACAGCCTGAAGGTCATTTAATACAATATTTTTAATAACTTTGTGTAGTAAACAAAGTTTGTGTACAATGAACCATCAGAAAACAAAGGTTTCACTATCTTACTCTCGCTCAAAAAATTCCGTATTTTGGAATATTCCGTATTTTGGAATATTTGGATATGGGATACTCAACCTGTATATCTACTGAATTCCTACTCCTATCAGTGCAATCTGCATAGGAAGTTTGTGTATGAGATGACCACAAGGCATTTTTTGTGTAAGATTTCAAAGCAGAAAATTCATACAGTACAGTAGTAGCAACATTTTGAAACACAGGAAACCATGTTGACAGCTTCAGACAAACTTCACTGATATACTGTAATTGAGTACTTTCAAATTAATTCTACATTATCAAGCGAAAGCTATTTATTACTTCTCTATTATTTTTTAATAAGTTGTTTTATATTTTTAGACATATTGATTAAAGCAACAGAGGTTCAGAGAGTTGAAGAAATAGATTAAAATGTCAATGTTGCTCATGTGTCCAATTATTTACTCAATCAATGGGCCTAATTCAGACCTGTTTGTAGCTGCAAATTTGTGAGCAGTTGGGCAAAACCATGTGCACTGCAGGGGGGGGGCAGATATAACATGTGCAGAGAGAGTTAGATTTGTGTGGGTTATATTGTCTCTATGCTGGGAAAATACTTACTGCTTTATTTTTATTTTTACACTGCAATTCAGATTTCAGTTTTAACACACCCCACCTAAATGTAACTCTCTGCGCATATGCCGGCGCCGCAGTACAGAGGTTATTGCTGTGCGGGAGGGAGCGGCACAGCGGCGTTTGGCAGCCATTTTTCAAGGCGTGGTACAGCCAATGCAGGTGTGGCTGGACCGTGAGGGGGGCTGGCCGCAGCTGCGTGACATCACACGCAGCCGCTGCAACCCTGGCAGTGACAAGTAACTCCCGGCCAGCCGCAGAAGCTGCGCTGGCTGGGAGTTACTCTACAAGTACAAAAGCTTTACTGCTGGGCAATGCTTTTGTACTTGTCCGGTGGGGCCGGCCTGACATGCGGGGTGGACAAGCCCTGTGCTGGGCATCCCCCTGCATGTCTGTGTTAGTGATCGTAGCTGTACTAAATTTAGCACAGCCACGATCAGGTCGAAATGACCCCCTAAATTAGTGTTAGAGATGACGTGCTGAAGGTAAAATGTCACAATTGGGCTACTGCAGAGTTGAACATGTCAGCTGTAATTGCAGTACAGCCATACTGTGCATTGAGTAAAATGCATATAGTATATTCTCCTGTAATTTGTACACATCTATGTAACCTCACCTCCACTATCTGTTCACTTGGATTATAGCACTAATCATTATCAGTGTGCAATTAGCAATGAGTTATCAATCTTATCAATTAGCAATCTTCTTATCAATTGTTACAAATGTTAACTGGTGTTCCAGCGGGTTTGGTATGCAGTACGCTGCCCAGGTTGCCGAATGTCACTATTTTTTGACATCGGAATCCCGATTGGTGGAATGCCAGAAGGGGGGCAAGCGCTCCCAGTGTCTGTATTGTGACTGCCGGGACCCCAACGATCGGTATGCTAACCGCATACTACTCCAACCAATCAACTCCTAACTAGAGATGTGCACTTGAAATTTTTCGGGTTTTGTGTTTTAGTTTTGGGTTCGGTTCTGCGGCCGTGTTTTGGGTTCGACCGCGTTTTGGCAAAACCTCACCGAATTTTTTTTGTCGGATTCGGGTGTGTTTTGGATTCGGGTGTTTTTTTCAAAAAACACTAAAAAACAGCTTAAATCATAGAATTTGGGTGTCATTTTGATCCCAAAGTATTATTAACCTCAAAAACCATAATTTCCACTCATTTTCAGTCTATTCTGAATACCTCACACCTCACAATATTATTTTTAGTCCTAAAATTTGCACCGAGGTCGCTCGATGACTAAGCTAAGCGACCCTAGTGGCCGACACAAACACCTGGCCCATCTAGGAGTGGCACTGCAGTGTCACGCAGGATGACCCTTCCAAAAAACCCTCCCCAAACAGCACATGACGCAAAGAAAAAAAGAGGCGCAATGAGGTAGCTGTGTGAGTAAGATAAGCGACCCTAGTGGCCGACACAAACACCGGGCCCATCTAGGAGTGGCACTGCAGTGTCACGCAGGATGTCCCTTCCAAAAAACCCTCCCCAAACAGCACATGACGCAAAGAAAAAAAGAGACGCAATGAGGTAGCTGTGTGAGTAAGATAAGCGACCCTAGTGGCCGACACAAACACCGGGCCCATCTAGGAGTGGCACTGCAGTGTCACGCAGGATGTCCCTTCCAAAAAACCCTCCCCAAACAGCACATGACGCAAAGAAAAAAAGAGGCGCAATGAGGTAGCTGTGTGAGTAAGATAAGCGACCCTAGTGGCCGACACAAACACCGGGCCCATCTAGGAGTGGCACTGCAGTGTCACGCAGGATGGCCCTTCCAAAAAATACTCCCCAAACAGCACATGACGCAAAGAAAAATTAAAGAAAAAAGAGGTGCAAGATGGAATTGTCCTTGGGCCCTCCCACCCACCCTTATGTTGTATAAACAGGACATGCACACTTTAACCAACCCATCATTTCAGTGACAGGGTCTGCCACACGACTGTGACTGAAATGACGGGTTGGTTTGGACCCCCACCTAAAAAGAAGCAATTAATCTCTCCTTGCACAAACTGGCTCTACAGAGGCAAGATGTCCACCTCATCATCATCCTCCGATATATCACCGTGTACATCCCCCTCCTCACAGATTATCAATTCGTCCCCACTGGAATCCACCATCTCAGCTCCCTGTGTACTTTGTGGAGGCAATTGCTGCTGGTCAATGTCTCCACGGAGGAATTGATTATAATTCATTTTAATGAACATCATCTTCTCCACATTTTCTGGATGTAACCTCGTACGCCAATTGCTGACAAGGTGAGCGGCGGCACTAAACACTCTTTCGGAGTACACACTTGTGGGAGGGCAACTTAGGTAGAATAAAGCCAGTTTGTGCAAGGGCCTCCAAATTGCCTCTTTTTCCTGCCAGTATAAGTACGGACTGTGTGACGTGCCTACTTGGATGCGGTCACTCATATAATCCTCCACCATTCTTTCAATGGTGAGAGAATCATATGCAGTGACAGTAGACGACATGTCCGTAATCGTTGTCAGGTCCTTCAGTCCGGACCAGATGTCAGCTTTAGCAGTCGCTCCAGACTGCCCTGCATCACCGCCAGCGGGTGGGCTCGGAATTCTGAGCCTTTTCCTCGCACCCCCAGTTGCGGGAGAATGTGAAGGAGGAGATGTTGACAGGTCGCGTTCCGCTTGACTTGACAATTTTCTCACCAGCAGGTCTTTGAACCCCAGCAGACTTGTGTCTGCCGGAAAGAGAGATCCAAGGTAGGCTTTAAATCTAGGATCGAGCATGGTGGCCAAAATGTAGTGCTCTGATTTCAACAGATTGACCACCCGTGAATCCTTGTTAAGCGAATTAAGGGCTCCATCCACAAGTCCCACATGCCTAGCGGAATCGCTCTGTGTTAGCTCCTCCTTCAATGTCTCCAGCTTCTTCTGCAAAAGCCTGATGAGGGGAATGACCTGACTCAGGCTGGCAGTGTCTGAACTGACTTCACGTGTGGCAAGTTCAAAGGGCATCAGAACCTTGCACAATGTTGAAATCATTCTCCACTGCGCTTGAGACAGGTGCATTCCACCTCCTATATCGTGCTGAATTGTATAGGCTTGAATGGCCTTTTGCTGCTCCTCCAACCTCTGAAGCATATAGAGGGTTGAATTCCACCTCGTTACCACTTCTTGCTTCAGATGATGGCAGGGCAGGTTCAGTTGTTTTTGGTGGTGCTCCAGTCTTCTGTACGTGGTGCCTGTACGCCGAAAGTGTCCCGCAATTCTTCTGGCCACCGACAGCATCTCTTGCACACCCCTGTCGTTTTTTAAAAAATTCTGCACCACCAAATTCAAGGTAAGTGCAAAACATGGGACGTGCTGGAATTTGCCCATATTTAATGCACACACAATATTGCTGGCGTTGTCCGATGCCACAAATCCACAGGAGAGTCCAATTGGGGTAAGCCATTCCGCGATGATCTTCCTCAGTTGCCGTAAGAGGTTTTCAGCTGTGTGCGTATTCTGGAAAGCGGTGATACAAAGCGTAGCCTGCCTAGGAAAGAGTTGGCGTTTGCGAGATGCTGCTACTGGTGCCGCCGCTGCTGTTCTTGCGGCGGGAGTCCATACATCTACCCAGTGGGCTGTCACAGTCATATAGTCCTGACCCTGCCCTGCTCCACTTGTCCACATGTCCGTGGTTAAGTGGACATTGGGTACAACTGCATTTTTTAGGACACTGGTGAGTCTTTTTCTGACGTCCGTGTACATTCTCGGTATCGCCTGCCTAGAGAAGTGGAACCTAGATGGTATTTGGTAACGGGGGCACACTGCCTCAATAAATTGTCTAGTTCCCTGTGAACTAACGGCGGATATCGGACGCACGTCTAACACCAACATAGTTGTCAAGGCCTCAGTTATCCGCTTTGCAGCAGGATGACTGCTGTGATATTTCATCTTCCTCGCAAAGGACTGTTGGACAGTCAATTGCTTACTGGAAGTAGTACAAGTGGGCTTACGACTTCCCCTCTGGGATGACGATCGACTCCCAGCAGCAACAACAGCAGCGCCAGCAGCAGTAGGCATTACACTCAAGGATGCATCGGAGGAATCCCAGGCAGGAGAGGACTCGTCAGAATTGCCAGTGACATGGCCTGCAGGACTATTGGCATTCCTGGGTAAGGAGGAAATTGACACTGAGGGAGTTGGTGGGGTGGTTTGCGTGAGCTTGGTTACAAGAGGAAGGGATTTACTGGTCAGTGGACTGCTTCCGCTGTCACCCAAAGTTTTTGAACTTGTCACTGACTTATTATGAATGCGCTGCAGGTGACGTATAAGGGAGGATGTTCCGAGGTGGTTAACGTCCTTACCCCTACTTATTACAGCTTGACAAAGGCAACACACGGCTTGACACCTGTTGTCCGCATTTCTGTTGAAATACTTCCACACCGAAGAGCTGATTTTTTTGGTATTTTCACCAGGCATGTCAATGGCCATATTCCTCCCACGGACAACAGGTGTCTCTCCGGGTGCCTGACTTAAACAAACCACCTCACCATCAGAATCCTCCTGGTCAATTTTCTCCCCAGCGCCAGCAACACCCATATCCTCCTCATCCTGGTGTACTTCAACACTGACATCTTCAATCTGACTATCAGGAACTGGACTGCGGGTGCTCCTTCCAGCACTTGCAGGGGGCGTTTAAATGGTGGAAGGTGCATGCTCTTCACGTCCAGTGTTGGGAAGGTCAGGCATCGCAACCGACACAATTGGACTCTCCTTGTGGATTTGGGATTTCGAATAACGCACAGTTCTTTGCGGTGCTTTTGCCAGCTTGAGTCTTTTCATTTTTCTAGCGAGAGGCTGAGTGCTTCCATCCTCATGTGAAGCTGAACCACTAGCCATGAACATAGGCCAGGGCCTCAGCCGTTCCTTGCCACTCCGTGTGGTAAATGGCATATTGGCAAGTTTACGCTTCTCCTCCGACAATTTTATTTTAGGTTTTGGAGTCCTTTTTTTACTGATATTTGGTGTTTTGGATTTTACATGCTCTGTACTATGACATTGGGCATCGGCCTTGGCAGACGACGTTGCTGGCATTTCATCATCTCGGCCATGACTAGTGGCAGCAGCTTCAGCACGAGGTGGAAGTGGATCTAGATCTTTCCCTAATTTTGGAACCTCAACATTTTTGTTCTCCATATTTTAATAGGCACAACTACAAGGCACCTCAGGTAAACAATGGAGATGGAATGATACTAGTATACTTATGGATGGACTGCCGAGTGCCGACACAGAGGTAGCTACAGCCGTGGACTACCGTACTGTGTCTGCTGCTAATATAGACTGGATGATAATGAGATGAAATCAATATATATGTATATATAATATCACTAGTACTGCAGCCGGACAGGTATATATTATATATTTATTATGTAATGACTGATGACGGACCTGCTGGACACTGTCAGCTCAGCAGCACCGCAGACTGCTACAGTAAGCTACTATAGTAGTATGTATAAAGAAGAAAGAAAAAAAAAACAACCACGGGTAGGTGGTATACAATTATGGATGGACTGCCGAGTGCCGACACAGAGGTAGCTACAGCCGTGGACTAACGTACTGTGTCTGCTGATAATATAGACTGGATGATAATGAGAATAAATCAATATATATGTATATATAATATCACTAGTACTGCAGCCGGACAGGTATATATTATATATTTATTATGTAATGACTGATGACGGACCTGCTGGACACTGTCAGCTCAGCAGCACCGCAGACTGCTACAGTAAGCTACTATAGTAGTATGTATAAAGAAGAAAGAAAAAAACAACAACCACGGGTAGGTGGTATACAATTATGGATGGACTGCCGAGTGCCGACACAGAGGTAGCTACAGCCGTGGACTACCGTACTGTGTCTGCTGCTAATATAGACTGGATGATAATGAGATGAAATCAATATATATGTATATATAATATCACTAGTACTGCAGCCGGACAGGTATATATTATATATTTATTATGTAATGACTGATGACGGACCTGCTGGACACTGTCAGCTCAGCAGCACCGCAGACTGCTACAGTAAGCTACTATAGTAGTATGTATAAAGAAGAAAGAAAAAAAAAAAAAACACGGGTAGGTGCTAGGTGGTATACAATATTATATATATATTATATACAATTATATA
Source organism: Pseudophryne corroboree (assembly GCF_028390025.1). Lineage (NCBI taxonomy): Eukaryota > Metazoa > Chordata > Amphibia > Anura > Myobatrachidae > Pseudophryne > Pseudophryne corroboree. The sequence continues at coordinate 308,331,721 of NC_086445.1, forward strand.
TATATATATATAATATATATTAAACTCATAAACTGGTGGTGATTATTAAACTGGTGGTCAGGTCACTGGTCACACTATCAGCAACTTGCAAGTAGTACTCCTGAGTCCTAAGCAGACAATCACAATATATATTATACTGGTGGTCAGTGTGGTCACAAACAATGGCAGTGTGGCTGGCACTCTGGCAGCAAAAGTGTGCACTGTACGTTATATGTACTCCTGAGTCCTGAGTCCTGCTCTCAGACTCTAACTGCTCCCCACTGTCAGTGTCTCCCCCACAAGTCAGATAATACAGTCACACTATCTCTCTCTATCACTTCAGCAAGTACTAGTAGTAGTAGTACTCCTCCTAATGCTCCCCAAATTACTACTGTGTCTCTCTCTGTCTCACTCTCTTCTCGAATCTCTATAAACGGAGAGGACGCCAGCCACGTCCTCTCCCTATGAATCTCAATGCACGTGTGAAAAATGGCGGCGACGCGCGGCTCCTTATATAGAATCCGAGTCTCGCGATAGAATCCGAGCCTCGCGAGAATCCGACAGCGTGATGATGACGTTCGGGCGCGCTCGGGTTAACCGAGCAAGGCGGGAAGATCCGAGTCGCTCGGACTTGTGTAAAAAAAACTGAAGTTCGGGCGGGTTCGGATTCCGAGGAACCGAACCCGCTCATCTCTACTCCTAACTATCACTAATTTAAAAAATATGTTAGGAGCTATTTAGGAGCTCGTTGGCTGGAACACAATTTAACATTCGTAGCAAGCAGTGGCGGCTCCAGAGGTGTGGCTGCAGCACAGTTTAAAAAAGGGAAGCCACACCAACTGCCAGTGAGTTCGTTTGGGATGATAGTTTGTGGCAGTTGGTGTGGCTCTCTTATTTGAATTTTGGACTGTGCTGCAGCCCCACCTCTGGAGTCGCCACTGGTAATGAGTGATAACAAGAATATCACTCATTTTGAAATTTGCCCCTAATACACACCTTCAAAAGAAATTTGAGATGTTACTGAATCATCTATAGTAATGCAAACTTGGCTCCAGATCCTGAATAAAACCAAGAGGCATTGAAACAATTGTTGTGCACAGTCTACTAAAAGTGAGTGTTAAACCTTACAAAGTCTGGGTGGATTTGGGGGGTTATTCGGGTATGTTTGCAAACCAAAAAAGCACATTAATGGGCAAAACCATGTTGTACTGCAGGTGGGACAGATGTAACATGTGCAGAGAGATAGCTCAACTGCGCAAATATCGCCATTGCATGTGGTTTGCAAGCATACTGTATCTGTATCAGGCCTTGAAAGAGTGATAAATACAGTATGTCAAGATATATATATATATATATATATATATATATATCTGCTCTGTGGTGAGTGTCACCAGTACTAACACATTTTAAAAAATAAGATAGGAAATTGCTACATGTTACATAATACAATAACATTCATAGGGTGAAATTAAGGAGCTAATGTTGGTTTTATTTTGCATTCAAAGCACAGGTGTAAAATGTGCCTCAAAAGTAGTGATGTGCAGTAAATTTTTTGGGTTTTGTGTTTTGGTTTTGTGTTCGGTTCCGCGGCCGTGTTTTGGATTCGGACGCGTTTTGGCAAAACCTCCCTGAAATTTTTTTTTGTCGGATTCGGGTGTGTTTTGGATTCATTTTTTTTTTTACAAAAAACCCTCAAAAACAGCTTAAATCATAGAATTTGGGGGGTCATTTTGATCCCATAGTATTATTAACCTCAATAACCATAATTTACACTCATTTTCAGTCTATTCTGAACACCTCACACCTCACAAAATAATTTTTAGTCCTAAAATTTGCACCGAGGTCGCTGGATGACTAAGCTAAGCGACCCAAGTGGCCGACACAAACACCTGGCCCATCTAGGAGTGGCACTGCAGTGTCAGACAGGATGGCACTTCAAAAAAATAGTCCCCAAACAGCACATGATGCAAAGAAAAAAAGAGGCGCACCAAGTTCGCTGTGTGACTAAGCTAAGCGACACAAGTGGCCGACACAAACACCTGGCCCATCTAGGTGTTTGTGTCGGCCACTTGGGTCGCTTAGCTTAGTCACACAGCGACCTTGGTGCGCCTCTTTTTTTCTTTGCATCATGTACTGTTTGGGGACAATTTTTTTAATCTGCCATCCTGTCTGACACTGCAGTGCCACTCCTAGATGGGCCAGGTGTTTGTGTCGGCCACTTGTTTCGCTTAGCTTAGTCACACAGCTACCTCATTGCGCCTCTTTTTTTCTTTGCATCATGTGCTGTTTGGGGACTATTTTTTTGAAGTGCCATCCTGTCTGACACTGCAGTGCCACATCCAAATAGTTGATCCTCTCCTTACTGATTTGGTAAGTGTATTTTATCGTTGAAACTCGTGCATTAGCCATAGTCATAGTCAACTATTTGGATGTCTGTGTGTCCATCATTGGTACCGAATTATCAACGGGTCTGTATGTCAAACCAACGGACCAAAATACCATCTTAAGGGCCAATAGCCACCATCCGAGGGGCCTCACCTGGGGACTTCCACGGTCTCAAATGATCCGAGTCTCCAGGATAACCAGCGACAGATCAACCCTAGAAGGTGAACTGGACAAATTAGTAGACAAATTCTTACAACGGGGCTATGATCGGAAGCTGCTATTACAGCACAAAAGTGAAGTACTCCAGTTACCCAGAAACAGCTTAATGAGTACCAGAATTAAATCTCAAGAAAATACTATTCCGTTTGTGACTAGATACAATACCGCAAGCTCCGTCATCCCCCGGGCTTCAAGAGCACTGTGGCCTATTGTCGCAACTGACAGGTCCCTGCCTGTATTTAAAGACCGGCGCCCCATGACCTGTTATACCAGGGGCCATAACATCAAAGATATAGTAGTGCATACTGATGTCACAGGCTTTAAATTACACTCTGAACGACCAAAAGGGTTCCTAACCAGATCGACAGGTTGCTACAAGTGTCCGAAATGTACCACTTGTGGACACATGATGACGGGCTCCACATTTAAACACCCACACAAGGATACCACATTGAGGATACAACATGTATTGACATGCACTTCCTCGTACATCATTTATTTAATAATATGTCCATGCAATCTGTACTACGTTGGCAAATCCATTCGGACAGCCAGAGAAAGGATGGCTCTCCACCGGTCAGCCATAAAACAGGCACTAACGGGGAAGCCTTCAGATCAACCAGTAGCGAGACACTTCGCGGAAAAAAGACACTCTATGAATGACTTTAAACACATTCTGATTGATCATGTGCCTAAAACCATGAGGGGTGGAGATAGGGAGAAGAAATTACTGCGCATAGAGGCCAAATGGATTTTTAAACTCGATACCATCAGTCCACGAGGTCTGAACGAAATGATGCCTTGGAACCTATTCCTGCAAAAATGAACGAGAAGACTCAGGGGACAATGATAAAATCTCTCTAAGACCAAAGATTTCCATCATCAAAATCTCTCTTCTAGCAGTGCTATCGCCCTGAACTCTCCCTGTCAATTACAGGATCATCAATTATCTTTATTAGCTAACGACATGCTGTTCCACTTCTATTTTTAGTCAACTTTATTTTATGTTTATTGATTGCTGCCTGTCGATCCCTCACCCTTGGTTCCTGGGACACTTCCCAATTCTTCTTGCTAGCACTTCTATATTAGCTCACACGGTTTAGTATCACTCATCGCTAATGGCTGGCTTGGCGCACGGACCCCAAGGATAAGAGAGGTCCCTCTGTGCACTTTATGTCGGCACTGACTTTCTGTATTTTCACCTATTATGGTGATCGTCTACATCTGCCACAATAAGACCTCTCACTGTCACTGTAGTCCCTTGATCACGCTCCCTGTCACGCACCCGCAGCACTATCCGATTACTTTTTTTTCATTTATGTTTATAGTTGTGGTGCACTACTTTCACCATATGACCTCACACTGTTCAGGTCCGCTACACTGGGGTCTGATCGCTACGAGCTTGGCACCTCGCCAGTCTTCAAATGAGTGTTTTTACTTTCTTCTGCTTTGTTTACTATAGCACGTCACCTGGTGCGCCGGCGTCACCCGGTCTCCATGGCTCCGACGGACGCCGCTTGATGACGTCAGCGGAAGACGCCGGGAGCAGCCGGGAGGAACGAGCGGCGCCGGACGCACCAGCACCTGGGGGCTTCTCTTCTGTGGGTATAAAGGTAGGTTTTTTTCTATCCCTCACTTGTTACTCACCTTGACAAAGGGACCTGCGCGTCCCGAAACGTTGGATTTTATGGAGTGAATTCAATACACTTGATTTCTTAAGACCCTGAGTGCCGCTGATTGCTTCACCGCCATTTGCTTTATATATATGTATGTATGATCTGTCCCTGAAGACGGGGGTTAGTCCCCGAAACGGCGTAGGACGTTAATAAAGACACTTTCTATTTATCATTCCGTCTGCTGAGTGCCGCTGACTTCTTCACCTATCTACTTGGATCTTGCCACAGATCACAGAGGGCACCGCAGCAAGTATTACGCCATATACCCACTTGAGTGCCGAACCTAACCGCTATCTATATATATATATATATATATGTGTGTGTGTTTTAGATCTTAGGGCCTCCTGTCTTAAGTACCCCGGGCCCCCTGAAGCCTTAATCCAGCTCTGATCACCACTACTGTATCTGCATATAAAATGTAACATAACATTTCATATACAGATAAAGCTGCAGTTGCACACAGCATATATGCATGCCATACATAATTTTAAGCAGCAGAGTCTGCTTGAGAGTCTTATTCACACAGGGATGCGAATAAGATGCAATTTTTAGCAAGGGACCTGTCAGCTCACTCACACCAGGCATCTGCTGCTGCGTGGTGTATTGAGGCAAGATGTACTGTATGTCAACCTCAAAAGACTGGAGGAATGTGTGGGAAAAAGCAACACTTCATATTTCCTTGCAACGTTGATGAGTGGAATGTTGAATAGTCTGTGGCAAGGGGAGCCACAAGAACACTTTTTTTTTGAGAAGTCATATTTTCACAACCCTTGCATTATTTTTTATTTACAGAAGACATCCTGAAATAAAGGCAGTTGTTTTAATTTTATTTCTGTATCATATTTATTACCTAGCAATCAACATAGGTAAAAATTGGCTTATCTTACACCACTCTCTATAGGAGCAGTATATCAAACAGGTACCCATTATTATGTATACAATATCAAATACATGCTTTCAACATGGAGGATAGGACAGAAAGCAAAAAACGTTTTATATAACATTGTCTGGATAAACACACCCCTAGTAGCTTTTTGTTTTTGTTTTTGTTTTGGATCTGGATTATTTTTGGAAAAAAAACAAAAAAACATAGAAACAGCTAAAATCACAAAATGTGTGGGTAATTTTGCTCCTACAGTATTATTAACCTCAATAACATTCATTTCCACTCATTTCCAGTCTATTCTGAACACCTCACACCTCAAAATATTGTTTTTAGGCATAAAAGTTGCACCAAGGTGGCTGTATGACCAAGCTAAGCGACACAAGTGTGCGGCACAAACACCTGGCCCATATAGGAGTGGCACTGCAGTTGCAGACAGAAGGGCACTTTTCAAAAACTAGGCCCCAAACAGCACCTCATGCAAAGATGTAGAAGAGGTGCAATGAGGTAGCTGTATGAATAAGCCAAGGGACTCAAACAATTTCCACTGGAATTATACATTCAAATCACTGGAATTATACGTCCAAATCACTGGAATTAAATTACAAAATCACTGGAATTATACGTATAATCACTGGAATTAAATGGCAAAATCACTGGAATTATATGTCAAAATCACTGGAATTATACGGCTAAATCACTGGAATTATACGTCCATATCACTGGAATTAAATGGCAGTACCACTGGACATATACGGAAGTGTCAGATAGGATGGCACTATAAAAAAATAGTCCCCAAACAGCACATGATGCACAGAAGAAAAAAAGGTGCACCGAGGTTGCTGTATGACTAAGCTAAGTGACACAACCACCTGGCCCAGCTAGTAGTGTCACGTAGTGGCTGAATGTCGAGAGTGGTCCGCAATTGTTCTGTTTTCAAGTAACGACTTGTTGACTTGTGATCGTTGTTGTCATCTACACAATCTGCATGTACATATCATTGAAATTCAAGTTTACCTTCTGCTGGCACCTTCAAAATTAAATCATGTGTTTGATTAAGGTACTGCATATTTCTCTTAATTGCATTCCAATCCCTTAGATGAGATTTACTCACATGTTTACAGAGATGAGACATGGAGCCGAATTCAGTAAGGATCTCTATTGCTATTTTCTCAAAAAGGCTACAGGTTGAGTATCCCATATCCAAATATTCCAAAATATGGAAAGCGACACAACCACCTGGCCCAGCTAGTAGTGTCACGTAGTGGCTGAATGTCGAGAGTGGTCCGCAATTGTTCGGTCCACTGACAGCATCTCCAGCACGCCCCTGTCATTTAAAAAAAATTCTGCAGTTGGTGGACTTATACGGCAGTACCCCAGGATTAATACACCAGTACCCCTGGACTCATACGGCAGTGTCAGACAGGATGGCACTTTTCAAAAACTAGGCCCAAAACAGCAGCTCATGCAAAGATGTCGAAGAGGTGCAATGAGGTAGCTGTATGACTAAGCCAAGCGACACAAGCAATTCCAACTGGAATTATACATACAAATCACTGTAATCATACGTCCAAATCACTGGAATTAATTGGCAAAATCACTGTAATTATACGTCCAAATCACTGGAATTAATTGGCATAATCACTGTAATTATACATCCAAATCACTGGAATTAATTGGCAAAATCACTGTAATTATACGTCCAAATCACTGGAGTTAATTGGCAAAAGCACTGTAATTAATAATTATACGTCCAAATCACTGGAATTAATTGGCAAAATCACTGTAATTATATGTAAAAATCACTGGAATTAATTGGCAAATCACTGGAATTATACATCCAAATTATTGGAATTAATTGGCAAAATCACTTTAATTAATAATTATACGTCCAAATAACTGGTATTAAATGGCAAAATCTCGGTTTTGCCTGTATAGTGAAGTGGAAGCTAGATGGGATTTGGTACCGGGAACACAATACCTCAATCAATTGTCTAAATCCCACTGCACTAATGACAGATACCGGATGCACGTCTAACACCAACATACCTGTCAAGGCCTCAGTTATGAGGGCTTCCATCGTCATGTGAAGCTGAACCACTAGTAATGAACATAGGCCGGGACCTCAGCCGTTCCTTGCCACTCCGAGTCGTAAATGGCATATTGGCAAGTTTACATTTCTCCTCAGACCATTTAAATTTCTTTTTTGGGTCTTTTTACTGAACTTTAGCTTTTTGGATTTTACATGCCCTCTACTATCCCAATGGGCATTGGCCTTGGCAGACGACGTTGATGGCATTTCATCGTCTATGTCATGGCTAGTGGCAGCAACTTCAGCACTAGTAGGAAGTGGTTCTTGATCTTTCCCTATTTTATCCTACAAATGTTTGTTCTCCATTATTTTTCTGGAGTTATATAACACAATGGAGGTCATTCCGAGTCGTTCGCTCGGAAAATTTCTTCGCATCGCAGCGTTTTTCCGCTAAGTGCGCATGCGCAATGTCCGCACTGCGACTGCGCCAAGTAAATTTGCTATGAAGTTTGGATTTTTACTCACGGCTTTTTCTTCGCTCAGGCGATCGTAGTGTGATTGACAGGAAATGGGTGTTACTGGGCGGAAACAGGCCGTTTTATGGGCGTGTGGGAAAAAACGCTACCGTTTCCGGAAAAAACGCGGGAGTGGCTGGAGAAACGGAGGAGTGTCTGGGCGAACGCTGGGTGTGTTTGTGACGTCAAACCAGGAACGATAAGCACTGAACTGATCGCAGATGCCGAGTAAGTCTGAAGCTACTCTGAAACTGCTACGAGATGTGTAATCGCAATATTGCGAATCTTTCGTTCGCAATTTTAAGAAGCTAAGATTCAATCCCAGTAGGCGGCGGCTTAGCGTGTGCAATACTGCTAAAATCGCCTTGCGAGCGAACAACTCGGAATGAGGGCCAATATGCGGCACAAGAGAGCGTACCCCTACACCTCACAGGGCAAACCCTGTAAAAATTATTTGGATTAAATATTAATAACCCCTTTATTTGGAGTAAATAATATACAGCACAGGACAGCACCACTGAATTTATATGGCAGGACCACTGGACTAGAATTATACGTAATTATATGGAGTTATATGGAATTATACGGCAGGATAACTGGAATTATATGGCAGTATCACGGGAATTGTATGGCAATATCACATGAATTATACGCCAGTATTCTGAGAATTATATGGCAATATCACAGGAATTATACGGCAATATCACAGGAATTATACACAACCGCATGCAGGAACAGAGGTGGGTGGCACTCATAGGACTTAGATAAACGGTCACATACAAGGGTTAACCCTTGTCAGATTAACGTTTTGATTTATTACAATCATCTTCAGGGTAAAAGATCCTGAAGATTAATGTAATAAATTGAAACATTGATCTGACAAGGGTTAACCCCTATATGTGACAGTTTATGAATATCCTATGAGTGCCACCCGCCTCTGTTCCTGTATGTTGCTGTGAATCTGCACCTGTTAGTGCATTTGGGCACATAAAGACAGAACCGGTGTGCTGACCATCAAGAAAGACAGATACAGTAGCCCTAGGGTTATCTGTCTCTTTGTGATGTGAGCTCCAAACTGCAGTATCGCAAGGAGGAGTACGTGAAATAAATATTTGTACATTTGTCTATTTGGACCCGCATTTGATGTTAAAAGGGGGTGAAAATTACCAAAGAACTTTTAAAACATTACGGACACTAATGGTTTTTTATGAATTTCTAATAAATATATGTATTGAAACCTATGTATTGTTTTTTGTAAACTGTCATATTTTGTAATTATACTATACCAATATATGGCTTGATTGAAGTTGGGGTGCTATATCAACCCTTAGGCGCCAATTTCACTATTGCCATATATCTTCTGTCTTTGTTCCTTCAAATAGGGGATTTAATAAAATAGGGCAGCCTGCCAATATTCTATCAAATTATCCTTAGTCAATTTAGCGCAGGAAGAGAGTTATTTGATATATATATATATATATATATATATATGGATTAGTGGTATGCTCTGGACCATTTTTCCTGGTTTTGATTTTCTAATTTGTCATCCGCTTTTGGTTATGCAGAAACGCCATGACTTTTGAGGTTGTATATTTTCCAAAAATTGTCAAAAAAACGGCAATCACATAATTTGGGCCTTTTTGTTACTAGAGTATTACTATCCTCAATAACATTTATTTTTTTAATTAACCATAGTTTGTGGGGGGGAGGGTTTAATTCAGTGGTTATAATAAGTGGTGTATGCTTCATATAAGCAAAGAGAGGAGGAAGATTGAGGTGGGTGAAGGAAGGTTGGTAGTTATGCCCTCCATGGCACAGGCCAGAGCATACTAGCATCACTAGCTTTCCCTCTTAAGCAGCAGCTGAACCAGCAGACAGAATGTGAGCAGGACAGTACGCAGTGCAGGCAGAGATACAGGAGTATCATGTTTCATGAGCTTCCGACAGAGCTTTCTGACCAGAGAAGAGACAGGAGGGTGGAGAGAGCTGTCAGTGACACAGGGATCACAGTTTCTCCTCCTCTATGCCTGGGTGTCTGAGTCCTGTGTAAACTGTTATGCAACTAAACCATTTGGGTTTAGAGATAGAGACACACACAGAAAGTCCTCCTGAGTCCTGTCCCAGTGTGTAAGTAGTACAGAGGCTGCTGCTATTCTTGCATGTGGCAAGATAAATTATTTTATTTTTCTATGTGTATTTTAAGGTAAAGTTGTCTTTATTCCCCTACAAGAAAAGTTTATAAAATAGTTGTCTTTCAATTAGGTGGAGCTATAAACACTACCTGGACTTCCTTCTCAATTTATGATTGCAATCACCTGTGTTGAAGTACCTTTATTATCAATTAAATAGTTCAACACAGGTGACGCCAATCATATATTAAGTGGGATGTCCAGGTGGAGAGCATTTTGTTCCTCCATGAATGGCACATGTTGGGAGGTACAGATGGGTCCACGGTTATCTTGACTAGTTTGCTGCGCCTAGGCACAACATGGTTTATTAACATAACCCCTTCATCTATTGTTCTCAGCTGCAATACAATACAGAGAACAATACAGCAGGGGATTAAGTAATTATAGCAGGGAATTAAGTCCGACTGGCCAGTCTCAGTTAATCCTATTAAAGGTCAAGATAAACGTGGACCCATCTGTATGCACAACTTAAAACACATCCCCCACTTTCCATCGGGGCCCCCCTGTTTTAAGTGCACCGGGCACCCCCAAGGCTTAATCCGGCCCTGGGTTGAGCTATTGAGTCTCCAAAATTATTTACTAGCTAAAGTAACCAAACAATCTCTCGACTGGCATAGGCCACTAAAATGAATTTAACTTCTGCTGTTAATTAAACAACTGACATTTGCTTTGTACAGGACATGAGATTGTACTGTTTTCCAAGTTTGTACTGTTTCCAAGTTTTTACTGGACCATGAGATTGTACTGTTTTCAAGTAACGACTTGTTGACTTGTGATCGTTGTTGTCATCTACACAATCTGCATGTACATATCATTGAAATTCAAGTTTACCTTCTGCTGGCACCTTCAAAATTAAATCATGTGTTTGATTAAGGTACTGCATATTTCTCTTAATTGCATTCCAATCCCTTAGATGAGATTTACTCACATGTTTACAGAGATGAGACATGGAGCCGAATTCAGTAAGGATCTCTATTGCTATTTTCTCAAAAAGGCTACAGGTTGAGTATCCCATATCCAAATATTCCAAAATATGGAAAGCGACACAACCACCTGGCCCAGCTAGTAGTGTCACGTAGTGGCTGAATGTCGAGAGTGGTCCGCAATTGTTCGGTCCACTGACAGCATCTCCAGCACGCCCCTGTCATTTAAAAAAAATTCTGCAGTTGGTGGACTTATACGGCAGTACCCCAGGATTAATACACCAGTACCCCTGGACTCATACGGCAGTGTCAGACAGGATGGCACTTTTCAAAAACTAGGCCCAAAACAGCAGCTCATGCAAAGATGTCGAAGAGATGCAATGAGGTAGCTGTATGACTAAGCCAAGCGACACATGCAATTCCAACTGGAATTATACATACAAATCACTGTAATCATACGTCCAAATCACTGGAATTAATTGGCAAAATCACTGTAATTATACGTCCAAATCACTGGAATTAATTGGCTATTCACTGTAATTATACATCCAAATCACTGGAATTAATTGGCAAAAGCACTGTAATTAATAATTATACGTCCAAATCACTGTAATTAATTGGCAAAATCACTGTAATTAATAATTATACGTCCAAATCACTGGAATTCATTGGCAAAATCACTGTAATTAATAATTATACGTCCAAATCACTGGAATTAATTGGCAAAATCACTGTAATTATATGTCCAAATCACTGGAATTAATTGGCAAATCACTGTAATTATACGTCCAAATTATTGGAATTAATTGGCAAAATCACTGTAATTAATAATTATACGTCCAAATAACTGGAATTAAATGGCAAAATCTCGGTTTTGCCTGTATAGTGAAGTGGAAGCTAGATGGGATTTGGTACCGGGAACACAATACCTCAATCAATTGTCTAAATCCCACTGCACTAATGACAGATACCAGATGCACGTCTAACACCAACATAACTGTTAAGGCCTCAGTTATGAGGGCTTCCATCGTCATGTGAAGCTGAACCACTAGTAATGAACATAGGCCGGGACCTCAGCCGTTCCTTGCCACTCCGAGTCGTAAATGGCATATTGGCAAGTTTACATTTCTCCTCAGACCATTTAAATTTCTTTTTTGGGTCTTTTGGGTCTTTTTACTGAACTTTGGCTTTTTGGATTTTACATGCCCTCTACTATCACAATGGGCACTGGCCTTGGCAGACGACGTTGATGGCATTTCATCGTCTATGTCATGGCTAGTGGCAGCAACTTCAGCACTAGTAGGAAGTGGTTCTTGATCTTTCCCTATTTTATCCTACAAATGTTTGTTCTCCATTATTTTTCTGGAGTTTATAACACAATATGCGGCACAAGAGAGCGTACCCCTACACCTCACAGGGCAAACCCTGTAAAAATTATTTGGATTAAATATCAATAACCCCTTTATTTGGAGTAAATAATATACAGCACAGGACAGCACCACTGAATTTATATGGCAGGACCACTGGACTAGAATTATACGTAATTATATGGAGTTATATGGAATTATACGGCAGGATAACTGGAATTTTATGGCAGTATCACGGGAATTGTATGGTAATATCACATGAATTATACGCCAGTATTCTGAGAATTATATGGCAATATCACAGGAATTATACGGCAATATCACTGGAATTATACCCAACCGCATACAGGAACAGAGGTGGGTGGCACTCATAGGACTTTCATAAACGGTCACATACAAGGGTTAACCCTTGTCAGATTAACGTTTTGATTTATTACAATCATCTTCAGGGTAAAAGATCCTGAAGATTAATGTAATAAATTGAAACATTGATCTGACAAGGGTTAACCCCTATATGTGACAGTTTATGAATGTCCTATGAGTGCCACCCGCCTCTGTTCCTGTATGTTGCTGTGAATCTGCACCTGGGAGAGCATTTGGGCACATAAAGACAGAACCGGTGTGCTGACCATCAAGAAAGACAGATACAGTAGCCCTAGGGTTATCTGTCTCTTTGTGATGTGAGCTCCAAACTGCAGTATCGCAAGAAGGAGTACGTGAAATAAATATTTGTACATTTGTCTATTTGGACCCACATTTGATGTTAAAAGGGGGTGAAAATTACCAAAGAACTTTTAAAACATTACGGACACTAATGGTTTTTTATGAATTTCTAATAAATATATGTATTGAAACCTATGTATTGTTTTTTGTAAATTGTTATATTTTGTAATTATACTATACCAATATATGGCTTGATTGAAGTTGGGGTGCTATATCAACCCTTAGGCGCCAATTTCACTATTGCCATATATCTTCTGTCTTTGTTCCTTCTAACAGGGGATTTAGTAAAATAGGGAAGCCTGCCAATATTCTATCAAATTATCCTTAGTCAATTTAGCGCAGGAAGAGAGTTTTTTGTATATATATATATATATATATATATATATATATATATATATATATATATGGATTAGTGGTATGCACTGGACCATTTTTCCTGGTTTTGATTTTCTAATTTGTCATCCGCTTTTGGTTATGCAGAAACGCCATGACTTTTGAGGTTGTATTTTTTCCAAAAATTGTCAAAAAAACGGCAATCACATAATTTGTGCCTTTTTGTTACTAGAGTATTACTATCCTCAATAACATTTATTTTTTTTAATTAACCATAGCTTGTGGGGGGGGGGGAGGGTTTAATTCAGTGGTTATAATAAGTGGTGTATGCTTCATATAAGCAAAGAGAGGAGGAAGATTGAGGTGGGTGAAGGAAGGTTGGTAGTTATGCCCTCCATGGCACAGGCCAGAGCATACTAGCATCACTAGCTTTCCCTCTTAAGCAGCAGCTGAAACAGCAGACAGAATGTGAGCAGGACAGTACGCAGTGCAGGCAGAGATACAGGAGTATCATGTTTCATGAGCTTCCGACAGAGCTTTCTGACCAGAGAAGAGACAGGAGGGTGGAGAGAGCTGTCAGTGACTCAGGGATCCCAGTTTCTCCTCCTCTATGCCTGGGTGTCTGAGTCCTGCGTAAACTGTTATGCAACTAAACCATTTGGGTTTAGAGATAGAGACACACACAGAAAGTCCTCCTGAGTCCTGTCCCAGTGTGTAAGTAGTACAGAGGCTGCTGCTATTCTTGCATGTGGCAAGATAAATTATTTTATTTTTCTATGTGTATTTTAAGGTAAAGTTGTCTTTATTCCCCTACAAGAAAAGTTTACAAAATAGTTATCTTTCAATTAGGTGGAGCTATAAACACTACCTGGACTTCCTTCTCAATTTATGATTGCAATCACCTGTGTTGAAGCACCTTTCTTATCAATTAAATAGTTCAACACAGGTGACGCCAATCATATATTAAGTGGGATGTCCAGGTGGAGAGCATTTTGTTCCTCCATGAATGGCACATGTTGGGAGGTACAGATGGGTCCACGGTTATCTTGACTAGTTTGCTGCGCCTAGGCACAACATGGTTTATTAACATAACCCCTTCATCTATTGTTCTCAGCTGCAATACAATACAGAGAACAATACAGCAGGGGATTAAGTAATTACAGCAGGGGATTAAGTCCGACTGGCCAGTCTCAGTTAATCCTATTAAAGGTCAAGATAAACGTGGACCCATCTGTATGCACAATTTAAAACACATCCCCCACTTTCCATCGGAGCCCCCCTGTCTTAAGTGCACCGGGCACCCCCAAGGCTTAATCCGGCCCTGGGTTGAGCTATTGAGTCTCCAAAATTATTTACTAGCTAAAGTAACCAAGCAATCTCTCGACTGGCATAGGCCACTAAAATGAATTTAACTTCTGCTGTTAATTAAACAACTGACATTTGCTTTGTACAGGACATGAGATTGTACTGTTTTCCAAGTTTGTACTGTTTCCAAGTTTTTACTGGACCATGAGATTGTACTGTTTTCAAGTAACGACTTGTTGACTTGTGATCCCTGTTATCACCTACACAATCTGCATGTACATATCATTGAAATTCAAGTTTACCTTCTGCTGGCACCTTCAAAATTAAATCATGTGTCTGATTAAGGTACTGCATATTTCTCTTAATTGCATTCCAATCCCTTAGATGAGATTTACTCACATGTTTACAGAGATGAGACATGGAGCCGCATTCAGTAAGGATCTCTATTGCTATTTTCTCAAAAAGGCTACAGGTTGAGTATCCCATATTCAAATATTCCAAAATATGGAAAGCGACACAACCACCTGGCCCAGCTAGTAGTGTCACGTAGTGGCTGAATGTCGAGAGTGGTCCGCAATTGTTCGGTCCACTGACAGCATCTCCAGCACACCCCTGTCATTTTTTAAAATTCTGCAGTTGGTGGACTTATACGGCAGTACCCCAGGATTAATACACCAGTACCCCTTGCTCATACGGCAGTGTCAGACAGGATGGCACTTTTCAAAAACTAGGCCCAAAACAGCAGCTCATGCAAAGATGTCGAAGAGGTGCAATGAGATAGCTGTATGACTAAGCCAAGCGACACAAGCAATTCCAACTGGAATTATGCATA
Source organism: Pseudophryne corroboree (assembly GCF_028390025.1). Lineage (NCBI taxonomy): Eukaryota > Metazoa > Chordata > Amphibia > Anura > Myobatrachidae > Pseudophryne > Pseudophryne corroboree. The sequence goes on from NC_086445.1 coordinate 308,347,082, forward strand.
CAAATCACTGTAATCATATGTCCAAATCACTGGAATTAATTGGCAAAATCACTGTAATTATAAGTCCAAATCACTGGAATTAATTGGCATAATCACTGTAATTATACATCCAAATCACTGGAATTAATTGGCAAAATCACTGTAGTTATACGTCCAAATCACTGAAGTTAATTGGCAAAAGCACTGTAATTAATAATTATACGTCCAAGCGGCACAAGCAATTCCAACTGGAATTATACATACAAATCACTGTAATCATACGTCCAAATCACTGGAATTAATTGGCAAAATTACTGTAATTATACGTCCAAATCACTGGAATTAATTGGCATAATCACTGTAATTATACATCCAAATCACTGGAATTAATTGGCAAAATCACTGTAATTATACATCCAAATCACTGGAGTTAATTGGCAAAAGCACTGTAATGAATAATTATACATCCAAATCACTAGAATTAATTGGCAAAATCACTATAATTAATAATTATACGTCCAAATCACTGGAATTAATTGGCAAAATCACTGTAATTATATGTCCAAATCACTGGAATTAATTGGCAAATCACTGTAATTATACGTTCAAAGTATTGGAATTAATTGGCCAAATCACTGTAATTAATAATTATACGTCCAAATAACTGGAATTAAATGGCAAAATCTCGGTTTTGCCTGTATAGTGAAGTGGAAGCTAGATGGGATTTGGTACCGGGAACACAATACCTCAATCAATTGTCTAAATCCCACTGCACTAATGACAGATACCAGATGCACGTCTAACACCAACATAACTGTTAAGGCCTCAGTTATGAGGGCTTCCATCGTCATGTGAAGCTGAACCACTAGTAATGAACATAGTCGGGACCTCAGCCGTTCCTTGCCACTCCGAGTCGTAAATGGCATATTGGCAAATTTACATTTCTCCTCAGACCATTTAAATTTCTTTTTTGGGTCTTTTGGGTCTTTTTACTGAACTTTGGCTTTTTGGATTTTACATGCCCTCTACTATCACAATGGGCATTGGCCTTGGCAGACGACGTTGATGGCATTTCATCGTCTATGTCATGGCTAGTGGCAGCAACTTCAGCACTAGTAGGAAGTGGTTCTTGATCTTTCCCTATTTTATCCTACAAATGTTTGTTCTCCATTATTTTTCTGGAGTTTATAACACAATATGCGGCACAAGAGAGCGTACCCCTACACCTCACAGGGCAAACCCTGTAAAAATTATTTGGATTAAATATCAATAACCCCTTTATTTGGAGTAAATAATATACAGCACAGGACAGCACCACTGAATTTATATGGCAGGACCACTGGACTAGAATTATACGTAATTATATGGAGTTATATGGAATTATACGGCAGGATAACTGGAATTTTATGGCAGTATCACGGGAATTGTATGGCAATATCACATGAATTATACGCCAGTATTCTGAGAATTATATGGCAATATCACAGGAATTATACGGCAATATCACTGGAATTATACCCAACCGCATACAGGAACAGAGGTGGGTGGCACTCATAGGACTTTCATAAACGGTCACATACAAGGGTTAACCCTTGTCAGATTAACGTTTTGATTTATTACAATCATCTTCAGGGTAAAAGATCCTGAAGATTAATGTAATAAATTGAAACATTGATCTGACAAGGGTTAACCCCTATATGTGACAGTTTATGAATGTCCTATGAGTGCCACCCGCCTCTGTTCCTGTATGTTGCTGTGAATCTGCACCTGGGAGAGCATTTGGGCACATAAAGACAGAACCGGAGTGCTGACCATCAAGAAAGACAGATACAGTAGCCCTAGGGTTATCTGTCTCTTTGTGATGTGAGCTCCAAACTGCAGTATCGCAAGAAGGAGTACGTGAAATAAATATTTGTACATTTGTCTATTTGGACCCGCATTTGATGTTAAAAGGGGGTGAAAATTACCAAAGAACTTTTAAAACATTACGGACACTAATGGTTTTTTATGAATTTCTAATAAATATATGTATTGAAACCTATGTATTGTTTTTTGTAAATTGTTATATTTTGTAATTATACTATACCAATATATGGCTTGATTGAAGTTGGGGTGCTATATCAACCCTTAGGCGCCAATTTCACTATTGCCATATATCTTCTGTCTTTGTTCCTTCTAACAGGGGATTTAGTAAAATAGGGAAGCCTGCCAATATTCTATCAAATTATCCTTAGTCAATTTAGCGCAGGAAGAGAGTTTTTTGTTATATATATATATATATGTATATATATATATATATATATATATATGGATTAGTGGTATGCACTGGACCATTTTTCCTGGTTTTGATTTTCTAATTTGTCATCCGCTTTTGGTTATGCAGAAACGCCATGACTTTTGAGGTTGTATTTTTTCCAAAAATTGTCAAAAAAACGGCAATCACATAATTTGGGCCTTTTTGTTACTAGAGTATTACTATCCTCAATAACATTTATTTTTTTAATTAACCATAGCTTGTGGGGGGGGGAGGGTTTAATTCAGTGGTTATAATAAGTGGTGTATGCTTCATATAAGCACAGAGAGGAGGAAGATTGAGGTGGGTGAAGGAAGGTTGGTAGTTATGCCCTCCATGGCACAGGCCAGAGCATACTAGCATCACTAGCTTTCCCTCTTAAGCAGCAGCTGAAACAGCAGACAGAATGTGAGCAGGACAGTACGCAGTGCAGGCAGAGATACAGGAGTATCATGTTTCATGAGCTTCCGACAGAGCTTTCTGACCAGAGAAGAGACAGGAGGGTGGAGAGAGCTGTCAGTGACTCAGGGATCCCAGTTTCTCCTCCTCTATGCCTGGGTGTCTGAGTCCTGCGTAAACTGTTATGCAACTAAACCATTTGGGTTTAGAGATAGAGACACACACAGAAAGTCCTCCTGAGTCCTGTCCCAGTGTGTAAGTAGTACAGAGGCTGCTGCTATTCTTGCATGTGGCAAGATAAATTATTTTATTTTTCTATGTGTATTTTAAGGTAAAGTTGTCTTTATTCCCCTACAAGAAAAGTTTACAAAATAGTTATCTTTCAATTAGGTGGAGCTATAAACACTACCTGGACTTCCTTCTCAATTTATGATTGCAATCACCTGTGTTGAAGCACCTTTCTTATCAATTAAATAGTTCAACACAGGTGACGCCAATCATATATTAAGTGGGATGTCCAGGTGGAGAGCATTTTGTTCCTCCATGAATGGCACATGTTGGGAGGTACAGATGGGTCCACGGTTATCTTGACTAGTTTGCTGCGCCTAGGCACAACATGGTTTATTAACATAACCCCTTCATCTATTGTTCTCAGCTGCAATACAATACAGAGAACAATACAGCAGGGGATTAAGTAATTACAGCAGGGGATTAAGTCCGACTGGCCAGTCTCAGTTAATCCTATTAAAGGTCAAGATAAACGTGGACCCATCTGTATGCACAATTTAAAACACATCCCCCACTTTCCATCGGAGCCCCCCTGTCTTAAGTGCACCGGGCACCCCCAAGGCTTAATCCGGCCCTGGGTTGAGCTATTGAGTCTCCAAAATTATTTACTAGCTAAAGTAACCAAGCAATCTCTCGACTGGCATAGGCCACTAAAATGAATTTAACTTCTGCTGTTAATTAAACAACTGACATTTGCTTTGTACAGGACATGAGATTGTACTGTTTTCCAAGTTTGTACTGTTTCCAAGTTTTTACTGGACCATGAGATTGTACTGTTTTCAAGTAACGACTTGTTGACTTGTGATCCCTGTTATCACCTACACAATCTGCATGTACATATCATTGAAATTCAAGTTTACCTTCTGCTGGCACCTTCAAAATTAAATCATGTGTCTGATTAAGGTACTGCATATTTCTCTTATTTGCATTCCAATCCCTTAGATGAGATTTACTCACATGTTTACAGAGATGAGACATGGAGCCGCATTCAGTAAGGATCTCTATTGCTATTTTCTCAAAAAGGCTACAGGTTGAGTATCCCATATTCAAATATTCCAAAATATGGAAAGCGACACAACCACCTGGCCCAGCTAGTAGTGTCCTGTAGTGGCTGAATGTCGAGAGTGGTCCGCAATTGTTCGGTCCACTGACAGCATCTCCAGCACACCCCTGTCATTTTTTTAAATTCTGCAGTTGGTGGACTTATACGGCAGTACCCCAGGATTAATACACCAGTACCCCTGGACTCATACGGCAGTGTCAGACAGGATGGCACTTTTCAAAAACTAGGCCCAAAACAGCAGCTCATGCAAAGATGTCGAAGAGGTGCAATGAGATAGCTGTACGACTAAGCCAAGCGACACAAGCAATTCCAACTGGAATTATGCATACAAATCACTGTAATCATACGTCCAAATCACTGGAATTAATTGGCAAAATCACTGTAATTATAAGTCCAAATCACTGGAATTAATTGGCATAATCACTGTAATTATACATCCAAATCACTGGAATTAATTGGCAAAATCACTGTAGTTATACGTCCAAATCACTGGAGTTAATTGGCAAAAGCACTGTAATTAATAATTATACGTCCAAATCACTGGAATTAATTGGCAAAATCACTGTAATTAATAATTATACGTCCAAGCGGCACAAGCAATTCCAACTGGAATTATACATACAAATCACTGTAATCATACGTCCAAATCACTGGAATTAATTGGCAAAATTACTGTAATTATACGTCCAAATCACTGGAATTAATTGGCATAATCACTGTAATTATACATCCAAATCACTGGAATTAATTGGCAAAATCACTGTAATTATACATCCAAATCACTGGAGTTAATTGGCAAAAGCACTGTAATGAATAATTATACATCCAAATCACTAGAATTAATTGGCAAAATCACTATAATTAATAATTATACGTCCAAATCACTGGAATTAATTGGCAAAATCACTGTAATTATATGTCCAAATCACTGGAATTAATTGGCAAATCACTGTAATTATACGTCCAAAGTATTGGAATTAATTGGCCAAATCACTGTAATTAATAATTATACGTCCAAATAACTGGAATTAAATGGCAAAATCTCGGTTTGGCCTGTATAGTGAAGTGGAAGCTAGATGGGATTTGGTACCGGGAACACAATACCTCAATCAATTGTCTAAATCCCACTGCACTAATGACAGATACCAGATGCACGTCTAACACCAACATAACTGTTAAGGCCTCAGTTATGAGGGCTTCCATCGTCATGTGAAGCTGAACCACTAGTAATGAACATAGGCCGGGACCTCAGCCGTTCCTTGCCACTCCGAGTCGTAAATGGCATATTGGCAAGTTTACATTTCTCCTCAGACCATTTAAATTTCTTTTTTGGGTCTTTTTACTGAACTTTAGCTTTTTGGATTTTACATGCCCTCTACTATCACAATGGGCATTGGCCTTGGCAGACGACGTTGATGGCATTTCATCGTCTATGTCATGGCTAGTGGCAGCAACTTCAGCACTAGTAGGAAGAGGTTCTTGATCTTTCCCTATTTTATCCTTCAAATGTTTGTTCTCCATTATTTTTCTGGAGTTATATAACACAATATGCGGCACAAGAGAGCGTACCCCTACACCTCACAGGGCAAACCCTGTAAAAATGATTTGGATTAAATATTAATAACCCCTTTATTTGGAGTAAATATTATACAGCACAGAACAGCACCACTGAATTTATATGGCAGGACCACTGGACTAGAATTATACGTAATTATATGGAGTTATATGGAATTATACGGCAGGATAACTGGAATTATATGGCAGTATCACGGGAATTGTATGGCAATATCACATGAATTATACGCCAGTATTCTGAGAATTATATGGAAATATCACAGGAATTATACGGCAATATCACAGGAATTATACACAACCGCATGCAGGAACAGAGGTGGGTGGCACTCATAGGACTTTCATAAACGGTTACATACAAGGGTTAACCCTTGTCAGATTAACGTTTTGATTTATTACAATCATCTTCAGGGTAAAAGATCCTGAAGATTAATGTAATAAATTGAAACATTGATCTGACAAGGGTTAACCCCTATATGTGACAGTTTATGAATGTCCTATGAGTGCCACCCGCCTCTTTTCCTGTATGTTGCTGTGAATCTGCACCTGGGAGAGCATTTGGGCACATAAAGACAGAACCGATGTGCTGACCATCAAGAAAGACAGATACAGTAGCCCTAGGGTTATCTGTCTCTTTGTGATGTGAGCTCCAAACTGCAGTATCGCAAGGAGGAGTACGTGAAATAAATATTTGTACATTTGTCTATTTGGACCCGCATTTGATGTTAAAAGGGGGTGAAAATTACCAAAGAACTTTTAAAACATTACGGACACTAATGGTTTTTTATGAATTTCTAATAAATATATGTATTGAAACCTATGTATTGTTTTTTGTAAACTGTCATATTTTGTAATTATACTATACCAATATATGGCTTGATTGAAGTTGGGGTGCTATATCAACCCTTAGGCGCCAATTTCACTATTGCCATATATCTTCTGTCTTTGTTCCTTCTAATAGGGGATTTAATAAAATAGGGAAGCCTGCCAATATTCTATCAAATTATCCTTAGTCAATTTAGCGCAGGAAGAGAGTTATTTGATATATATATATATATATATATATATATGGATTAGTGGTATGCTCTGGACCATTTTTCCTGGTTTTGATTTTCTAATTTGTCATCCGCTTTTGGTTATGCAGAAACGCCATGACTTTTGAGGTTGTATATTTTCCAAAAATTGTCAAAAAAACGGCAATCACATAATTTGGGCCTTTTTGTTACTAGAGTATTACTATCCTCAATAACATTTATTTTTTTAATTAACCATAGTTTGTGGGGGGGAGGGTTTAATTCAGTGGTTATAATAAGTGGTGTATGCTTCATATAAGCAAAGAGAGGAGGAAGATTGAGGTGGGTGAAGGAAGGTTGGTAGTTATGCCCTCCATGGCACAGGCCAGAGCATACTAGCATCACTAGCTTTCCCTCTTAAGCAGCAGCTGAACCAGCAGACAGAATGTGAGCAGGACAGTACGCAGTGCAGGCAGAGATACAGGAGTATCATGTTTCATGAGCTTCCGACAGAGCTTTCTGACCAGAGAAGAGACAGGAGGGTGGAGAGAGCTGTCAGTGACACTGGGATCCCAGTTTCTCCTCCTCTACGCCTGGGTGTCTGAGTCCTGTGTAAACTGTTATGGAACTAAACCATTTGGGTTTAGAGATAGAGACACACACAGAAAGTCCTCCTGAGTCCTGTCCCAGTGTGTAAGTAGTACAGAGGCTGCTGCTATTCTTGCATGTGGCAAGATAAATCATTTTATTTTACTATGTGTATTTTAAGGTTAAGTTGTCTTTATTCCCCTACAAGAAAAGTTTATAAAATAGTTGTCTTTCAATTAGGTGGAGCTGTAAACACTACCTGGACTTCCTTCTCAATTTATGATTGCAATCACCTGTGTTGAAGTACCTTTATTATCAATTAAATAGTTCAACACAGGTGACGCCAATCATATATTAAGTGGGATGTCCAGGTGGAGAGCATTTTGGTCCTCCATGAATGGCACATGTTGGGAGGTACAGATGGGTCCACGGTTATCTTGACTAGTTTGCTGCGCCTAGGCACAACATGGTTTATTAACATAACCCCTTCATCTATTGTTCTCAGCTGCAATACAATACAGAGAACAATACAGCAGGGGATTAAGTAATTACAGCAGGGAATTAAGTCCGACTGGCCAGTCTCAGTTAATCCTATTAAAGGTCAAGATAAACGTGGACCCATCTGTATGCACAACTTAAAACACATCCCCCACTTTCCATCGGAGCCCCCCTGTCTTAAGTGCACCGGGCACCCCCAAGGCTTAATCCGGCCCTGGGTTGAGTTATTGAGTCTCCAAAATTATTTACTAGCTAAAGTAACCAAACAATCTCTCGACTGGCATAGGCCACTAAAATGAATTTAACTTCTGCTGTTAATTAAACAACTGACATTTGCTTTGTACAGGACATGATATTGTACTGTTTTCCAAGTTTATACTGTTTCCAAGTTTTTACTGGACCATGAGATTGTACTGTTTTCAAGTAACGACTTGTTGACTTGTGATCGTTGTTGTCATCTACACAATCTGCATGTACATATCATTGAAATTCAAGTTTACCTTCTGCTGGCACCTTCAAAATTAAATCATGTGTTTGATTAAGGTACTGCATATTTCTCTTAATTGCTTTTTAATCCCTTAGATGAGATTTACTCACATGTTTACAGAGATGAGACATGGAGCCGAATTCAGTAAGGATCTCTATTGCTATTTTCTCAAAAAGGCTACAGGTTGAGTATCCCATATCCAAATATTCCAAAATATGGAAAGCGACACAACCACCTGGCCCAGCTAGTAGTGTCACGTAGTGGCTGAATGTCGAGAGTGGTCCGCAATTGTTCGGTCCACTGACAGCATCTCCAGCACGCCCCTGTCATTTAAAAAAAATTCTGCAGTTGGTGGACTTATACGGCAGTACCCCAGGATTAATACACCAGTACCCCTGGACTCATACGGCAGTGTCAGACAGGATGGCACTTTTCAAAAACTAGGCCCAAAACAGCAGCTCATGCAAAGATGTCGAAGAGGTGCAATGAGGTAGCTGTATGACTAAGCCAAGCGACACAAGCAATTCCAACTGGAATTATACATACAAATCACTGTAATCATACGTCCAAATCACTGGAATTAATTGGCAAAATCACTGTAATTATACGTCCAAATCACTGGAATTAATTGGCATATTCACTGTAATTATACATCCAAATCACTGGAATTAATTGGCAAAAGCACTGTAATTAATAATTATACGTTCAAATCACTGGAATTAATTGGCAAAATCACTGTAATTAATAATTATACATCCAAATCACTGGAATTAATTGGCAAAATCACTGTAATTAATAATTATACGTCCAAATCACTGGAATTAATTGGCAAAATCACTGTAATTATATGTCCAAATCACTGGAATTAATTGGCAAATCACTGTAATTATACGTCCAAATTATTGGAATTAATTGGCAAAATCACTGTAATTAATAATTATACGTCCAAATAACTGGAATTAAATGGCAAAATCTCGGTTTTGCCTGTATAGTGAAGTGGAAGCTAGATGGGATTTGGTACCGGGAACACAATACCTCAATCAATTGTCTAAATCCCACTGCACTAATGACAGATACCAGATGCACGTCTAACACCAACATAACTGTTAAGGCCTCAGTTATGAGGGCTTCCATCGTCATGTGAAGCTGAACCACTAGTAATGAACATAGGCCGGGACCTCAGCCGTTCCTTGCCACTCCGAGTCGTAAATGGCATATTGGCAAGTTTACATTTCTCCTCAGACCATTTAAATTTCTTTTTTGGGTCTTTTGGGTCTTTTTACTGAACTTTGGCTTTTTGGATTTTACATGCCCTCTACTATCACAATGGGCATTGGCCTTGGCAGACGACGTTGATGGCATTTCATCGTCTATGTCATGGCTAGTGGCAGCAACTTCAGCACTAGTAGGAAGTGGTTCTTGATCTTTCCCTATTTTATCCTACAAATGTTTGTTCTCCATTATTTTTCTGGAGTTATATAACACAATATGCGGCACAAGAGAGCGTACCCCTACACCTCACAGGGCAAACCCTGTAAAAATTATTTGGATTAAATATCAATAACCCCTTTATTTGGAGTAAATAATATACAGCACAGGACAGCACCACTGAATTTATATGGCAGGACCACTGGACTAGAATTATACGTAATTATATGGAGTTATATGGAATTATACGGCAGGATAACTGGAATTTTATGGCAGTATCACAGGAATTGTATGGCAATATCACATGAATTATACGCCAGTATTCTGAGAATTATATGGCAATATCACAGGAATTATACGGCAATATCACTGGAATTATACCCAACCGCATACAGGAACAGAGGTGGGTGGCACTCATAGGACTTTCATAAACGGTCACATACAAGGGTTAACCCTTGTCAGATTAACGTTTTGATTTATTACAATCATCTTCAGGGTAAAAGATCCTGAAGATTAATGTAATAAATTGAAACATTGATCTGACAAGGGTTAACCCCTATATGTGACAGTTTATGAATGTCCTATGAGTGCCACCCGCCTCTGTTCCTGTATGTTGCTGTGAATCTGCACCTGGGAGAGCATTTGGGCACATAAAGACAGAACCGGTGTGCTGACCATCAAGAAAGACAGATACAGTAGCCCTAGGGTTATCTGTCTCTTTGTGATGTGAGCTCCAAACTGCAGTATCGCAAGAAGGAGTACGTGAAATAAATATTTGTACATTTGTCTATTTGGACCCGCATTTGATGTTAAAAGGGGGTGAAAATTACCAAAGAACTTTTAAAACATTACGGACACTAATGGTTTTTTATGAATTTCTAATAAATATATGTATTGAAACATATGTATTGTTTTTGTAAACTGTCATATTTTGTAATTATACTATACCAATATATGGCTTGATTGAAGTTGGGGTGCTATATCAACCCTTAGGCGCCAATTTCACTATTGCCATATGTCTTCTGTCTTTGTTCCTTCTAACAGGGGATTTAGTAAAATAGGGAAGCCTGCCAATATTCTATCAAATTATCCTTAGTCAATTTAGCGCAGGAAGAGAGTTTTTTGTTATATATATATATATATGGATTAGTGGTATGCACTGGACCATTTTTCCTGGTTTTGATTTTCTAATTTGTCATCCGCTTTTGGTTATGCAGAAACGCCATGACTTTTGAGGTTGTATTTTTTCCAAAAATTGTCAAAAAAACGGCAATCACATAATTTGGGCCTTTTTGTTACTAGAGTATTACTATCCTCAATAACATTTATTTTTTTAATTAACCATAGCTTGTGGGGGGGGGAGGGTTTAATTCAGTGGTTATAATAAGTGGTGTATGCTTCATATAAGCAAAGAGAGGAGGAAGATTGAGGTGGGTGAAGGAAGGTTGGTAGTTATGCCCTCCATGGCACAGGCCAGAGCATACTAGCATCACTAGCTTTCCCTCTTAAGCAGCAGCTGAAACAGCAGACAGAATGTGAGCAGGACAGTACGCAGTGCAGGCAGAGATACAGGAGTATCATGTTTCATGAGCTTCCGACAGAGCTTTCTGACCAGAGAAGAGACAGGAGGGTGGAGAGAGCTGTCAGTGACTCAGGGATCCCAGTTTCTCCTCCTCTATGCCTGGGTGTCTGAGTCCTGCGTAAACTGTTATGCAACTAAACCATTTGGGTTTAGAGATAGAGACACACACAGAAAGTCCTCCTGAGTCCTGTCCCAGTGTGTAAGTAGTACAGAGGCTGCTGCTATTCTTGCATGTGGCAAGATAAATTATTTTATTTTTCTATGTGTATTTTAAGGTAAAGTTGTCTTTATTCCCCTACAAGAAAAGTTTACAAAATAGTTATCTTTCAATTAGGTGGAGCTATAAACACTACCTGGACTTCCTTCTCAATTTATGATTGCAATCACCTGTGTTGAAGCACCTTTCTTATCAATTAAATAGTTCAACACAGGTGACGCCAATCATATATTAAGTGGGATGTCCAGGTGGAGAGCATTTTGTTCCTCCATGAATGGCACATGTTGGGAGGTACAGATGGGTCCACGGTTATCTTGACTAGTTTGCTGCGCCTAGGCACAACATGGTTTATTAACATAACCCCTTCATCTATTGTTCTCAGCTGCAATACAATACAGAGAACAATACAGCAGGGGATTAAGTAATTACAGCAGGGGATTAAGTCCGACTGGCCAGTCTCAGTTAATCCTATTAAAGGTCAAGATAAACGTGGACCCATCTGTATGCACAATTTAAAACACATCCCCCACTTTCCATCGGAGCCCCCCTGTCTTAAGTGCACCGGGCACCCCCAAGGCTTAATCCGGCCCTGGGTTGAGCTATTGAGTCTCCAAAATTATTTACTAGCTAAAGTAACCAAGCAATCTCTCGACTGGCATAGGCCACTAAAATGAATTTAACTTCTGCTGTTAATTAAACAACTGACATTTGCTTTGTACAGGACATGAGATTGTACTGTTTTCCAAGTTTGTACTGTTTCCAAGTTTTTACTGGACCATGAGATTGTACTGTTTTCAAGTAACGACTTGTTGACTTGTGATCCCTGTTATCACCTACACAATCTGCATGTACATATCATTGAAATTCAAGTTTACCTTCTGCTGGCACCTTCAAAATTAAATCATGTGTCTGATTAAGGTACTGCATATTTCTCTTAATTGCATTCCAATCCCTTAGATGAGATTTACTCACATGTTTACAGAGATGAGACATGGAGCCGCATTCAGTAAGGATCTCTATTGCTATTTTCTCAAAAAGGCTACAGGTTGAGTATCCCATATTCAAATATTCCAAAATATGGAAAGCGACACAACCACCTGGCCCAGCTAGTAGTGTCACGTAGTGGCTGAATGTCGAGAGTGGTCCGCAATTGTTCGGTCCACTGACAGCATCTCCAGCACACCCCTGTCATTTTTTAAAATTCTGCAGTTGGTGGACTTATACGGCAGTACCCCAGGATTAATACACCAGTACCCCTGGACTCATACGGCAGTGTCAGACAGGATGGCACTTTTCAAAAACTAGGCCCAAAATAGCAGCTCATGCAAAGATGTCGAAGAGGTGCAATGAGATAGCTGTATGACTAAGCCAAGCGACACAAGCAATTCCAACTGGAATTATGCATACAAATCACTGTAATCATACGTCCAAATCACTGGAATTAATTGGCAAAATCACTGTAATTATAAGTCCAAATCACTGGAATTAATTGGCATAATCACTGTAATTATACATCCAAATCACTGGAATTAATTGGCAAAATCACTGTAGTTATACGTCCAAATCACTGGAGTTAATTGGCAAAAGCACTGTAATTAATAATTATACGTCCAAATCACTGGAATTAATTGGCAAAATCACTGTAATTAATAATTATACGTCCAAGCGGCACAAGCAATTCCAACTGGAATTATACATACAAATCACTGTAATCATACGTCCAAATCACTGGAATTAATTGGCAAAATTACTGTAATTATACGTCCAAATCACTGGAATTAATTGGCATAATCACTGTAATTATACATCCAAATCACTGGAATTAATTGGCAAAATCACTGTAATTATACATCCAAATCACTGGAGTTAATTGGCAAAAGCACTGTAATGAATAATTATACATCCAAATCACTAGAATTAATTGGCAAAATCACTATAATTAATAATTATACGTCCAAATCACTGGAATTAATTGGCAAAATCACTGTAATTATATGTCCAAATCACTGGAATTAATTGGCAAATCACTGTAATTATACGTCCAAAGTATTGGAATTAATTGGCCAAATCACTGTAATTAATAATTATACGTCCAAATAACTGGAATTAAATGGCAAAATCTCGGTTTTGCCTGTATAGTGAAGTGGAAGCTAGATGGGATTTGGTACCGGGAACACAATACCTCAATCAATTGTCTAAATCCCACTGCACTAATGACAGATACCAGATGCAAGTCTAACACCAACATAACTGTTAAGGCCTCAGTTATGAGGGCTTCCATCGTCATGTGAAGCTGAACCACTAGTAATGAACATAGTCGGGACCTCAGCCGTTCCTTGCCACTCCGAGTCGTAAATGGCATATTGGCAAGTTTACATTTCTCCTCAGACCATTTAAATTTCTTTTTTGGGTCTTTTGGGTCTTTTTACTGAACTTTGGCTTTTTGGATTTTACATGCCCTCTACTATCACAATGGGCATTGGCCTTGGCAGACGACGTTGATGGCATTTCATCGTCTATGTCATGGCTAGTGGCAGCAACTTCAGCACTAGTAGGAAGTGGTTCTTGATCTTTCCCTATTTTATCCTTTATCCTACAAATGTTTGTTCTCCATTATTTTTCTGGAGTTTATAACACAATATGCGGCACAAGAGAGCGTACCCCTACACCTCACAGGGCAAACCCTGTAAACATTATTTGGATTAAATATCAATAACCCCTTTATTTGGAGTAAATAATATACAGCACAGGACAGCACCACTGAATTTATATGGCAGGACCACTGGACTAGAATTATACGTAATTATATGGAGTTATATGGAATTATACGGCAGGATAACTGGAATTTTATGGCAGTATCACGGGAATTGTATGGCAATATCACATGAATTATACGCCAGTATTCTGAGAATTATATGGCAATATCACAGGAATTATACGGCAATATCACTGGAATTATACCCAACCGCATACAGGAACAGAGGTGGGTGGCACTCATAGGACTTTCATAAACGGTCACATACAAGGGTTAACCCTTGTCAGATTAACGTTTTGATTTATTACAATCATCTTCAGGGTAAAAGATCCTGAAGATTAATTTAATGAATTGAAACATTGATCTGACAAGGGTTAACCCCTATATGTGACAGTTTATGAATGTCCTATGAGTGCCACCCGCCTCTGTTCCTGTATGTTGCTGTGAATCTGCACCTGGGAGAGCATTTGGGCACATAAAGACAGAACCGGTGTGCTGCCCATCAAGAAAGACAGATACAGTAGCCCTAGGGTTATCTGTCTCTTTGTGATGTGAGCTCCAAACTGCAGTATCGCAAGAAGGAGTACGTGAAATAAATATTTGTACATTTGTCTATTTGGACCCGCATTTGATGTTAAAAGGGGGTGAAAATTACCAAAGAACTTTTAAAACATTACGGACACTAATGGTTTTTTATGAATTTCTAATAAATATATGTATTGAAACATATGTATTGTTTTTTGTAAATTGTTATATTTTGTAATTATACTATACCAATATATGGCTTGATTGAAGTTGGGGTGCTATATCAACCCTTAGGCGCCAATTTCACTATTGCCATATATCTTCTGTCTTTGTTCCTTCTAACAGGGGATTTAGTAAAATAGGGAAGCCTGCCAATATTCTATCAAATTATCCTTAGTCAATTTAGCGCAGGAAGAGAGTTTTTTGTTATATATATATATATATATATATATATATATATATATATATATATGGATTAGTGGTATGCACTGGACCATTTTTCCTGGTTTTGATTTTCTAATTTGTCATCCGCTTTTGGTTATGCAGAAACGCCATGACTTTTGAGGTTGTATTTTTTCCAAAAATTGTCAAAAAAACGGCAATCACATAATTTGGGCCTTTTTGTTACTAGAGTATTACTATCCTCAATAACATTTATTTTTTTAATTAACCATAGCTTGTGGGGGGGGAGGGTTTAATTCAGTGGTTATAATAAGTGGTGTATGCTTCATATAAGCAAAGAGAGGAGGAAGATTGAGGTGGGTGAAGGAAGGTTGGTAGTTATGCCCTCCATGGCACAGGCCAGAGCATACTAGCATCACTAGCTTTCCCTCTTAAGCAGCAGCTGAAACAGCAGACAGAATGTGAGCAGGACAGTACGCAGTGCAGGCAGAGATACAGGAGTATCATGTTTCATGAGCTTCCGACAGAGCTTTCTGACCAGAGAAGAGACAGGAGGGTGGAGAGAGCTGTCAGTGACTCAGGGATCCCAGTTTCTCCTCCTCTATGCCTGGGTGTCTGAGTCCTGCGTAAACTGTTATGCAACTAAACCATTTGGGTTTAGAGATAGAGACACACACAGAAAGTCCTCCTGAGTCCTGTCCCAGTGTGTAAGTAGTACAGAGGCTGCTGCTATTCTTGCATGTGGCAAGATAAATTATTTTATTTTTCTATGTGTATTTTAAGGTAAAGTTGTCTTTATTCCCCTACAAGAAAAGTTTACAAAATAGTTATCTTTCAATTAGGTGGAGCTATAAACACTACCTGGACTTCCTTCTCAATTTATGATTGCAATCACCTGTGTTGAAGCACCTTTCTTATCAATTAAATAGTTCAACACAGGTGACGCCAATCATATATTAAGTGGGATGTCCAGGTGGAGAGCATTTTGTTCCTCCATGAATGGCACATGTTGGGAGGTACAGATGGGTCCACGGTTATCTTGACTAGTTTGCTGCGCCTAGGCACAACATGGTTTATTAACATAACCCCTTCATCTATTGTTCTCAGCTGCAATACAATACAGAGAACAATACAGCAGGGGATTAAGTAATTACAGCAGGGGATTAAGTCCGACTGGCCAGTCTCAGTTAATCCTATTAAAGGTCAAGATAAACGTGGACCCATCTGTATGCACAATTTAAAACACATCCCCCACTTTCCATCGGAGCCCCCCTGTCTTAAGTGCACCGGGCACCCCCAAGGCTTAATCCGGCCCTGGGTTGAGCTATTGAGTCTCCAAAATTATTTACTAGCTAAAGTAACCAAGCAATCTCTCGACTGGCATAGGCCACTAAAATGAATTTAACTTCTGCTGTTAATTAAACAACTGACATTTGCTTTGTACAGGACATGAGATTGTACTGTTTTCCAAGTTTGTACTGTTTCCAAGTTTTTACTGGACCATGAGATTGTACTGTTTTCAAGTAACGACTTGTTGACTTGTGATCCCTGTTATCACCTACACAATCTGCATGTACATATCATTGAAATTCAAGTTTACCTTCTGCTGGCACCTTCAAAATTAAATCATGTGTCTGATTAAGGTACTGCATATTTCTCTTAATTGCATTCCAATCCCTTAGATGAGATTTACTCACATGTTTACAGAGATGAGACATGGAGCCGCATTCAGTAAGGATCTCTATTGCTATTTTCTCAAAAAGGCTACAGGTTGAGTATCCCATATTCAAATATTCCAAAATATGGAAAGCGACACAACCACCTGGCCCAGCTAGTAGTGTCACGTAGTGGCTGAATGTCGAGAGTGGTCCGCAATTGTTCGGTCCACTGACAGCATCTCCAGCACACCCCTGTCATTTTTTAAAATTCTGCAGTTGGTGGACTTATACGGCAGTACCCCAGGATTAATACACCAGTACCCCTGGACTCATACGGCAGTGTCAGACAGGATGGCACTTTTCAAAAACTAGGCCCAAAACAGCAGCTCATGCAAAGATGTCGAAGAGGTGCAATGAGATAGCTGTATGACTAAGCCAAGCGACACAAGCAATTCCAACTGGAATTATGCATATAAATCACTGTAATCATACGTCCAAATCACTGGAATTAATTGGCAAAATCACTGTAATTATAAGTCCAAATCACTGGAATTAATTGGCATAATCACTGTAATTATACATCCAAATCACTGGAATTAATTGGCAAAATCACTGTAGTTATACGTCCAAATCACTGGAGTTAATTGGCAAAAGCACTGTAATTAATAATTATACGTCCAAATCACTGGAATTAATTGGCAAAATCACTGTAATTAATAATTATACGTCCAAGCGGCACAAGCAATTCCAACTGGAATTAAACATACAAATCACTGTAATCATACGTCCAAATCACTGGAATTAATTGGCATAATCACTGTAATTATACATCCAAATCACTGGAATTAATTGGCAAAATCACTGTAATTATACATCCAAATCACTGGAGTTAATTGGCAAAAGCACTGTAATGAATAATTATACATCCAATTCACTAGAATTAATTGGCAAAATCACTATAATTAATAATTATACGTCCAAATCA
Organism: Pseudophryne corroboree; assembly: GCF_028390025.1. NCBI lineage: Eukaryota > Metazoa > Chordata > Amphibia > Anura > Myobatrachidae > Pseudophryne > Pseudophryne corroboree. Next base: position 308,364,814 of record NC_086445.1, read on the forward strand.
CTGGAATTAATTGGCAAAATCACTGTAATTATACGTCCAAAGTATTGGAATTAATTGGCCAAATCACTGTAATTAATAATTATACGTCCAAATAACTGGAATTAAATGGCAAAATCTCGGTTTGGCCTGTATAGTGAAGTGGAAGCTAGATGGGATTTGGTACCGGGAACACAATACCTTATCAATTGTCTAAATCCCACTGCACTAATGACAGATACCAGATGCACGTCTAACACCAACATAACTGCTAAGGCCTCAGTTATGAGGGCTTCCATCGTCATGTGAAGCTGAACCACTAGTAATGAACATAGGCCGGGACCTCAGCCGTTCCTTGCCACTCCGAGTCGTAAATGGCATATTGGCAAATTTACATTTCTCCTCAGACCATTTAAATTTCTTTTTTGGGTCTTTTTACTGAACTTTAGCTTTTTGGATTTTACATGCCCTCTACTATCACAATGGGCATTGGCCTTGGCAGACGACGTTGATGGCATTTCATCGTCTATGTCATGGCTAGTGGCAGCAACTTCAGCACTAGTAGGAAGTGGTTCTTGATCTTTCCCTATTTTATCCTTCAAATGTTTGTTCTCCATTATTTTTCTGGAGTTATATAACACAATATGCGGCACAAGAGAGCGTACCCCTACACCTCACTGGGCAAACCCTGTAAAAATGATTTGGATTAAATATTAATAACCCCTTTATTTGGAGTAAATATTATACAGCACAGAACAGCACCACTGAATTTATATGGCAGGACCACTGGACTAGAATTATACGTAATTATATGGAGTTATATGGAATTATACGGCAGGATAACTGGAATTATATGGCAGTATCACGGGAATTGTATGGCAATATCACATGAATTATACGCCAGTATTCTGAGAATTATATGGAAATATCACAGGAATTATACGGCAATATCACAGGAATTATACACAACCGCATGCAGGAACAGAGGTGGGTGGCACTCATAGGACTTTCATAAACGGTTACATACAAGGGTTAACCCTTGTCAGATTAACGTTTTGATTTATTACAATCATCTTCAGGGTAAAAGATCCTGAAGATTAATGTAATAAATTGAAACATTGATCTGACAAGGGTTAACCCCTATATGTGACAGTTTATGAATGTCCTATGAGTGCCACCCGCCTCTTTTCCTGTATGTTGCTGTGAATCTGCACCTGGGAGAGCATTTGGGCACATAAAGACAGAACCGATGTGCTGACCATCAAGAAAGACAGATACAGTAGCCCTAGGGTTATCTGTCTCTTTGTGATGTGAGCTCCAAACTGCAGTATCGCAAGGAGGAGTACGTGAAATAAATATTTGTACATTTGTCTATTTGGACCCGCATTTGATGTTAAAAGGGGGTGAAAATTACCAAAGAACTTTTAAAACATTACGGACACTAATGGTTTTTTATGAATTTCTAATAAATATATGTATTGAAACCTATGTATTGTTTTTTGTAAACTGTCATATTTTGTAATTATACTATACCAATATATGGCTTGATTGAAGTTGGGGTGCTATATCAACCCTTAGGCGCCAATTTCACTATTGCCATATATCTTCTGTCTTTGTTCCTTCTAATAGGCGATTTAATAAAATAGGGCAGCCTGCCAATATTCTATCAAATTATCCTTAGTCAATTTAGCGCAGGAAGAGAGTTATTTGATATATATATATATATATATATATATATATGGATTAGTGGTATGCTCTGGACCATTTTTCCTGGTTTTGATTTTCTAATTTGTCATCCGCTTTTGGTTATGCAGAAACGTCATGACTTTTGAGGTTGTATATTTTCCAAAAATTGTCAAAAAAACGGCAATCACATAATTTGGGCCTTTTTGTTACTAGAGTATTACTATCCTCAATAACATTTATTTTTTTAATTAACCATAGTTTGTGGGGGGGAGGGTTTAATTCAGTGGTTATAATAAGTGGTGTATGCTTCATATAAGCAAAGAGAGGAGGAAGATTGAGGTGGGTGAAGGAAGGTTGGTAGTTATGCCCTCCATGGCACAGGCCAGAGCATACTAGCATCACTAGCTTTCCCTCTTAAGCAGCAGCTGAACCAGCAGACAGAATGTGAGCAGGACAGTACGCAGTGCAGGCAGAGATACAGGAGTATCATGTTTCATGAGCTTCCGACAGAGCTTTCTGACCAGAGAAGAGACAGGAGGGTGGAGAGAGCTGTCAGTGACACAGGGATCCCAGTTTCTCCTCCTCTATGCCTGGGTGTCTGAGTCCTGTGTAAACTGTTATGGAACTAAACCATTTGGGTTTAGAGATAGAGACACACACAGAAAGTCCTCCTGAGTCCTGTCCCAGTGTGTAAGTAGTACAGAGGCTGCTGCTATTCTTGCATGTGGCAAGATAAATCATTTTATTTTTCTATGTGTATTTTAAGGTTAAGTTGTCTTTATTCCCCTACAAGAAAAGTTTATAAAATAGTTGTCTTTCAATTAGGTGGAGCTGTAAACACTACCTGGACTTCCTTCTCAATTTATGATTGCAATCACCTGTGTTGAAGTACCTTTATTATCAATTAAATAGTTCAACACAGGTGACGCCAATCATATATTAAGTGGGATGTCCAGGTGGAGAGCATTTTGGTCCTCCATGAATGGCACATGTTGGGAGGTACAGATGGGTCCACGGTTATCTTGACTAGTTTGCTGCGTCTAGGCACAACATGGTTTATTAACATAACCCCTTCATCTATTGTTCTCAGCTGCAATACAATACAGAGAACAATACAGCAGGGGATTAAGTAATTACAGCAGGGAATTAAGTCCGACTGGCCAGTCTCAGTTAATCCTATTAAAGGTCAAGATAAACGTGGACCCATCTGTATGCACAACTTAAAACACATCCCCCACTTTCCATCGGAGCCCCCCTGTCTTAAGTGCACCGGGCACCCCCAAGGCTTAATCCGGCCCTGGGTTGAGTTATTGAGTCTCCAAAATTATTTACTAGCTAAAGTAACCAAACAATCTCTCGACTGGCATAGGCCACTAAAATGAATTTAACTTCTGCTGTTAATTAAACAACTGACATTTGCTTTGTACAGGACATGATATTGTACTGTTTTCCAAGTTTATACTGTTTCCAAGTTTTTACTGGACCATGAGATTGTACTGTTTTCAAGTAACGACTTGTTGACTTGTGATCGTTGTTGTCATCTACACAATCTGCATGTACATATCATTGAAATTCAAGTTTACCTTCTGCTGGCACCTTCAAAATTAAATCATGTGTTTGATTAAGGTACTGCATATTTCTCTTAATTGCTTTTTAATCCCTTAGATGAGATTTACTCACATGTTTACAGAGATGAGACATGGAGCCGAATTCAGTAAGGATCTCTATTGCTATTTTCTCAAAAAGGCTACAGGTTGAGTATCCCATATCCAAATATTCCAAAATATGGAAAGCGACACAACCACCTGGCCCAGCTAGTAGTGTCACGTAGTGGCTGAATGTCGAGAGTGGTCCGCAATTGTTCGGTCCACTGACAGCATCTCCAGCACGCCCCTGTCATTTAAAAAAAATTCTGCAGTTGGTGGACTTATACGGCAGTACCCCAGGATTAATACACCAGTACCCCTGGACTCATACGGCAGTGTCAGACAGGATGGCACTTTTCAAAAACTAGGCCCAAAACAGCAGCTCATGCAAAGATGTCGAAGAGGTGCAATGAGGTAGCTGTATGACTAAGCCAAGCGACACAAGCAATTCCAACTGGAATTATACATACAAATCACTGTAATCATACGTCCAAATCACTGGAATTAATTGGCAAAATCACTGTAATTATACGTCCAAATCACTGGAATTAATTGGCATATTCACTGTAATTATACATCCAAATTACTGGAATTAATTGGCAAAAGCACTGTAATTAATAATTATACGTCCAAATCACTGGAATTAATTGGCAAAATCACTGTAATTAATAATTATACATCCAAATCACTGGAATTAATTGGCAAAATCACTGTAATTAATAATTATACGTCCAAATCACTGGAATTAATTGGCAAAATCACTGTAATTATATGTCCAAATCACTGGAATTAATTGGCAAATCACTGTAATTATACGTCCAAATTATTGGAATTAATTGGCAAAATCACTGTAATTAATAATTATACGTCCAAATAACTGGAATTAAATGGCAAAATCTCGGTTTTGCCTGTATAGTGAAGTGGAAGCTAGATGGGATTTGGTACCGGGAACACAATACCTCAATCAATTGTCTAAATCCCACTGCACTAATGACAGATACCAGATGCACGTCTAACACCAACATAACTGTTAAGGCCTCAGTTATGAGGGCTTCCATCGTCATGTGAAGCTGAACCACTAGTAATGAACATAGGCCGGGACCTCAGCCGTTCCTTGCCACTCCGAGTCGTAAATGGCATATTGGCAAGTTTACATTTCTCCTCAGACCATTTAAATTTCTTTTTTGGGTCTTTTGGGTCTTTTTACTGAACTTTGGCTTTTTGGATTTTACATGCCCTCTACTATCACAATGGGCATTGGCCTTGGCAGACGACGTTGATGGCATTTCATCGTCTATGTCATGGCTAGTGGCAGCAACTTCAGCACTAGTAGGAAGTGGTTCTTGATCTTTCCCTATTTTATCCTACAAATGTTTGTTCTCCATTATTTTTCTGGAGTTATATAACACAATATGCGGCACAAGAGAGCGTACCCCTACACCTCACAGGGCAAACCCTGTAAAAATTATTTGGATTAAATATCAATAACCCCTTTATTTGGAGTAAATAATATACAGCACAGGACAGCACCACTGAATTTATATGGCAGGACCACTGGACTAGAATTATACGTAATTATATGGAGTTATATGGAATTATACGGCAGGATAACTGGAATTTTATGGCAGTATCACGGGAATTGTATGGCAATATCACATGAATTATACGCCAGTATTCTGAGAATTATATGGCAATATCACAGGAATTATACGGCAATATCACTGGAATTATACCCAACCGCATACAGGAACAGAGGTGGGTGGCACTCATAGGACTTTCATAAACGGTCACATACAAGGGTTAACCCTTGTCAGATTAACGTTTTGATTTATTACAATCATCTTCAGGGTAAAAGATCCTGAAGATTAATGTAATAAATTGAAACATTGATCTGACAAGGGTTAACCCCTATATGTGACAGTTTATGAATGTCCTATGAGTGCCACCCGCCTCTGTTCCTGTATGTTGCTGTGAATCTGCACCTGGGAGAGCATTTGGGCACATAAAGACAGAACCGGTGTGCTGACCATCAAGAAAGACAGATACAGTAGCCCTAGGGTTATCTGTCTCTTTGGGGTCGATTCTATTCGGCAACTAATGAATAGCGCCGGGAATTAGCTCCCGACGCTATTCAATTCAGCAACTAATTACCTGCAATTGTCGGGAATTCTTCTCTCATCCCCGGGGGATGAGAAGAGAAACCCGACAAAAGTGCTGCCTCGCGGCCGGCGCGAGGCTGATTCTGTCGGGAATCAGCCTCGCGCCGGGGAGTTAAGACGGAGAATGCCCGTTCTTCCGACAATTCAACCTGTTTTGTCGGCGAGAACGGGCCATCGCCGACGTAACTAGTTGCTGAATTGAATAGCGTCGGGAGCTAATTCCCGGCGCTATTCATTAGTTGCCGAATAGAATCGACCCCTTTGTGATGTGAGCTCCAAACTGCAGTATCGCAAGAAGGAGTACGTGAAATAAATATTTGTACATTTGTCTATTTGGACCCGCATTTGATGTTAAAAGGGGGTGAAAATTACCAAAGAACTTTTAAAACATTACGGACACTAATGGTTTTTTATGAATTTCTAATAAATATATGTATTGAAACATATGTATTGTTTTTTGTAAACTGTCATATTTTGTAATTATACTATACCAATATATGGCTTGATTGAAGTTGGGGTGCTATATCAACCCTTAGGCGCCAATTTCACTATTGCCATATGTCTTCTGTCTTTGTTCCTTCTAACAGGGGATTTAGTAAAATAGGGAAGCCTGCCAATATTCTATCAAATTATCCTTAGTCAATTTAGCGCAGGAAGAGAGTTTTTTGTTTTATATATATATATATATATATATATATATATGGATTAGTGGTATGCACTGGACCATTTTTCCTGGTTTTGATTTTCTAATTTGTCATCCGCTTTTGGTTATGCAGAAACGCCATGACTTTTGAGGTTGTATTTTTTCCAAAAATTGTCAAAAAAACGGCAATCACATAATTTGGGCCTTTTTGTTACTAGAGTATTACTATCCTCAATAACATTTATTTTTTTAATTAACCATAGCTTGTGGGGGGGGGGGGGGGGGGTTTAATTCAGTGGTTATAATAAGTGGTGTATGCTTCATATAAGCAAAGAGAGGAGGAAGATTGAGGTGGGTGAAGGAAGGTTGGTAGTTATGCCCTCCATGGCACAGGCCAGAGCATACTAGCATCACTAGCTTTCCCTCTTAAGCAGCAGCTGAACCAGCAGACAGAATGTGAGCAGGACAGTACGCAGTGCAGGCAGAGATACAGGAGTATCATGTTTCATGAGCTTCCGACAGAGCTTTCTGACCAGAGAAGAGACAGGAGGGTGGAGAGAGCTGTCAGTGACACAGGGATCCCAGTTTCTCCTCCTCTATGCCTGGGTGTCTGAGTCCTGTGTAAACTGTTATGGAACTAAACCATTTGGGTTTAGAGATAGAGACACACACAGAAAGTCCTCCTGAGTCCTGTCCCAGTGTGTAAGTAGTACAGAGGCTGCTGCTATTCTTGCATGTGGCAAGATAAATCATTTTATTTTTCTATGTGTATTTTAAGGTTAAGTTGTCTTTATTCCCCTACAAGAAAAGTTTATAAAATAGTTGTCTTTCAATTAGGTGGAGCTGTAAACACTACCTGGACTTCCTTCTCAATTTATGATTGCAATCACCTGTGTTGAAGTACCTTTATTATCAATTAAATAGTTCAACACAGGTGACGCCAATCATATATTAAGTGGGATGTCCAGGTGGAGAGCATTTTGGTCCTCCATGAATGGCACATGTTGGGAGGTACAGATGGGTCCACGGTTATCTTGACTAGTTTGCTGCGCCTAGGCACAACATGGTTTATTAACATAACCCCTTCATCTATTCTTCTCAGCTGCAATACAATACAGAGAACAATACAGCAGGGGATTAAGTAATTACAGCAGGGAATTAAGTCCGACTGGCCAGTCTCAGTTAATCCTATTAAAGGTCAAGATAAACGTGGACCCATCTGTATGCACAACTTAAAACACATCCCCCACTTTCCATCGGAGCCCCCCTGTCTTAAGTGCACCGGGCACCCCCAAGGCTTAATCCGGCCCTGGGTTGAGTTATTGAGTCTCCAAAATTATTTACTAGCTAAAGTAACCAAACAATCTCTCGACTGGCATAGGCCACTAAAATGAATTTAACTTCTGCTGTTAATTAAACAACTGACATTTGCTTTGTACAGGACATGATATTGTACTGTTTTCCAAGTTTATACTGTTTCCAAGTTTTTACTGGACCATGAGATTGTACTGTTTTCAAGTAACGACTTGTTGACTTGTGATCGTTGTTGTCATCTACACAATCTGCATGTACATATCATTGAAATTCAAGTTTACCTTCTGCTGGCACCTTCAAAATTAAATCATGTGTTTGATTAAGGTACTGCATATTTCTCTTAATTGCTTTTTAATCCCTTAGATGAGATTTACTCACATGTTTACAGAGATGAGACATGGAGCCGAATTCAGTAAGGATCTCTATTGCTATTTTCTCAAAAAGGCTACAGGTTGAGTATCCCATATCCAAATATTCCAAAATATGGAAAGCGACACAACCACCTGGCCCAGCTAGTAGTGTCACGTAGTGGCTGAATGTCGAGAGTGGTCCGCAATTGTTCGGTCCACTGACAGCATCTCCAGCACGCCCCTGTCATTTAAAAAAAATTCTGCAGTTGGTGGACTTATACGGCAGTACCCCAGGATTAATACACCAGTACCCCTGGACTCATACGGCAGTGTCAGACAGGATGGCACTTTTCAAAAACTAGGCCCAAAACAGCAGCTCATGCAAAGATGTCGAAGAGGTGCAATGAGGTAGCTGTATGACTAAGCCAAGCGACACAAGCAATTCCAACTGGAATTATACATACAAATCACTGTAATCATACGTCCAAATCACTGGAATTAATTGGCAAAATCACTGTAATTATACGTCCAAATCACTGGAATTAATTGGCATATTCACTGTAATTATACATCCAAATTACTGGAATTAATTGGCAAAAGCACTGTAATTAATAATTATACGTCCAAATCACTGGAATTAATTGGCAAAATCACTGTAATTAATAATTATACATCCAAATCACTGGAATTAATTGGCAAAATCACTGTAATTAATAATTATACGTCCAAATCACTGGAATTAATTGGCAAAATCACTGTAATTATATGTCCAAATCACTGGAATTAATTGGCAAATCACTGTAATTATACGTCCAAATTATTGGAATTAATTGGCAAAATCACTGTAATTAATAATTATACGTCCAAATAACTGGAATTAAATGGCAAAATCTCGGTTTTGCCTGTATAGTGAAGTGGAAGCTAGATGGGATTTGGTACCGGGAACACAATACCTCAATCAATTGTCTAAATCCCACTGCACTAATGACAGATACCAGATGCACGTCTAACACCAACATAACTGTTAAGGCCTCAGTTATGAGGGCTTCCATCGTCATGTGAAGCTGAACCACTAGTAATGAACATAGGCCGGGACCTCAGCCGTTCCTTGCCACTCCGAGTCGTAAATGGCATATTGGCAAGTTTACATTTCTCCTCAGACCATTTAAATTTCTTTTTTGGGTCTTTTGGGTCTTTTTACTGAACTTTGGCTTTTTGGATTTTACATGCCCTCTACTATCACAATGGGCATTGGCCTTGGCAGACGACGTTGATGGCATTTCATCGTCTATGTCATGGCTAGTGGCAGCAACTTCAGCACTAGTAGGAAGTGGTTCTTGATCTTTCCCTATTTTATCCTACAAATGTTTGTTCTCCATTATTTTTCTGGAGTTATATAACACAATATGCGGCACAAGAGAGCGTACCCCTACACCTCACAGGGCAAACCCTGTAAAAATTATTTGGATTAAATATCAATAACCCCTTTATTTGGAGTAAATAATATACAGCACAGGACAGCACCACTGAATTTATATGGCAGGACCACTGGACTAGAATTATACGTAATTATATGGAGTTATATGGAATTATACGGCAGGATAACTGGAATTTTATGGCAGTATCACGGGAATTGTATGGCAATATCACATGAATTATACGCCAGTATTCTGAGAATTATATGGCAATATCACAGGAATTATACGGCAATATCACTGGAATTATACCCAACCGCATACAGGAACAGAGGTGGGTGGCACTCATAGGACTTTCATAAACGGTCACATACAAGGGTTAACCCTTGTCAGATTAACGTTTTGATTTATTACAATCATCTTCAGGGTAAAAGATCCTGAAGATTAATGTAATAAATTGAAACATTGATCTGACAAGGGTTAACCCCTATATGTGACAGTTTATGAATGTCCTATGAGTGCCACCCGCCTCTGTTCCTGTATGTTGCTGTGAATCTGCACCTGGGAGAGCATTTGGGCACATAAAGACAGAACCGGTGTGCTGACCATCAAGAAAGACAGATACAGTAGCCCTAGGGTTATCTGTCTCTTTGGGGTCGATTCTATTCGGCAACTAATGAATAGCGCCGGGAATTAGCTCCCGACGCTATTCAATTCAGCAACTAATTACCTGCAATTGTCGGGAATTCTTCTCTCATCCCCGGGGGATGAGAAGAGAAACCCGACAAAAGTGCTGCCTCGCGGCCGGCGCGAGGCTGATTCTGTCGGGAATCAGCCTCGCGCCGGGGAGTTAAGACGGAGAATGCCCGTTCTTCCGACAATTCAACCTGTTTTGTCGGCGAGAACGGGCCATCGCCGACGTAACTAGTTGCTGAATTGAATAGCGTCGGGAGCTAATTCCCGGCGCTATTCATTAGTTGCCGAATAGAATCGACCCCTTTGTGATGTGAGCTCCAAACTGCAGTATCGCAAGAAGGAGTACGTGAAATAAATATTTGTACATTTGTCTATTTGGACCCGCATTTGATGTTAAAAGGGGGTGAAAATTACCAAAGAACTTTTAAAACATTACGGACACTAATGGTTTTTTATGAATTTCTAATAAATATATGTATTGAAACATATGTATTGTTTTTTGTAAACTGTCATATTTTGTAATTATACTATACCAATATATGGCTTGATTGAAGTTGGGGTGCTATATCAACCCTTAGGCGCCAATTTCACTATTGCCATATGTCTTCTGTCTTTGTTCCTTCTAACAGGGGATTTAGTAAAATAGGGAAGCCTGCCAATATTCTATCAAATTATCCTTAGTCAATTTAGCGCAGGAAGAGAGTTTTTTGTTTTATATATATATATATATATATATATATATATGGATTAGTGGTATGCACTGGACCATTTTTCCTGGTTTTGATTTTCTAATTTGTCATCCGCTTTTGGTTATGCAGAAACGCCATGACTTTTGAGGTTGTATTTTTTCCAAAAATTGTCAAAAAAACGGCAATCACATAATTTGGGCCTTTTTGTTACTAGAGTATTACTATCCTCAATAACATTTATTTTTTTAATTAACCATAGCTTGTGGGGGGGGGGGGAGGGTTTAATTCAGTGGTTATAATAAGTGGTGTATGCTTCATATAAGCAAAGAGAGGAGGAAGATTGAGGTGGGTGAAGGAAGGTTGGTAGTTATGCCCTCCATGGCACAGGCCAGAGCATACTAGCATCACTAGCTTTCCCTCTTAAGCAGCAGCTGAACCAGCAGACAGAATGTGAGCAGGACAGTACGCAGTGCAGGCAGAGATACAGGAGTATCATGTTTCATGAGCTTCCGACAGAGCTTTCTGACCAGAGAAGAGACAGGAGGGTGGAGAGAGCTGTCAGTGACACAGGGATCCCAGTTTCTCCTCCTCTATGCCTGGGTGTCTGAGTCCTGTGTAAACTGTTATGGAACTAAACCATTTGGGTTTAGAGATAGAGACACACACAGAAAGTCCTCCTGAGTCCTGTCCCAGTGTGTAAGTAGTACAGAGGCTGCTGCTATTCTTGCATGTGGCAAGATAAATCATTTTATTTTTCTATGTGTATTTTAAGGTTAAGTTGTCTTTATTCCCCTACAAGAAAAGTTTATAAAATAGTTGTCTTTCAATTAGGTGGAGCTGTAAACACTACCTGGACTTCCTTCTCAATTTATGATTGCAATCACCTGTGTTGAAGTACCTTTATTATCAATTAAATAGTTCAACACAGGTGACGCCAATCATATATTAAGTGGGATGTCCAGGTGGAGAGCATTTTGGTCCTCCATGAATGGCACATGTTGGGAGGTACAGATGGGTCCACGGTTATCTTGACTAGTTTGCTGCGCCTAGGCACAACATGGTTTATTAACATAACCCCTTCATCTATTCTTCTCAGCTGCAATACAATACAGAGAACAATACAGCAGGGGATTAAGTAATTACAGCAGGGAATTAAGTCCGACTGGCCAGTCTCAGTTAATCCTATTAAAGGTCAAGATAAACGTGGACCCATCTGTATGCACAACTTAAAACACATCCCCCACTTTCCATCGGAGCCCCCCTGTCTTAAGTGCACCGGGCACCCCCAAGGCTTAATCCGGCCCTGGGTTGAGTTATTGAGTCTCCAAAATTATTTACTAGCTAAAGTAACCAAACAATCTCTCGACTGGCATAGGCCACTAAAATGAATTTAACTTCTGCTGTTAATTAAACAACTGACATTTGCTTTGTACAGGACATGATATTGTACTGTTTTCCAAGTTTATACTGTTTCCAAGTTTTTACTGGACCATGAGATTGTACTGTTTTCAAGTAACGACTTGTTGACTTGTGATCGTTGTTGTCATCTACACAATCTGCATGTACATATCATTGAAATTCAAGTTTACCTTCTGCTGGCACCTTCAAAATTAAATCATGTGTTTGATTAAGGTACTGCATATTTCTCTTAATTGCTTTTTAATCCCTTAGATGAGATTTACTCACATGTTTACAGAGATGAGACATGGAGCCGAATTCAGTAAGGATCTCTATTGCTATTTTCTCAAAAAGGCTACAGGTTGAGTATCCCATATCCAAATATTCCAAAATATGGAAAGCGACACAACCACCTGGCCCAGCTAGTAGTGTCACGTAGTGGCTGAATGTCGAGAGTGGTCCGCAATTGTTCGGTCCACTGACAGCATCTCCAGCACGCCCCTGTCATTTAAAAAAAATTCTGCAGTTGGTGGACTTATACGGCAGTACCCCAGGATTAATACACCAGTACCCCTGGACTCATACGGCAGTGTCAGACAGGATGGCACTTTTCAAAAACTAGGCCCAAAACAGCAGCTCATGCAAAGATGTCGAAGAGGTGCAATGAGGTAGCTGTATGACTAAGCCAAGCGACACAAGCAATTCCAACTGGAATTATACATACAAATCACTGTAATCATACGTCCAAATCACTGGAATTAATTGGCAAAATCACTGTAATTATACGTCCAAATCACTGGAATTAATTGGCATATTCACTGTAATTATACATCCAAATTACTGGAATTAATTGGCAAAAGCACTGTAATTAATAATTATACGTCCAAATCACTGGAATTAATTGGCAAAATCACTGTAATTAATAATTATACATCCAAATCACTGGAATTAATTGGCAAAATCACTGTAATTAATAATTATACGTCCAAATCACTGGAATTAATTGGCAAAATCACTGTAATTATATGTCCAAATCACTGGAATTAATTGGCAAATCACTGTAATTATACGTCCAAATTATTGGAATTAATTGGCAAAATCACTGTAATTAATAATTATACGTCCAAATAACTGGAATTAAATGGCAAAATCTCGGTTTTGCCTGTATAGTGAAGTGGAAGCTAGATGGGATTTGGTACCGGGAACACAATACCTCAATCAATTGTCTAAATCCCACTGCACTAATGACAGATACCAGATGCACGTCTAACACCAACATAACTGTTAAGGCCTCAGTTATGAGGGCTTCCATCGTCATGTGAAGCTGAACCACTAGTAATGAACATAGGCCGGGACCTCAGCCGTTCCTTGCCACTCCGAGTCGTAAATGGCATATTGGCAAGTTTACATTTCTCCTCAGACCATTTAAATTTCTTTTTTGGGTCTTTTGGGTCTTTTTACTGAACTTTGGCTTTTTGGATTTTACATGCCCTCTACTATCACAATGGGCATTGGCCTTGGCAGACGACGTTGATGGCATTTCATCGTCTATGTCATGGCTAGTGGCAGCAACTTCAGCACTAGTAGGAAGTGGTTCTTGATCTTTCCCTATTTTATCCTACAAATGTTTGTTCTCCATTATTTTTCTGGAGTTATATAACACAATATGCGGCACAAGAGAGCGTACCCCTACACCTCACAGGGCAAACCCTGTAAAAATTATTTGGATTAAATATCAATAACCCCTTTATTTGGAGTAAATAATATACAGCACAGGACAGCACCACTGAATTTATATGGCAGGACCACTGGACTAGAATTATACGTAATTATATGGAGTTATATGGAATTATACGGCAGGATAACTGGAATTTTATGGCAGTATCACGGGAATTGTATGGCAATATCACATGAATTATACGCCAGTATTCTGAGAATTATATGGCAATATCACAGGAATTATACGGCAATATCACTGGAATTATACCCAACCGCATACAGGAACAGAGGTGGGTGGCACTCATAGGACTTTCATAAACGGTCACATACAAGGGTTAACCCTTGTCAGATTAACGTTTTGATTTATTACAATCATCTTCAGGGTAAAAGATCCTGAAGATTAATGTAATAAATTGAAACATTGATCTGACAAGGGTTAACCCCTATATGTGACAGTTTATGAATGTCCTATGAGTGCCACCCGCCTCTGTTCCTGTATGTTGCTGTGAATCTGCACCTGGGAGAGCATTTGGGCACATAAAGACAGAACCGGTGTGCTGACCATCAAGAAAGACAGATACAGTAGCCCTAGGGTTATCTGTCTCTTTGGGGTCGATTCTATTCGGCAACTAATGAATAGCGCCGGGAATTAGCTCCCGACGCTATTCAATTCAGCAACTAATTACCTGCAATTGTCGGGAATTCTTCTCTCATCCCCGGGGGATGAGAAGAGAAACCCGACAAAAGTGCTGCCTCGCGGCCGGCGCGAGGCTGATTCTGTCGGGAATCAGCCTCGCGCCGGGGAGTTAAGACGGAGAATGCCCGTTCTCCCGACAATTCAACCTGTTTTGTCGGCGAGAACGGGCCATCGCCGACGTAACTAGTTGCTGAATTGAATAGCGTCGGGAGCTAATTCCCGGCGCTATTCATTAGTTGCCGAATAGAATCGACCCCTTTGTGATGTGAGCTCCAAACTGCAGTATCGCAAGAAGGAGTACGTGAAATAAATATTTGTACATTTGTCTATTTGGACCCGCATTTGATGTTAAAAGGGGGTGAAAATTACCAAAGAACTTTTAAAACATTACGGACACTAATGGTTTTTTATGAATTTCTAATAAATATATGTATTGAAACATATGTATTGTTTTTTGTAAACTGTCATATTTTGTAATTATACTACACCAATATATGGCTTGATTGAAGTTGGGGTGCTATATCAACCCTTAGGCGCCAATTTCACTATTGCCATATGTCTTCTGTCTTTGTTCCTTCTAACAGGGGATTTAGTAAAATAGGGAAGCCTGCCAATATTCTATCAAATTATCCTTAGTCAATTTAGCGCAGGAAGAGAGTTTTTTGTTATATATATATATATATATATATATATGGATTAGTGGTATGCACTGGACCATTTTTCCTGGTTTTGATTTTCTAATTTGTCATCCGCTTTTGGTTATGCAGAAACGCCATGACTTTTGAGGTTGTATTTTTTCCAAAAATTGTCAAAAAAACGGCAATCACATAATTTGTGCCTTTTTGTTACTAGAGTATTACTATCCTCAATAACATTTATTTTTTTAATTAACCATAGCTTGTGGGGGGGGGGAGGGTTTAATTCAGTGGTTATAATAAGTGGTGTATGCTTCATATAAGCAAAGAGAGGAGGAAGATTGAGGTGGGTGAAGGAAGGTTGGTAGTTATGCCCTCCATGGCACAGGCCAGAGCATACTAGCATCACTAGCTTTCCCTCTTAAGCAGCAGCTGAACCAGCAGACAGAATGTGAGCAGGACAGTACGCAGTGCAGGCAGAGATACAGGAGTATCATGTTTCATGAGCTTCCGACAGAGCTTTCTGACCAGAGAAGAGACAGGAGGGTGGAGAGAGCTGTCAGTGACACAGGGATCCCAGTTTCTCCTCCTCTATGCCTGGGTGTCTGAGTCCTGTGTAAACTGTTATGGAACTAAACCATTTGGGTTTAGAGATAGAGACACACACAGAAAGTCCTCCTGAGTCCTGTCCCAGTGTGTAAGTAGTACAGAGGCTGCTGCTATTCTTGCATGTGGCAAGATAAATCATTTTATTTTTCTATGTGTATTTTAAGGTTAAGTTGTCTTTATTCCCCTACAAGAAAAGTTTATAAAATAGTTGTCTTTCAATTAGGTGGAGCTGTAAACACTACCTGGACTTCCTTCTCAATTTATGATTGCAATCACCTGTGTTGAAGTACCTTTATTATCAATTAAATAGTTCAACACAGGTGACGCCAATCATATATTAAGTGGGATGTCCAGGTGGAGAGCATTTTGGTCCTCCATGAATGGCACATGTTGGGAGGTACAGATGGGTCCACGGTTATCTTGACTAGTTTGCTGCGCCTAGGCACAACATGGTTTATTAACATAACCCCTTCATCTATTGTTCTCAGCTGCAATACAATACAGAGAACAATACAGCAGGGGATTAAGTAATTACAGCAGGGAATTAAGTCCGACTGGCCAGTCTCAGTTAATCCTATTAAAGGTCAAGATAAACGTGGACCCATCTGTATGCACAACTTAAAACACATCCCCCACTTTCCATCGGAGCCCCCCTGTCTTAAGTGCACCGGGCACCCCCAAGGCTTAATCCGGCCCTGGGTTGAGTTATTGAGTCTCCAAAATTATTTACTAGCTAAAGTAACCAAACAATCTCTCGACTGGCATAGGCCACTAAAATGAATTTAACTTCTGCTGTTAATTAAACAACTGACATTTGCTTTGTACAGGACATGAGATTGTACTGTTTTCCAAGTTTATACTGTTTCCAAGTTTTTACTGGACCATGAGATTGTACTGTTTTCAAGTAACGACTTGTTGACTTGTGATCGTTGTTGTCATCTACACAATCTGCATGTACATATCATTGAAATTCAAGTTTACCTTCTGCTGGCACCTTCAAAATTAAATCATGTGTTTGATTAAGGTACTGCATATTTCTCTTAATTGCTTTTTAATCCCTTAGATGAGATTTACTCACATGTTTACAGAGATGAGACATGGAGCCGAATTCAGTAAGGATCTCTATTGCTATTTTCTCAAAAAGGCTACAGGTTGAGTATCCCATATCCAAATATTCCAAAATATGGAAAGCGACACAACCACCTGGCCCAGCTAGTAGTGTCACGTAGTGGCTGAATGTCGAGAGTGGTCCGCAATTGTTCGGTCCACTGACAGCATCTCCAGCACGCCCCTGTCATTTAAAAAAAATTCTGCAGTTGGTGGACTTATACGGCAGTACCCCAGGATTAATACACCAGTACCCCTGGACTCATACGGCAGTGTCAGACAGGATGGCACTTTTCAAAAACTAGGCCCAAAACAGCAGCTCATGCAAAGATGTCGAAGAGGTGCAATGAGGTAGCTGTATGACTAAGCCAAGCGATACAAGCAATTCCAACTGGAATTATACATACAAATCACTGTAATCATACGTCCAAATCACTGGAATTAATTGGCAAAATCACTGTAATTATACGTCCAAATCACTGGAATTAATTGGCATATTCACTGTAATTATACATCCAAATCACTGGAATTAATTGGCAAAAGCACTGTAATTAATAATTATACGTCCAAATCACTGGAATTAATTGGCAAAATCACTGTAATTAATAATTATACATCCAAATCACTGGAATTAATTGGCAAAATCACTGTAATTAATAATTATACGTCCAAATCACTGGAATTAATTGGCAAATCACTGTAATTATACGTCCAAATTATTGGAATTAATTGGCAAAATCACTGTAATTAATAATTATACGTCCAAATAACTGGAATTAAATGGCAAAATCTCGGTTTTGCCTGTATAGTGAAGTGGAAGCTAGATGGGATTTGGTACCGGGAACACAATACCTCAATCAATTGTCTAAATCCCACTGCACTAATGACAGATACCAGATGCACGTCTAACACCAACATAACTGTTAAGGCCTCAGTTATGAGGGCTTCCATCGTCATGTGAAGCTGAACCACTAGTAATGAACATAGGCCGGGACCTCAGCCGTTCCTTGCCACTCCGAGTCGTAAATGGCATATTGGCAAGTTTACATTTCTCCTCAGACCATTTAAATTTCTTTTTTGGGTCTTTTGGGTCTTTTTACTGAACTTTGGCTTTTTGGATTTTACATGCCCTCTACTATCACAATGGGCATTGGCCTTGGCAGACGACGTTGATGGCATTTCATCGTCTATGTCATGGCTAGTGGCAGCAACTTCAGCACTAGTAGGAAGTGGTTCTTGATCTTTCCCTATTTTATCCTACAAATGTTTGTTCTCCATTATTTTTCTGGAGTTATATAACACAATATGCGGCACAAGAGAGCGTACCCCTACACCTCACAGGGCAAACCCTGTAAAAATTATTTGGATTAAATATCAATAACCCCTTTATTTGGAGTAAATAATATACAGCACAGGACAGCACCACTGAATTTATATGGCAGGACCACTGGACTAGAATTATACGTAATTATATGGAGTTATATGGAATTATACGGCAGGATAACTGGAATTTTATGGCAGTATCACGGGAATTGTATGGCAATATCACATGAATTATACGCCAGTATTCTGAGAATTATGTGGCAATATCACAGGAATTATACGGCAATATCACTGGAATTATACCCAACCGCATACAGGAACAGAGGTGGGTGGCACTCATAGGACTTTCATAAACGGTCACATACAAGGGTTAACCCTTGTCAGATTAACGTTTTGATTTATTACAATCATCTTCAGGGTAAAAGATCCTGAAGATTAATGTAATAAATTGAAACATTGATCTGACAAGGGTTAACCCCTATATGTGACAGTTTATGAATGTCCTATGAGTGCCACCCGCCTCTGTTCCTGTATGTTGCTGTGAATCTGCACCTGGGAGAGCATTTGGGCACATAAAGACAGAACCGGTGTGCTGACCATCAAGAAAGACAGATACAGTAGCCCTAGGGTTATCTGTCTCTTTGTGATGTGAGCTCCAAACTGCAGTATCGCAAGAAGGAGTACGTGAAATAAATATTTGTACATTTGTCTATTTGGACCCGCATTTGATGTTAAAAGGGGGTGAAAATTACCAAAGAACTTTTAAAACATTACGGACACTAATGGTTTTTTATGAATTTCTAATAAATATATGTATTGAAACATATGTATTGTTTTTTGTAAACTGTCATATTTTGTAATTATACTATACCAATATATGGCTTGATTGAAGTTGGGGTGCTATATCAACCCTTAGGCGCCAATTTCACTATTGCCATATGTCTTCTGTCTTTGTTCCTTCTAACAGGGGATTTAGTAAAATAGGGAAGCCTGCCAATATTCTATCAAATTATCCTTAGTCAATTTAGCGCAGGAAGAGAGTTTTTTGTTATATATATATATATATATATATATATATATATATATATATATATATATATGGATTAGTGGTATGCACTGGACCATTTTTCCTGGTTTTGATTTTCTAATTTGTCATCCGCTTTTGGTTATGCAGAAACGCCATGACTTTTGAGGTTGTATTTTTTCCAAAAATTGTCAAAAAAACGGCAATCACATAATTTGGGCCTTTTTGTTACTAGAGTATTACTATCCTCAATAACATTTATTTTTTTAATTAACCATAGCTTGTGGGGGGGGGGAGGGTTTAATTCAGTGGTTATAATAAGTGGTGTATGCTTCATATAAGCAAAGAGAGGAGGAAGATTGAGGTGGCTGAAGGAAGGTTGGTAGTTATGCCCTCCATGGCACAGGCCAGAGCATACTAGCATCACTAGCTTTCCCTCTTAAGCAGCAGCTGAACCAGCAGACAGAATGTGAGCAGGACAGTACGCAGTGCAGGCAGAGACACAGGAGTATCATGTTTCGTGAGCTTCCGACAGAGCTTTCTGACCAGAGAATAGACAGGAGGGTGGAGAGAGCTGTCAGTGACTCAGGGATCCCAGTTTCTCCTCCTCTATGCCTGGGTGTCTGAGTCCTGCGTAAACTGTTATGCAACTAAACCATTTGGGTTTAGAGATAGAGACACACACAGAAAGTCCTCCTGAGTCCTGTCCCAGTGTGTAAGTAGTACAGAGGCTGCTGCTATTCTTGCATGTGGCAAGATAAATTATTTTATTTTTCTATGTGTATTTTAAGGTAAAGTTGTCTTTATTCCCCTACAAGAAAAGTTTATAAAATAGTTATCTTTCAATTAGGTAGAGCTATAAACACTACCTGGACTTCCTTCTCAATTTATGATTGCAATCACCTGTGTTGAAGCACCTTTCTTATCAATTAAATAGTTCAACACAGGTGACGCCAATCATATATTAAGTGGGATGTCCAGGTGGAGAGCATTTTGTTCCTCCATGAATGGCACATGTTAGGAGGTACAGATGGGTCCACGGTTATCTTGACTAGTTTGCTGCGCCTAGGCACAACATGGTTTATTAACATAACCCCTTCATCTATTGTTCTCAGATGCAATACAATACAGAGAACAATACAGCAGGGGATTAAGTAATTACAGCAGGGGATTAAGTCCGACTGGCCAGTCTCAGTTAATCCTATTAAAGGTCAAGATAAACGTGGACCCATCTGCATGCACAATTTAAAACACATCCCCCACTTTCCATCGGAGACCCCTGTTTTAAGTGCACCGGGCACCCCCAAGGCTTAATCCGGCCCTGGGTTGAGCTATTGAGTCTCCAAAATTATTTACTAGCTAAAGTAACCAAGCAATCTCTCGACTGGCATAGGCCACTAAAATGAATTTAACTTCTGCTGTTAATTAAACAACTGACATTTGCTTTGTACAGGACATGAGATTGTACTGTTTTCCAAGTTTGTACTGTTTCCAAGTTTTTACTGGACCATGAGATTGTACTGTTTTCAAGTAACGACTTGTTGACTTGTGATCCCTGTTATCACCTACACAATCTGCATGTACATATCATTGAAATTCAAGTTTACCTTCTGCTGGCACCTTCAAAATTAAATCATGTGTCTGATTAAGGTACTGCATATTTCTCTTAATTGCATTCCAATCCCTTAGATGAGATTTACTCACATGTTTACAGAGATGAGACATGGAGCCGCATTCAGTAAGGATCTCTATTGCTATTTTCTCAAAAAGGCTACAGGTTGAGTATCCCATATTCAAATATTCCAAAATATGGAAAGCGACACAACCACCTGGCCCAGCTAGTAGTGTCACGTAGTGGCTGAATGTCGAGAGTGGTCCGCAATTGTTCGGTCCACTGACAGCATCTCCAGCACACCCCTGTCATTTTTTAAAATTCTGCAGTTGGTGGACTTATACGGCAGTACCCCAGGATTAATACACCAGTACCCTTGGACTCATACGGCAGTGTCAGACAGGATGGCACTTTTCAAAAACTAGGCCCAAAACAGCAGCTCATGCAAAGATGTCGAAGAGGTGCAATGAGATAGCTGTATGACTAAGCCAAGCGACACAAGCAATTCCAACTGGAATTATGCATACAAATCACTGTAATCATACGTCCAAATCACTGGAATTAATTGGCAAAATCACTGTAATTATAAGTCCAAATCACTGGAATTAATTGGCATAATCACTGTAATTATACATCCAAATCACTGGAATTAATTGGCAAAATCACTGTAGTTATACGTCCAAATCACTGGAGTTAATTGGCAAAAGCACTGTAATTAATAATTATACGTCCAAATCACTGGAATTAATTGGCAAAATCACTGTAATTAATAATTATACGTCCAAGCGGCACAAGCAATTCCAACTGGAATTATACATACAAATCACTGTAATCATACGTCCAAATCACTGGAATTAATTGGCAAAATTACTGTAATTATACGTCCAAATCACTGGAATTAATTGGCATAATCACTGTAATTATACATCCAAATCACTGGAATTAATTGGCAAAATCACTGGAATTATACATCCAAATCACTGGAGTTAATTGGCAAAAGCACTGTAATGAATAATTATACATCCAAATCACTAGAATTAATTGGCAAAATCACTATAATTAATAATTATACGTCCAAATCACTGGAATTAATTGGCAAAATCACTGTAATTATATGTTCAAATCACTGGAATTAATTGGCAAATCACTGTAATTATACGTCCAAAGTATTGGAATTAATTGGCAAAATCACTGTAATTAATAATTATACGTCCAAATAACTGGAATTAAATGGCAAAATCTCGGTTTTGCCTGTATAGTGAAGTGGAAGCTAGATGGGATTTGGTACCGGGAACACAATACCTCAATCAATTGTCTAAATCCCACTGCACTAATGACAGATACCAGATGCACGTCTAACACCAACATAACTGTTAAGGCCTCAGTTATGAGGGCTTCCATCGTCATGTGAAGCTGAACCACTAGTAATGAACATAGGCCGGGACCTCAGCCGTTCCTTGCCACTCCGAGTCGTAAATGGCATATTGGCAAGTTTACATTTCTCCTCAGACCATTTAAATTTCTTTTTTGGGTCTTTTTACTGAACTTTAGCTTTTTGGATTTTACATGCCCTCTACTATCACAATGGGCATTGGCCTTGGCAGACGTCGTTGATGGCATTTCATCGTCTATGTCATGGCTAGTGGCAGCAACTTCAGCACTAGTAGGAAGTGGTTCTTGATCTTTCCCTATTTTATCCTTCAAATGTTTGTTCTCCATTATTTTTCTGGAGTTATATAACACAATATGCGGCACAAGAGAGCGTACCCCTACACCTCACAGGGCAAACCCTGTAAAAATGATTTGGATTAAATATTAATAACCCCTTTATTTGGAGTAAATAATATACAGCACAGAACAGCACCACTGAATTTATATGGCAGGACCACTGGACTAGAATTATACGTAATTATATGGAGTTATATGGAATTATACGGCAGGATAACTGGAATAATATGGCAGTATCACGGGAATTGTATGGCAATATCACATGAATTATACGCCAGTATTCTGAGAATTATATGGAAATATCACAGGAATTATACGGCAATATCACAGGAATTATACACAACCGCATGCAGGAACAGAGGTGGGTGGCACTCATAGGACTTTCATAAACGGTTACATACAAGGGTTAACCCTTGTCAGATTAACGTTTTGATTTATTACAATCATCTTCAGGGTAAAAGATCCTGAAGATTAATGTAATAAATTGAAACATTGATCTGACAAGGGTTAACCCCTATATGTGACAGTTTATGAATGTCCTATGAGTGCCACCCGCCTCTTTTCCTGTATGTTGCTGTGAATCTGCACCTGGGAGAGCATTTGGGCACATAAAGACAGAACCGATGTGCTGACCATCAAGAAAGACAGATACAGTAGCCCTAGGGTTATCTGTCTCTTTGTGATGTGAGCTCCAAACTGCAGTATCGCAAGGAGGAGTATGTGAAATAAATATTTGTACATTTGTCTATTTGGACCCGCATTTGATGTTAAAAGTGGGTGAAAATTACCAAAGAATTTTTAAAACATTACGGACACTAATGGTTTTTTATGAATTTCTAATAAATATATGTATTGAAACCTATGTATTGTTTTTTGTAAACTGTCATATTTTGTAATTATACTATACCAATATATGGCTTGATTGAAGTTGGGGTGCTATATCAACCCTTAGGTGCCAATTTCACTATTGCCATATATCTTCTGTCTTTGTTCTTTCTAACAGGGGATTTAGTAAAATAGGGCAGCCTGCCAATATTCTATCAAATTATCCTTAGTCAAATTAGCGCAGGAAGAGAGTTTTTTGTTTTATATATATATATATATATATATATATAGATTAGTGGTATGCACTGGACCATTTTTCCTGGTTTTGATTTTCTAATTTGTCATCCGCTTTTGGTTATGCAGAATCGCCATGACTTTTGAGGTTGTATTTTTTCCAAAAATTGTCAAAAAAACGGCAATCACATAATTTGGGCCTTTTTGTTACTAGAGTATTACTATCCTCAATAACATTTATTTTTTTAATTAACCATAGTTTGTGGGGAGGGGGGGATTTATTCAGTGGTTATAATAAGTGGTGTATGCTTCATATAAGCAAAAAGAGGAGGAAGATTGAGGTTGGTGAAGGAAGGTTGGTAGTTATGCCCTCCATGGCACAGGCCAGAGCATACTAGCATCACTAGCTTTGCCTCTTAAGCAGCAGCTGAACCAGCAGACAGAATGTGAGCAGGACAGTACGCAGTGCAGGCAGAGACACAGGAGTATCATGTTTCATGAGCTTCCGACAGAGCGTTCTGACCAGAGAAGAGACAGTAGGGTGGAGAGAGCTGTCAGGGACACAGGGATCCCAGTTTCTCCTCCTCTATGCCTGGGTGTCTGAGTCCTGTGTAAACTGTTATGCAACTAAACCATTTGGGTTTACAGATAGAGACACACACAGAAAGTCCTCCTGAGTCCTGTCCCAGTGTGTAAGTAGTACAGAGGCTGCTGCTATTCTTGCATGTGGCAAGATAAATTATTTTATTTTTCTATGTGTATTTTAAGGTTAAGTTGTCTTTATTCCCCTACAAGAAAAGTTTATAAAATAGTTGTCTTTCAATTAGGTGGAGCTATAAACGCTACCTGGACTTCCTTCTTAATTTATGATTGCAATCACCTGTGTTGAAGTACCTTTCTTATCAATTAAATAGTTCAACACAGGTGACGCCAATCATATATTAAGTGGGAAGTCCAGGTGGAGAGCATTTTGTTCCTCCATGAATGGCACATGTTGGGAGGTACAGATGGGTCCACGGTTATCTTGACTAGTTTGCTGCGCCTAGGCACAACATGGTTTATTAACATAACCCCTTCATCTATTGTTCTCAGCTGCAATACAATACAGAGAATAATACAGCAGGGGATTAAGTAATTACAGCAGGGGATTAAGTCCGACTGGCCAGTCTCAGTTAATCCTATTAAAGGTCAAGATAAACGTGGACCCATCTGTATGCACAACTTAAAACACATCTCCCACTTTCCATCGGAGCCCCCCTGTCTTAAGTGCACCGGGCACCCCCAAGGCTTAATCCGGCCCTGGGTTGAGCTATTGAGTCTCCAAAATTATTTACTAGCTAAAGTAACCAAGCAATCTCTCGACTGGCATAGGCCACTAAAATGAATTTAACTTCTGCTGTTAATTAAACAACTGACATTTGCTTTGTACAGGACATGAGATTGTACTGTTTCCAAGTTTGTACTGTTTCCAAGTTTTTACTGGACCATGAGATTGTACTGTTTTCAAGTAACGACTTGTTGACTTGTGATCCCTGTTATCACCTACACAATCTGCATGTACATATCATTGAAATTCAAGTTTACCTTCTGCTGGCACCTTCAAAATTAAATCATGTGTTTGATTAAGGTACTGCATATTTCTCTTAATTGCATTCCAATCCCTTAGATGAGATTTACTCACATGTTTACAGAGATGAGACATGGAGCCGAATTCAGTAAGGATCTCTATTGCTATTTTCTCAAAAAGGCTACAGGTTGAGTATCCCATATCCAAATATTCCAAAAATATGGAATATTCCGAAATACTGAATTTTTTGAGTGAAAATTAGATAGTGTAACCTTTGTTTTCTGAAGGCTCAATGTACACAAAGTTTGTTTAATACACAAAGTTATTAAAAATATTGTATTAAATGACCTTTAGGCTGTGTTTATAAGGTGTATATGAAACATAAATGAAATGTGTGAATGTACAAACACTTTGTTTAATGCACAAAGTTATTAGAAATATTGACTACAATTACCTTCAGGCTGTGTGTATAAGGTATATATGAAACATAAATGCATTCTGTGCTTAGACTTAGGTCCCATCGCCATGATATCTCATTTTGGTATGCAATTATTCCAAAATACGGAAATATCCGATATCCAAAATACTTCTGGTCCCAAGCATTTTGGATAAGGAATACTCAACCTGTACTTTGAAAAATTGCATGTGAAGAGCGGTATCTGGTCTTTAGGTCGACCACAATTAGGTTGACACTGTTTAATTTGACCACTATTGGTCGACAGTAAGTAGGTCGACATGGTCTCTAGGTTGACAGGGACTCTAGGTCAACATGTTCTCGGTCAACATTACTAAAGATCGATATGAGTTTAAAAAATATATATTTTTTTACTTTTTCATACTTTATGATCCACGTGGACTACAATTGGGAATGGTAACCTGTGCTGAGCGCAGCGAGGCACCTTGCCCGAAGCATGGGAGCCATGCGAGGGGACACAGTGCACTGATTGGGGATCCCGGTCACTGTACGGGGAAAATGACACAAAAAAAATTCAAAAACTCATGTCAATCTTCTGTCATGTCGACCTAGAACATGTCGACCTAGAGTCCCTGTCAACCTAGAAACCATGTCGACCTACTTACTGTCGACCAATAGTGGTCGACCTAGACACTGTCAACCTAAGTGTGGTCGACCTTGCATACGTGAAGATCCACCCAGAAACAGTAAAAGATGCCCGCTAATGCAATCGCATGGTCATGACTCGTCTGTGTTTCCCCAACCACTCCCCTCAAAAGCCATGTTGCCTCCCACAAATGGTCACTTCCTGTCAGTAACTTTGTGGTCGCATTTCACTGGGCCTGTGATTGCAGAGCGATCACACTTTGGTCTTTGCGCACGAGCGATGCATTCGCAGCACATGCGCAGCCTGCCGATAATTGGCTGATTTGTGTTTTTGGAATTTAGCAATACTTGCTGAATTAGGCCCACAGCTCCTGATTTTGTAGTAGTTGCCACATATAAAAGTGCCCCCACAGCTTGTCTGTCCTGTTCATTATTTGGTAAGAGATCATCTCATCTAATTCCAGGTATGATGCGTCCATTCATGTCACACCTTCTTGCTTCTGACATTCCAAACTGATTGAAAATTGTACCAATTTTAGCGGGTAGCAGTTGATATACCGATGGGCACAATACCGACGGTCATAATCCTAACAGCCATTTACTGACAGTCAAAATACAGACACGGTCAAAATACTGACATTCATTATGCCAACATGTTCAAAATGCCAACATAGTCAGAATATCAACATTTGAAGTGTTGACATAAAAAAAGGCCGACATGCATTCTTAATTAATTTTTCCCCAAAACAGACTTGTTCATACTTACCATCCCAGTGGACTTGGAGGGGAAATATAATAGTGTGCCGAGCGCAGTGAGGCACTGTGCCCGAAGCATGGCAAGCGCAGCGAGCCATGCGCGAGGACGTTGTACACTCAGATAGTGTCCATGTCGACAGGGCCGTCTTAGCAGTAGTGTAGGCCCCTGGGAACAGCAATGCGCTGGGCCACCTACCCATCCTTCAGAGGTAGGGGTGGGGATTCTATCAGTGGCAGCTTTGATGTCCCATGGGAGGTAGGGGGTGTTCTATCTTCTGCTCAGCATGTAGGACCTGGAGCAGTCATTTCTGCTAATTTCACCTTTACTGCACAGATGGGGCTAAACTTGTAGAAGGGGGCATTGGGCTGAATGAAGGGGCCCTGGTATATGATTTCCAGGGTGATATGGGGTGTTTAATATGTAGGGAAGGGGTGGATAGTGGAGTGGGCTTAATATTTTGATTGTGTCTGTATTTTGACTGTAGGTCAATGGCTGTCGGGATTATGACCGTCGGTATTGAGTCCGTCGGTAAATCATACTGAACCCGCAGACTGATTGAGAAGTATACTTCCATCTTTTCACTGTATGTGAATAACTAATTAGTATGTCATATTCTAGGTCTTGTCCTAGGTGTAAGTCTAGAACGTCGACAAGTTTTTGATCTCTTCTTTTTCTTCATGGATAATAATGAAATACAATACATAAAATGGCAGAGTATTGAACTGGAACCGATGGTGCAAAGTATTACACTGGAACAGAAAGGGTAGAGTATCAGACTTCATCCATTGGTGCAGAGTATCGGACTGTAACCGATGGCACAGAGTATTGGACTGGAACAAATGGCACAGAGTATGGAACTGGAATCATGGTGGCTAATGTGTCCTATCAGTATCAGTCCAGGGGTGCTCTGTCTGCTATTTGGTGTATCTGACAAGGGGTGCTCTGTCCACCTAGTGTGGATCTGTCCATACACATCCAGTGAATCTGCCCCAGTGTTAATGAAAAACCCAGTATATTGTGTACATCTAGGAGCTGGTGTGTCCTATCAGTATCAGTCCAGGGGTGCTCTGTCAGTCATCTAGTATATCTGTCCACCTAGGGGTGATCTGTCCATATATCCAGCGGCTCTGCCCCAATGTTAATTAAAAACCCAGTATACTGTGTACATCCAGGGGATGGTGTGTTCTATCAGTATCAGTCCAGGGGTGCTCTGTTTCTCTGCTGTATCTGACAAGGGTGCTCTGTCAAGATAGGGGTGAGCTGTCCATACATCCAGAGGCCTTGCCCCAGTGTAAAATTAAAATAATAAAAGCTAAAAAGCCTACAATTTTATTACATATTTTTTGTTTGTGCTGTACCACAGTGTACTATACATTTTTTATTTTATTTTCATAAGTACTGTGACACTGCCGGTCAGACCATAGTATATTATTATTTCATACTCATACACGTATTGTGCGATACTGTGGGTAAAGGTGGTACCACAGTAATATATTTGTATACACATACACATTTTGTGCGACACTGTGGGTGAAGGTGGTACCACAGTAATATATTTTCATACTCATACACATATTGTGCGACACCCTCAGTGAAGGTGGTACCACAGTAATATATTTTCATACTCATACACGTATTGTGCGACACTGTAGGTGTATGTGGTACTACATTTATATATTTTCATACTCGTACATGTATTGTGCGACACTGTGGGTAAAAGTGGTACCACAGTAATATATTTTATTTCATACCCATACACGTAATGTGCAACACTGTTGGTGAAGGTGGTACCACAGTTATATATTTTCATACTCATCCAAAACAAAAACCTGCAATGGCGGTTTTGGCAAAACCAATACAGATCTAAAACACGAAGGAGATACAGATCCAAAACAAAAAAACAGAAGCATAGAATTTGATGGCAGATAAGAGCCATTTGGCCCATCTTTTCTGCCCTTTTTGGCTGCGGTTATTAGTGTTAGGGATTATGTATGCTAGCAAATGAAGAAACCACAAGTACCAGCAAGCCCTGGCAGACAGACCCTACTAAAATCTGTAAGGAAAAAAAACATTACAAAAAAGACAAGACTTGAACACCATATAAACAAAATCCTTTACTAAATAAACACACTACCCAAAACCAATAGGCCACCCATTTATTACTCACTTAAGTTCTTTGAAAAGGGTATTTTTGTTCCATGTAAGAGTCCCATGATTTGGCAAAATAAAAACCATACAGTATGTTAAGCTCTGAACAATCAGAGTCCTGTCTTTTATTGTAAAATTTTTTCCCAGTGCACTTAGGTGTCAGAGGGCCCTGTATCCGATGCTGGAACTTGTGGTTGTCCAAGAGTCAGCATTCCTTGTAAGGGGCTAGGGCTTGTTGGCACTATGTTGAGGGGAACCCACACAGAGGGGCTGAGTCTCAATTGCACACAAAGTGGCTGTAGATGTGGCCAGATTGATTTGCTACCTTATTATAATATGTAAGACTCTGTGGATATCTGCAAGGAGAAATCAATGCCTCTCATGACACTCCCACAAGCCAGGGAAGTACCATGCACTTGCATTGTTGCTGCCCAGTTGCAGCCCCAAAATTCCAAATTGTATGGAAAAAAGATGTGGCCGAGTACAACTCAGTATAGAACAGAGAAGTGCATAAAAATGCACCTGCACTAACCATTAGTATCCATGAACAATTGAACATAGGTCTAGCTGGGATGCGGTCAACATCCCGCCGGACGGAATCCCGTCGGTCGAAATACCGACGCCGGAATCCCGACCGGCACAATCCCGACATATTCTCCCTCCGTGGGTGTCCACGACACCCATAGAGGGAGAATATAATAGTGTGCCGAGCATAACGAGGCACCGTGCCCGCAGCATGGTGAGCGAAGCGAGCCGGCAAGGGGCTGCGTTCCGCTCGCCACCCCTGTCGGGATTGTGTGGGTGGGATTCCGGCGTCGGTATTTCGACCGCCGGGATCCCGTCCAGCAGGATTACGTACTGATCCCGTCTAGCTGACTCAGAATCACTCCCAGAGTGTCCCCCATGTACTATAGCCACTTAGAAAATATAGTCACTTTTTAATATATAAATATATTCATATTTAGCATTTGTGAGAAAATATGTTTTGTAGAAATAAAGGGAAAAAAAACCTGCAGTAACAAATGCTTAACCAGAAGGCACAGTCGAATACATTTCAGGTGTTGAAAAAAGTTGTAAGCGCATAATAAACACTCTCAGCTCACCCTGCAGCACTTCAACTCCTGCTGACCTGTGTCCATAAATTACTGCCATAATACATCAGATGCTGGGCTTGTACTTTCATCAGATCAACAAGATGCAATCCTGAGAAGTGTTTGCATGATTTGAGGACGAATTGATGCCCTTGTCCTCCCTGACTGTAAGATGTGATGCTAAAGTGCCTGAGTACTCCTTTGTCTCTAAGTAGCAGTGTAGGACCATTGTAAATAATTAAGTAGAAATTTGTTACCCTTTTGTCAAATGTATTTCTGATGTTGCTCTTCCTCAGCCTCCATTAAGAAATCCCTTGATTAAAATTTAAAGTCTCAAACAATTTAAAGGGTTGAGAGCATAGTACACAAACTACAATTTAAATGTTTTTACACAGCAATGTCATATTCTCTTTGGGAGCTTTGAAAATAATGATGCTCATTTATTATGCAATCCTGTGATTCCCTTTTAAGAGATGATGTTAAAGATTTGATTACTAACACTGCAGCTGGATTTTGTAGGTCATTTATTTCCTAAACTACATAAATCTCGGAGGCATGGTGTTTCACATTTCATGCATGTTTCCAAATATTTCTGTTAAAATAGAAGAGTGTTAAGGGGTAGTTCAATTTGTTCCAGTGACACACAAGTTCTTTGCTGAACATATTAACACAGCATGCACAATTAGTACTTTAATTCATAATTTAAGAAGCAAAGTGCTGAGATTTTCTCTTAACAAACACAAATAGCTCTTTGTAAAATAAATTATTTTTTTCATTAATGCAAGGAAGGAAGCCGAAATAAATTTTCTCTTTTCTCCTCCTAAACTAGAATGAGGGAAAATGAATGTGTAATGAATAAAATGACTCACGTTTCTATGGAAGAGATTGGATTAATATAATGTGAATAACATACATTTCTGAAATTTAAGTACTATCAGTAGAGTCAAGTTTTCCATTATTGAAGGACACACTGGAAATCCCTTGGTTTAAGAATTAATTTATTCATTATAGTTATTGTTCCAATTTAGTTGAAATAGTTAGGTGTATTACCATTGATTATTTTCGTTCCAATAAATAAATAAATAAATAAATACAATTTTATATATATATATATATATATATAAACACACACCATCGTGCAGTACTTGCAGCTATCCCTTTACAGGTGCAGAATTCCATTCATCCACATTCAGGCAAGAAGTATATCATCAGACATTTTCTCTCCTGCAACTGTAGGTTTGTGGTTTACATCATTGTGTGCCCTGGGGTGATAATGTCTCGTGCTTTTAAAGAGAGGATGGCTTTGTACCAATCTGCGATTAATGCCGCGGTGGGGGGTAAACCCATGGAGTAGCCAGTTGCCTACCATTTTAGACGTCATGAACACCAACTGACAGCACTTTGGTAAAAAATAATAGATCATGTACCTGATCCCAGATGTGGTAGTGACAGGTTGGCACTACTGTCAAGGTTGGAAGCCTCTTGGATCTATATATTAGACAGTGTCTACCCATGGATTACATGAATGTATTACATGGAATACATTGATCTAATTTGCTAATATATGTTATTTTTTAATTTACCCTTCTCATTAAGCTACAGTGGTGCCTTTGTCATATTTTTTTCCAATCTGCATAGTTTTTAATGTAAGCAGGCTTTATTTTTGGACTCAGCTTATATAATTAATTGATTGCTGTTTGTCTAACTCATATTGGTACATATTGGTACAGTGCTCCATCTATGCTGGCTGTAGGGGATACTTACTGCTACCTCCCAATTAATGCATGCAATCAGATAAGCATATAACTTTTTAAAAATCGTACAAGTCTATTTTTTATGTATATATATTTTTTATGTGTGCGTTTGTGATTAAAAGTATTGTTGAAACAATATCACACTATCAAAGTCTTCTTCCCAATTGGGAGCTTTTTTAGTCTGAAGTCTACATTTTGAATACTAGCAGTGAGTGTACATTTGTTTACTCTCTTGGTTTTTTTTACCCATATTGCCACATGTGTGTTGTATTCTTGTTATGCTCCTTGAGTCAATGAGTACAGCAGGTGACTTTAAATGAGTTGCACTAAGCACTTTCCTTTTTTATATTGCACAAAAGCACCAGTCACTTTAAGATAAAGTGCACTCTATTTATTCATTTCACCCTCTTTCTGCCCGTGTGAAAAATCATCATCGAAATGAGTATACCAGACCAGGACAGAGGACAGAGGAAGGATCATCTCTTTTGAAAGAAATTGATAAGAGCTTGCTATTCACATGTATCTGGTACGCATATGCTAATATTTATGAGGATTTATGATGAACAGATCACTTTATGAGCACTGAAGGTGCAGGAATTTTACTATCTATGAACATTTTTATATATATATATATATATATATATATATATATATATCTATCCACGGTGTTTGGCACTCCTACAACCAAAGGGTACAGCTGGCTCCAGTGACTGGCCTGGAAATCCTAAGCAAAACGGTGTCAGATGGATGGCACTCCCAGAGGTTTACAACAATAAAAAGTCACAGCACAATGGCTAATCTGTTGCCAACATTTCAGAGGTGGCTCTTTTATCAAGACATTGTGACAAATACAAAACACATCCATAAATACCTTGAGTGCACCTCATGCTTACCGCACGTAGCCGCTTCCGCTGGTGATCTGGTATGTCAATGGCCCCTGTCGGCGCCCACAGACTGGCATCACCTTGGGGCGGGGCTGTCAGGTAGATTAACCCATCACTATAGTGATAAATACTACAAACAAAAATAAAGATTAAAACCGTCTATACAATTTTATCACTTCATAAGCAACTACTGTGCAACAGTAACAACTGTACTGACTGATACTATGTAACCATTGTGGTGTATAATGTATCAATGCTCAGACTAGCTAAAAGCTTATGAATACAGACTTATACACGTTACAAATATATAAACTACAGTTACCCATTTTAAGCAAAATATATAAACCACTATACGATATTGCTCAGACTGACTAAAGGCATATAAACGTAAAATAACACGAGTGACCTATATATAGACATAGAATGTAGCTCTCGATTCTATGTACATTAGAAATGAAAGAGACTATCCAATGCTGCAGTAAATTTGACAAACTAAAGTTGCCTATAAGGGTGTAGCCTTACTATATAGAACTAAATCATTCAAGAAAACTTGTAAAAGACAGGATTTAGTTTAGAGATGAGTGGGTTCGGTTCTCAGAGAACCAAAACCTACCGAAATTCACACTCCCAGCCCGGATCCAAATCAGGCTCAAGTTTACCCGCCTGACTTGGAAACCAGAACGAGGCAAAACGTCATCATCCCGCTGTCGGCTTCTCGCGGGATTTGGATTCCATATAAGGAGCAGCGCGTCCCCGCCATTTTCACTCAGGCATTGGAGAATGTAGTGAGAGGACGTGTCTCCATTCTCTCAGTGTCCGTGTCTTGTGCTGTATTTGTACAGTCACAGTGGTTGTGTCCTCTTGCTGCCATATGTCCAGTGCTGCTATATAGGGTGCTGTGTTGTGCTGCATCAGTTCAGTGGTGGTGTATTGTGCTGCATCAGTCCAGTGGTAGTGTCCTGTGCATCAGCCATCAGTCATTCCAGTGACCAAGCAGTCACAATAGTATACTCTGCTGCCATATGTCCAGTGCTGCTGTATAATAATAACAAGTCCCTTACAGTGTTGCTGTGCTGTCCTGCATCAGACCAGTGGTAGTGTCCTGTGCATCAGCCATCAGTCATTCCAGTGACCAGGCAGTCACAGTAGTATACTCTGCTGCCATATGTCCTGTGCTGCTGTATAATAATAATAATAAGTCCCTTACAGTGTTGCTCTGTTGTCCTGCATCAGACCAGTGGTAGTGTCCTGAGCATCAGCCATCAGTCATTCCAGTGACCAGGCAGTCACAATAGTATACTCTGCTGCCATATGTCCAGTGCTGATGTATAATAATAACAAGTACCTTACAGTGTTGC
The DNA here is from genome assembly GCF_028390025.1 of Pseudophryne corroboree. Taxonomy (NCBI): domain Eukaryota; kingdom Metazoa; phylum Chordata; class Amphibia; order Anura; family Myobatrachidae; genus Pseudophryne; species Pseudophryne corroboree. Next base: position 308,398,918 of record NC_086445.1, read on the forward strand.
TGTGTTGTCCTGCATCAGACCAGTGGTAGTGTCCTGTGCATCAGCCATCAGTCATTCCAGTGACCAGGTAGTCACAGTAGTATACTCTGCTGCCATATGTCCTGTGCTGCTGTATAATAATAATAATAATAATAATAATAATAATAATAATAAGTCCCTTACAGTGTTGCTGTGTTGTCCTGCATCAGACCAGTGGTAGTGTCCTGTGCATCAGCCATCAGTCATTCCAGTGACCAGGCAGTCACAGTGGTATACTCTGCTGCCATATGTCCAGTGCTGCTGTATAATAATAAGTCCTTTACAGTGTTGCTGTATTGTCCTGCATCAGACCAGTGGTAGTGTCCTGTGCATCAGCCATCAGTCATTCCTGTGCCCCATATTGTGTTATATAACTCAAGAAAAATAATGGAGAACAAAAATTTGGAGGATAAAATAGGGAAAGATCAAGAACCACTTCCTCCTAGTGCTGAAACTGCTGCCACTAGATATGACATAGACAAAGAAATGTCATCAATATCGTCTGCCAAGGCGATGCCCAATGTGATAGTAGAGGGCATGTATAATCCAAAGAGCCAAAGTTCAGTAAAAAGGCCCAAAAAAAGAAATTTAAATGGTCTGAGGAGAGAAATTTAAATGGTCTGATGATATATTTAAATACCTGTTCCTGTGGACAGTAAACCCACCTTCTGATGAAACCGCATACCCCTGCTTAGCGGAGAAATGCGTCAAGAACAATCTTAGGGTCCCGCTGTGACCACTGCCACTGCCAGCATTCCTGGATTCAAAGTTTTCTGACCACCCAATTTAACTTTGAGCCATTAAATAGGAAACCGTGGGTATTGCTTGGCTGTTCTCTCTGCAATTCCCCTGGTGGACACGGAAGTCGGCACGCAAGCCACCCAGCAGAGCTACCCCTCCTACTGCTATACAGGGCTGCTATATATCAGCCATTTTAATACCCATGTTGGGACGATCAATTTACTACACAGCGCTGCTGAGCACAGATACGGGAACTGACAAGAGGTCAGCTGCCCATGGAGTTACAACTGCCACGCCTCCACCCTCCCCATGCCGGGGGTCATCACCACAAATACAGCGCTATAAGTTCTTCACATCGTTGCCTTTTCATCCCAAAGACATATCATTGGAGTGGTGAGTGATTGAGTGGTGGAATTACAGCGCGAGTACTCCTCCTTGCATTTCCAAATTCTGCAAACTGTGGACTGTGATCTTCTTTTCAGTGGTGTGCTCACTAATTGAGACCCTACGTTAATTGGGTAATATCCACTTTGTAAGAATATAGTTTTTACTACTGTTACTAATAATGATTTGTGCTACTTTTTAATGTCATTAATGCTTTTTAATATCATAAATTAGTGCTCCCTTGATATATACAGTGGAGATTTAAAGTTTTGGCACCCCAGGCCAAAAATTCATTTTAATGTGCAAAAAGAAGCCAAGAAAAGATGGAAAAATCTCCAAAAGGCATCAAATTACAGATTAGACATTATTATAACGGGTGGTATTCATGTGACAAGCGGTCAGCTAACCAACAGTCACATGACCTCCTCCACCATCCCGACAGCTCACTATCCCGATGGTCGGCATGCCGACCAACAGAGACTATTTCCACTCGTGGGTGTCCACGACACCCATAGAATGGGAACAGAACCCGTGGCGACCGCAGGTCGCCACCGAGCCCAAAGCGTGGTGAGCGCAGCGAGCCCGCAAGGGGCTTGCTGCACTCACCCCTCCCCGCCGGGATCCCGGCGTCGGTATGCTGCCGGGATCCCGGCGTCGGTAAGCTGACCGCCGGTCTCCTGACCGGCGGTCAGCCGTACTACACCCCTTATTACATGTCAAAAAAAGTTTGATTATATTTCCATCATTTACACTTTCAAAAGAACAGAAAACAAAAAATGGCGTCTGCAAAAGTTTGGGCACCCTGCAGAGTTAATACCTTGTACTGCCCCCTTTGGCAAGTATCACATCTTGTAAACGCTTTTTGTAGCCAGCCAAGAGTCTTTCAATTCTTGTTTGAGGTATCTTCGCCCATTCTTCCTTACAAAAGTCTTCCAGTTCTTTGAGATTCCTGGGCTGTCTGTGACGCACTGCTCTTTTAAGGTCTATCCATAGATTTTCAATTATGTTGAGGTCAGGAGATTGTGAAGCCCATGGCAAAAACTTCAGTTTACATCTCTTGATGTAATCCACTGTGGATTTTGAGGTGTGTTTAGGATCATTATCCATTTGTAGAAGCCTGCCTCTCTTTAACTTCAGCTTTTTCACAGATGGCATCAAGTTAGCGTCCAAAATTTGCTGGAATCTTATTGAATCCATTTTTCCTTCTACTCGTGAAATGTTCCCTGTGCCACTGGCTGCAATACAACCCCAAAGCATGATTGATCCAACCCCATACTTAACAGTTGGACAGAGGTTCTTTTCATTAAATTCTGTGCCCTTCCTTCTCCAAACGTACCTTTGCTCATTGCGGCCAAAAAGTTCTATTTTAACCTCATCGGTCCACAGAAATTTATTCCAAAATGCATCAGGCTTGTCTATATGTCCATTTGCAAACTTCAAACGCTGATTTTTGTGGTGAGGACGTAGAAGAGGTTTCCTTCTGATGACTCTTCCATGAAGACCATATTTGTACAAGTATCTCTTTATAGTGGAATAGTGTACCACAACTCCAGTGTCTGCCAGATCTTCCTGGAGGGATCGTGCAGTCAAACGTGGATTTTGACTTGCTTTTCTCACAATCCTGCGAGTTGTTCTGTCTGATATTTTTCTTGGTCTTCCAGATTTTGCTTTAACTTCCACTGTTCCTGATGACAGCCATTTCTTAATTACATTCCGAACAGAGGATATGGGCATCTGATAATGCTTTGCTATCTTCTTATAGTTTTCTCCTGCTTTGTGAGCGTCAACTATTCTCAGTTTCAGTGTTCTACACAACTGCTTAGAGGAGCCCATGGTGCTGATTGTTGGAACAAGGTCAGATGAGTCTGGGCTTTTAAAACCTTTGAGATTGACATCACCTGGTCTTTCCAGATGACGATTGAGAACAATCCATGACACTGCCAGGTCTAAGCTGTCCAAAGGGGGCAGTACAAGGTATTAACTCTGCAGGGTGCCCAAACTTTTGCAGACGCAATTTTTTGTTGTCTGTTCTTTTGAAAGTGTAAATGATGTAAATAAAATCAAACTTTTTTTGACATGTTATAAGATTGTCTAATCTGTAATTTGATGCCTTTTGGAGATTTTTCCATCTTTCCTTGGCTTCTTTTTGCACATTAAAATGAATATTTGCCTGGGGTACCCAAACTTTCAATCCCCACTGTGTGTGTGTGTGTGTGTGTGTGTGTGTGTGTGTGTGTGTGTGTATATATATATATATATATATATATATAAAAGTAGGGGAGAAGAACAAGCACTTTATGGTGCAGTAATTCAGTTAATCACGTATTGCAGACACACCAATAAGAAATTGCGTCCCGGAAGATAACTTGTATTAGGGCCTATCAGTTTCTTGTCGAATAATTGCTCTCCAACTTTAAATCAGGAGACATAGATCATTGCCATATAATGTAGTACCTTAATATACCAACTGGGGGTCCCTCCCCTATATATCATGCGTACCAAATCAAATGCTTTAACCATGCATATCGGATAAGCCTTTATCCAGATGACCCAAGCAGGTCCCGTATAACACAATATCAGACTGCCTTGTATAAAAAAAAACAAAAATATTTTAATAAACAACAATAAAATAAAACATAAAAAGCTTAGCTTAGTGATACTGGTAGTCGGTAGGTAGGTAGATCAATCAATCTCAACGTGTTTTGCCCATTGAGACTTCTTCAGGAGAATGCAGAACCAAACCGTGTGAGTATATTTTAGCTAATTTCTATCTGATAGTGTAATTACTTCAGGTTCATGTCATTTCCGGAACCGGAAGTTGCGGTCGATGTAAATCAACCTTAACATGAAAACAAAACATTGAACATACATGGAAAAACATTGGTGGATCAGTGGATAATAATGCTGTAACCAATCTCAAGTTTAGGCCACACAAGCAGTGAATTAAGTTAATGCTTGTGTGCAATCGATTACGGGAAATAACGCGGCCCGTCTCAGCGGTGGCCGCGTAACTTGCGGCCGCGTAACTTCCGGTCGCGTACCACAAGTCTCCACTGGAGGAAGTGGAAGTGCCGCATCGTTTGATTTGGTATGCATGATATATAGGGGAGGGACCCCCAGTTGGTATATTAAGGTACTACACTATATGGCGATGATCTATGTCTCCTGATATACAGGTGGAGAGCAATTATTGGACAAGAAACTGATAGGCCCTGATACAAGTTTTCTTCCGGTACGCAATTTCTTATTGGCATGTCTGTAATACGTGATTAAGTGAATTACTGCACCATAAGGCGCTTGTTCTTCTCCCCTACTTTCATAGAAATTCCTTGACTGAACATACCCAGGTCATCTTCTGAAGAACTGAGCTGCCGCAAGAAAGTTTGGAGTGTGCTCATAGGCCTAGATGGTCCTGATAGCTCACTGGGGACAGTAACGAATTGAGACTTTGTGAGACTGTTATTTGCTGACCCTTAGAAGGGATTTCCGAATGGTGGATAAGCGCACTGATCTATAAAAGTACATATATATATATATATATATATATAAAAGGATTTTTATATACATATGGTTGTTTTTGAGAAGCGTGTTTACATGTGTTTCCAATTCTACATTACTCACACCTGATTTTTTTGACCTTTAAAAGGGACCCAAGCACATGTTTCACATCTCTGACTCTGAAATGGCTGCTACCGTGTGTAGTACTGATTTCTTGTTTGTTGGAGGATACCTGAGACTGCTCCATGAGGCTACAATAAAGCAAGGCCAGGAAACTGAACATGGTCAGCAGGTTGTACAGGTTCCGCGTAGGCTGGGCAGGCCAGGTTTTTTTAGGGGGCGTTTAAACTTGAACAAATTGGATGATGACCAGGTTACACATATGGTCCGGCTAAATAGACTTAACATTTTCCGTCTGTATGACCTTGTCAAACTGAACCTAGACCCTGACACAGCACGCTCTCGCTCTGTCTCAGGCCTGCACAAACTCCTGGCTGTGTTGCACTTTATGGCTACTGGCAGCTTCCAGCCTGTGACTGGCAATGTAATTAGTATCTCACAGGCCACCATTTCTAAATATGTAATTCAGGTGACTTAAAACATACATACACGTCTATGTCTAAGTGGTGCATCTGTTATGTAATATAACACAGTATTGTATTGATTACAGGTCATGACACTCACCTTAAATTTGGTAATGTCCACTCAGGTTTTGGATGTCTTGGATGCCCACATAGATGCCTCTCTCTGCTTCCCTACCCAGGAGTCGCAGTGGCATGCAGTCAGGGTAGCTTTCTCTGAGCTTGCTGGCATGGCCAATGTGCTGGGTGCCATAGATTGCACACACGTTGAGCTGAGGCCACTTAGGGGCAGGCAATATATTTCTACCAATAGACATCTGGGCCAATCCAGTAATGTGCAGGTGGGTTGTGTTGCAAATTAAACAATACACAGATTCCAAGTGAAAAATGTATTACCTTTAACACAGGCATTTTTGGTGTAACAAATCAAAAAACATTATTTGGACTAAACTATTTTCTGCAGGCCTCATTATTTTTTTTGTGTGTGCTGGGTGCAGAGGCTTGCCCTGGTTCGTTGGGCCGGGTTCGGCTTGAGCGTCTAACTGGGGAGTTAACTGGGGTCTGGCTTGGTATAGTTGTACCCGAGCTAGAGCTTACTTGGTGTGATGCCATTGCCAACACATTAAGGCTTTGGCTGAGGATATTTAGGCTTGCAGTCATTTGGATATTAGCGGCAGTGTTGTTTGCTATGATTCTGGACAGGTTTTCGTTAATCATTTGGTTGTGTTGTATGATTTGAATTAGGGTTTGTTGTTGCCGCTGTTGTTCATCCATAATGCATTGCAGATTGGCTTGCATTTGGGTGTTGTCTGCCCTCATCTGCTCCATTGAATTGGCAATTCTGCCAACCTAAACTGTCAGTCTGCCTGAGTTCCGACTGAGTCGCGGCAGATGATGGGGCAGACTCGCAAGGTATTGGCTGTGGGTGTTCAGGCACGCATAGTGTTGCGCCTGTTGTGTGGCCCAACTGCTCCAAAACTCGGTGGCCATTTGTGGCTGGGGTGGTGTTGGGCTCAATTGGGGGCTGTGGGATGTTTGGGGTGGTTGGGGTATGTCCTGCGGCGTGGTTGTCTGGGTAGGATCTATGGCTTGCAGGTGTAGTGTGTAGGTATCCTGCTGGTCACTTTCCTGCTGGGCATCCTCGGCCATGATGGGTGGTTCTGTATGGGGTTGAAGACAGCCACTATTTAGTCATTATTTAGCATTTGTCTAATTATAGCTTTACGTCAACATTCATGACTTCTTAATATTCATGTTGGTATTGATAGTTTGTTGCTGAAACTTCACAATTTAGCTCACCTTTTTGAAAAAATATGTTGCTTATAACGTCCACTACTCAGTTGAAAAATGATTAAGGGAATTGTTGGACTCTGAGCCATAATTAATGTTCGAACACGAAGAACTCTAACAAATACAAATTACTACATTTACATATTGTGTATGAAGCTTCCATTTGAAGAACACACACAATACAATAAACGTGTTGAGCCATACACTCATACATTGTTCAAGGCAGTCAGTGGTCTGGACAAAACTTAAACAAATATAGTGGTAAAATAGTTAAACATTAACAATGGGGGAAAAAGTCTTAAGGTATCCTATGTTTCGAACTGGTGATGTTGGGCATGCAAAACAATTGGATGAAACTTTACATTTATGTAGCTGTTTCTAGCAAACTTGTAAAAAAAAAAATTTAGTTGCTATGCCCAACATTACCTCTGAAAATTATGCACAAAAAAAACCCCCATAAACCTCCATGTGCTTGCTGTTGATGATTATTACAAGTATGAATGTTTCTTTGTGACTCCTTTTTTTTCTGTGCACAAACAGTGGGGCAGATGAATTAACCTGGAAAAGACATAAGGAAGTGATAAACCAGTGATATGTGCAAGGTGATAAAGGCACAAGCCAAACAGCTCCAATATGTAAAATTACAGTTAGGATTTGTTTGGCTGCTGCCTTTATCACCTTGCACATATCACTGGTTTATCGCTTCCTTATGTCTTCTCCAGGTTAATACATCTACACTACTGTTTTTACCTTCTTTACAAGTAATTGTTATGTTTACTCACCAGACACCTGAGGGGATTGAGGATCCTCGCTTTCTGGGCTTGCCAATATGGCTAGTGGTGGCAGGGCCGACACTATGGAGATGCGCCGTTGGGGTGGTGAGGATGCTGCTGGTGCTTCAGCCTCAAGACGGCGTCTCTTGGTTGGCCCCCTATATTGAGGATCCGAGCCCTGTGATGGCCGCCTTAGTGGTGGGGGGTTTGCTGAAGAAGAACCTATTTGATAAGATAAACATTAACATTCTGCTTTTCTATGTGTTTTCAGAATATGTGTTTACACTAAATTCTTACCTGCATCGCCAGCATCTGAATCTCTTGGCAGTGTGGGATGTGGCCTGGTTGTGCTGCTTCTCTTTTGTACTGTAAAAATATTAACAATGTACTAATGAACATACTATTATGTTTATCTGTTTATGCTAATTCCTTATTGTGATGGAAACATATGTGGAACCTGATGAGAAGTAAACTAAACTATTCTTATGCTTTCTTATTCTTTCTGCCTGACTTCATTGGGTGTGTATAGTTGAATTAATAAACAATTTCACCAACCAATCCATACACAAAGGTGCATAATGCACAATATTATACTACTTAAATCCCAAACTTGGGGCTAAATTTACTAAGATGGGAGTTCTATTTGAGCTGGGATGTTGCCCATAGCAACCAATCAGAATCAAGGTATTATCTTCTAGAAGGTGCTAGATAAATGTGACGTAGAATCTGATTGGTTGCTATGGGCAACATCCCATCTTAAATACAACTCCCATCTTATTAAATTTACCCCTTGGTAGCTTGACACAACCAGAATATAGCACGATATGTTACTAAATTTTGCGCCTGACAACAAACCACTACCCACAAATATCTACAACAAATTGTAAGCCTCAAATAAAAATATGCTTGAAATATCACATCAACCACACAAAAGAAAACCCAGATCAACACACAATAAACATAAGTCCATTGAAAAATTTTACTTTTAAAAAGTATCAAAAAACACATGAATCACACTTCATTAAAATACACCAACAACAATTTTCTTTTGAATTAAAACACCAGAAAAAGCCAAAGACAACCTGCTAAATTGACAAAACAAAGGAAAAAAAAACTAATTGTGATTACAACTACATCACCAACACATTATAAGAATGAACCAACTTACAATCACAATTAGCTAGAAGACATTTCAGACAACTAACGACAAAGCACAGATGTTAAAATGATACATAAAAAACAATAATAAACTCACCATCCTGCCTTGGCCAATCCGAATCCCAGACATGAGTCGCACCAACCACTTCTGGCGGAATCAGAGTATGCACAGGCTCCTCCCAATACCGATAAGACGCTCGAAAGGGGTGTCCACCCCCTGTTTGGTGGGCTGATTTAGCCTTCTTCGACATCTTATCCTTGACACGGCGCTTGATGTCGTAGAATCGCTTACGACACGTGTCCTCAGTCCGCCTCACCACACCCTCACTATTCACAGCCGCATCAACCTTCCCCCACAGAACAGTCTTCCTGCGTGACGACACCTTTGCAGCATCTTGGCCAAACAGCTGCTGATGATGCCTCATCAGCTCCCGCACCAAAGCCATATTTTCAGCGTAGCTGAATTTAACATTGCGGCCCGTCTTTGTAGTGGTGCGTGGCTGCAGAGCCACAGCACCATCACTGTCACTATTACTGAAAGCCGCAGCAGCAACCTCCACCTCCTCCTCACTAACCTCCTCCACCTCACTCACCTCCTCCCTCTCACTCACCTCTGACTGGGACATAATCAGGACAAACAACAAATAACACTGATAAAAAAACACACTCCTCCAGTACCACTACACACCACACACCAAACACACACACACACACACACACACACACACACACACACACACACTCACAAACAATGACAATAGACCTTAAAAAAAAACAAATACAAAAAACTAGACAGACTTTTAAATAACTACACAACAAGTATGACAAGACTACTTACACATACAGTACAGCACTCAACAATCGCAAATAACCTCCTCAAAACCGCCAAAAACTCCAAACAACTCACCAACTCCTAACACACCTTCTCTCACCTCTCCACTAGCTAAACCCACGAGGTGCGGACGGTTTGTGCGGTTTTATAGTAATAAGCACAGACACTCCTCCATCACGAATCAAACCAATCACGGACGAGTGACAAAAACGAAACTTAGAAAAAAAACGCGGACGGGAACGAATAAACACTGCCGTAAACGAAAAATGACGCAGTCGTGGAAAAACCTCATAACACGGCCCCATTCTACCTTTGAAAAACACGAATGACATAGACAACGAAAAACACGAAAATGAAAAATACGACAGCTTAGTAAATGAGTCGTAATAAATTCAAAAAGGTGCAACTTTACACATTCGATGTCATTCGTGTTGGAACTTTAATCTCATTCTGAAAAATACGAATTTTAGTAAATATACCCAAGAGTTGTTATTGTTCCATGTTTTGCACATACAATTAATTTGGTGGTGCAGAATTTTTTGAAAAATTACAGGGGCATGCAGGAGATGCTGTCGGTGGCCCAAAAAATTGCAGGCCACTTTCGGCATTCAGCCACCGCGTGTCAAAGATTGGAGCGTCATCAAACATGTCTGAACCTGCCCTGCCATCACCTGAAGCAAGAGGTGGTAACGAGGTGGAATTCAACACTCTATATGCTTCAGAGGATGGAGGAGCAGCAAAAGGCCATTCAAGCCTTTACATCCACATACAATATAGGCAAAGGAGGGGGAATGCACCTGACTCAAGCACAGTGGAGAATGATTTCCAAGTTGTGCAAGGTTCTCCAACCCTTCGAACTTGCCACACGTGAAGTCAGTTCAGACACTGCCAGCTTGAGTAAGGTCATTCCCTTCATCAGGCTTTTGCAGAAGCAGCTGAAAAAATTGAAGGAGGAACTAAGACGGAGCGATTCCGCTAAGTATGTGGGACTTGTGGATGGAGCCCTTCATTCGCTTTGCCAGGATTCAAGGGTGGTCAATCTGTTAAAATCAGAGTACTACATTGTGCTCGATCCTAGGTTTAAAGCCTACATTGTATCTCTCTTTCCGGCAGACACAAGTGTGCAGAGGTTCAAAGACCTGCTGGTGAGTAAATTGTCAACTCAAGCAGAACGTGAACCGTCAACAGCTCCTCCTTCAATTTCTCCTGACACTGGGGCTGCAAGGAAAAGGTTACGATTTCCTAGCCCACCCACTGGCAGTGATATAGGGCAGTCAGGAGCAAAAGCTTACATCTGGTCCGGACTGAGGGACCTGCCAATAATTACTGACATGTCTACTGTCACTGCATATGATTCTGTCACCATTAAAATAATGGTGGAGGATTATATGAGTGACAGGATCCAAGTAGGCATGTCAGACAGTCCGTATGTATACTGGCAGGAAAAAGAGGCAATTTGGATGCCCTTGCATAAACTGGATTTATTTTACCTAAGTTGCCCCCCCTCCACTGTGTACTCCAAAAGAGTGTTTAGTGCAGCCGGTAACCTTGTCAGCGATTGGCGTAGGAAATTACTTCCACAAAATGTGGATTAATTAATTATAAATTTCTCCGGGAAGACCTTTACCAGCAATTGCCTCCAGAAAGTACACAGGGACCTGTGATGGTGGATTCCAGTGGGGACGAATTAATACTCTGTGAAGAGGAGGATGTACACAGTGAAAGGGGTGAGGAATTGGAGGATGAGGATGAGGTCGACATCTTGCCTCTGTAGAACCAGTTTGTGCAAGGAGAGATTGACTGCTTCTTTTTTGGTGGGGGCCTAAACAAACCAGTCATTTCAGCCACCGTCATGTGGAAGACCCTGTCGCTGAAATGATTGGTTTGTTAAAGTGTGCATGTCCTGTTTATACAAAATAAGGGTGGGTGGGAGGGCCCAGGGACAATTCCATCCTGTCTGTAACTGCAGTGCCACTCCTAGATGGGCCAGGTGTTTGTGCCACACACTTGTGTCACTTAGCTTATTCATCCAGCTGCCTCATTGCAACTCTTTTTCTTCTTTGCATCATGTGCTGTTTGGGGCCTAATTTTTAAATCTGCCACCCTGTCTGCCACTGCAGTGCCACTCCTAGGAGTGCCAGGTGTTTGTGCTGCACACTTGTGTCACTTAGCTTACTCATACAGCCAACTCGGTGCAACCTTTTGGCCTAAACACTATATTGTGACGTGTGAAGTGTTCAGAATAGACTGGAAATGAGTGGAAATGAATGTTATTGAGGTTAATAATACTGTAGGATCAAAATTACCCCCAAATTATGTAATTTTAGCAGTTTTGATGTTTTTTCAAAAATCATGCAGATCCAAAACCAAAACCAAAACTCTAAAGGGTGGTTTTGGCAAAACCAAGCCAAAACCAAAACACAAAACACAAAAAGTGCCAGCCGCACATCTCTAATTTCGTTCAACCTGAATGGTTGAACCGTCTACAGACAATGTATTCATCGAGTCTCTCGTTGTAAAAGCAATCTTCCTCGGTTGCCACCTCTTAAGCTGGGAGGGATCCAATCGATCATCTTGTATTTAATAGTCGAAAGTCCGTGCTGGCACTCCTTAAAGTGTCTAGCAATGGGTTGATCGGATCCTCTACCTTCTAATCAGGGGCGGATCCAGAAAAAAATTACAGGGGGGGCACCATAAGGGACGTGGCTTCGTTGGAATGGGCGTGGCTTCGTTGGAATGGGCGTGGTATTGCAGGAAAAGACTACCTTATACCCCAGTTTTGCAACCTGCACGCCCAGACGTTGGCCACCACAGAAAAGAAAAATAATCCTGATTCATGCCCCTTACATTATTTGTCATTTTTCCTCCTTATAGTAATGCCCAGTATACATTATTCCACATACTGCAATGGCCCTTAGACATTATTCCACACACAATAATGCACATGACACAATATGCACACACTGTAATGCCCCAGACACATTATGCCACACACCGTAATGCCTGTGACACATTATGACAGGAATCGCAATGCCCGTTATACATTATGCTACACACTGCACTGCCCCTGATACATTATAGCACATACAATGTCTGGGACACATTATGCCACACACTGCAATGACCTTGAGACATTATACCACAATGCCCGTGATATAGTATACCATACACCGTAATGCCTGTGACACATACCGCAATGCCCGTTATACCCTATGCCACACACCGCAATGCCCGTTATATATTATGCCACACTGTAATAACCCTGAGACATTATACCACATACCACAATGCCCGTGATATAGTATACCACACACCGTAATGCCTGACACATTATGACACACACCGCAATGTCCGTGATACATTATGCCACAAACTGCAATGACCCTGAGACATTATACCACATATCACAATGCCAGCGATAGAGTATACCATACACCGTAATGCCTGCGACACATTATGACACACACCGCAATGTCCGTGATACATTATGCCACACACCGTAATGCCCATTACACATTAAGTCCTACAGTAAGGCTTCTAATTACTTTTCAAATACCTGCTCGTTGTCAGGGGTTTCATGCACTGGGTGTCTTGCTCGCTGCCAGGGGTTTCATGCTCTTGGTTCCATGCACGGTGCCAGGGGTTTTCATGCTCAGGGTGTCATGCTCGTTGCCAGGGGTTTCATGCACTGGGTGTCATGCTCGTTGCCAGGGGTTTCATGCACTGGGTGTCATGCTCGTTGCCAGGGGTTTCATGCACTGGGTGTCATGCTTGTTGCTAGGAGGTAGTCCTTGTTGCTAGGGCTGTGCTCCCAGTGCCACATATGTCCCCAGTGCCAGATATTCCCCCACGGTGCCAGGTACTCACATGCCCCCAGTGCCAAATATAGCCCCCCCCATGTGCCAGGTACACATATACCCCCAGTGCCAGATATTCCCCGACAGTGCCACATATGCCCCCAGTGCTATATATGCCCCCATTGCCACATATGCCCCAGTGCCAGATATTCCCCCCCAGTGCCACATATGCCCCCAGTGCCAGACAATGCCCCAGTGCCAGATATCCCTTCCCTGCCAGTTATTCCCTCCAGTGCCAGATATCCCCCCCCCCAGTGCCACATATGCCCCCAGTGCCAGATATCCCCCCCCCAGTGCCAGATATGCCCCCAGTGCCAGATATTCCCCCCAGTGCCATATATGTCCCCAGTGCCAGATATTCGCCCCCCCCCCTCCCTGCAAATATGCCCCCAGTGCCAGATATTCCCCCCCAGTGCGTCCCCCGTCCCCCCCCTTCCTCCGCCTCCGCCGCTGCTCCCCCCGCTCCCCTGCTGTTAGGAGGGACACGGAGGGCACAGTGCACGCCTCTTTGTGTCCCTCCTGGGTCTCCTGCGGCCGCGGGTCACTGTAATAAAGGAAGTGCTCACGAACGGCTCTTCCTTTATGAGACCAGCGGCCGCCGGAGACACAGGAGGGACACAGGAGAGGCGCGCACTGTGCCCTCCGTGTCCCTCCTAACAGCAGGGGACGAAACGAGACCGCAGACTGACATGCGGACACTCGTCCGCATGTCAGTCTGCACTAAAAATGACAGGGGGGGCACGTGCCTTGGTGCCCCCCCCCTAAATCCGCCACTGCTTCTAATGCTGTACGTATGGGAGAGCAATTCTCTCTTTTTTAATTGTCTTGTAGTTATGCCTACATAGAGTAGAACATGCCACATGGGCATTGAATGTAGTACATGACATATCGGCTGGAACAAATGAGGGGAAACTTAATATTGAATCTTTTTCCAGAATGTGGATGTCTGAAGGTATCGCCCGTCTCAAGACAACTGCAGGTGGTGCACCCAGTACACCTGAAGTTGCCCGGTTTGCATGAAATAAAGTGTACTGGTCCATTAGGGGCAAAGTTAGTAACATCATTATGTACAACAATGTCCTTTCAATTTCTTCCTCTTCTGTATGAAGGCTATATAGTGTGATGCTTCAACATGGATAAAGATTTGGCCACACATATCTGGCTTTCTTCGTAACTTTAGAGCTGTCTGTAGAATAATCCTGGGTCCAGATTATTCGATTTTGATTCTGTTTTTTGTTGAATTTTAGCAATATTTGCTGTCTGTCCAGTGCCAGACTTTATTCATGGCTTGCTGTAATAGCTTTAGTTAATATCCTCATTTAAGAAACTTGATGAGCATCTGATCAATCTGAATGATGGCATCAGGCGGATTACTGCAGATCTGGAATATTCTCAGAAATTGCGAATATGGTAAACTACATTTCATGGAGGTGGGGTGGTGACTGTCCGCATGTAAAGAAGTGTTGCGGTCAGTATCTTTAAAATAAATTGAAGTATGCAATTAATGATCCTGATCTTGATGTACAGCTACATCCAAGTAGTGAATATCTGTAAAGCTCGTGTTGTACGTGGAATTAATATTCTGATCTAAATCATTAATATAAGTCAAACCTTGTATAAAAGATTCCTCTAGTCCAGACCATAATACAAAGGCATCATCGATATAGTGACAATATGTCTTGATTTTACTTGCAATCTCATTATTACTGAAAAATAGATTTTTTTCAATATCATACATGAAAATGTAGCGAAGCTTGGGGCCATGCAAGACCCCATGGCACAGCCATAAGTCTGCGTGTAAAACTTCCCATCAAAAATAAAGAATTTCTGGACAGCGTTAGCTCAAGAAGTTGAATGAAGAAATTTATATCAGGACCAGTATAGTTGACATTATGAGAAATAAATCTCTGTACTGCTTCAATGCCACTTTTGTGCGGGATGCAAGTATATAGACTCACTACATTGATGGTGCACATCAGGAGCCTCTCTGGTAGAGGAGACATAGATTGCAATAAAAGAAGAAACATAGTCATATCCTTCAATAAGGTACTCTCTTTTTGCACCAAGGGCTGTAAAAAGATGTCCAGATATTTTGAGACCCCTAATATGAGTCTCTTGCCACAATTATAGGCCTGCCAGGGGGTGTCAGCGGATCTTTATGAAGTTTAGGGATTGTGTACAGCACTGGTGTTCTAGGCCAATCCTGTGTTAGTGCCTCTTGTGTTTTTTTTTTTTTAGAAATTATGTTATTAGAGTGGGAGGTTCTGTTTAATAACAAGAACACTTCAGAAATGTGGGATGTTTTAAAAGGGTTGCTGGATAGCAATATTCATAACTTTATTCCCATGGGCAGTAAACGCAGGAGTATTAAACTCAAACCGTTGTGGCTTAACAAGAAGGTTAAGGCAGAAATGGATAAAAAAGCAGGATGGCAACCTGGTAATCTGGTCTTGACAAAGGCTCTGCTGTGAGCCAAAACGTTGACCTTCTGTTTGTGAGTATGTGCTGTCTGGATTAAAATCTATCAATTTCACCCTGGAGAAGTCTGGTGAGTGCATCCTTATTTGTGCACATGTATCGTGGAACTTTGTTCTGATAGGACCTGTTCCTGGATTTTGCACCCCAGCAACTGTGATTATTGATGACATGTGAGTGCGGCTCTTCTACAATGGATATATATATATATATATATATATATAAATCCACAAAAGCAGCCGCTTCTCACTTATCATTTAGAAAACGCTGGTGCACGGTTGGTGTAATCATATAGAAAAAATCCAAGAATAACCACACAGGTGATTGTACCCAGAAATACCAGCACACAGCTTAGATGCAAAAGAAGAAGTTTTACTTGTCCAGAAAAATCATTTAAAAAGGCAACAAGCATATAGCACACATGATGGTAGCAGCATGAATGAATCAATGAGTACTTATCATTCCGACAGCTGTTTCGACTATCTTCATCATGGGAATAGATAAAGTGACATGGTGCTGTACACTGCCATCCGCAGTGTCTGGTTCCAAAGTGACGTGTGCCTGAAAAGCTTAGCCCATGAGTGCATTAAATAGTGTGTGAAATACTTACCTGTAAGCTGTCTCACCTGTTCCCCGTCACACGTGGACATCAGCTGCGTTACATCCAAGCAGCACGGCATGCCGTGAACCGGAAGTGACGTGCAGGGGAAGGTATTAACCGCTGCACATCGTCAGTGACCAAACGATGGAGCCGGGACCTGTCCATCCTGCACGGAGACATGAGTCTCCGTAACTGTGTCCTGGTGTGAAGAATCACCCTCGGGCCGCGCGTCACTTCTAACGCGTTACCCGTGGCAACCAACAGGTCGTGCTTAAAACAGTCCGGGTAAACGAACACACCCGGAACTGAAGAAGCATCAGACCTGTTTCCGGGGACAAGGGGAGAGGCGCACAGGCAAAGAAAAACAAATACAGTGTAAGATAACATTAAACTAATAAAAATAAATAAAAAAAATAAATAAAAATGAAAATAAATTAGATGCACACTTACATCTTACATCGTTTACCCGGACTGTTTTAAGCACGACCTGTTGGTTGCCACGGGTAACGCGTTAGAAGTGACGCGCGGCCCGAGGGTGATTCTTCACACCAGGACACAGTTACGGAGACTCATGTCTCCGTGCAGGATGGACAGGTCCCGGCTCCATCGTTTGGTCACTGACGATGTGCAGCGGTTAATACCTTCCCCTGCACGTCACTTCCGGTTCACGGCATGCCGTGCTGCTTGGATGTAACGCAGCTGATGTCCACGTGTGACGGGGAACAGGTGAGACAGCTTACAGGTAAGTATTTCACACACTATTTAATGCACTCATGGGCTAAGCTTTTCAGGCACACGTCACTTTGGAACCAGACACTGCGGATGGCAGTGTACAGCACCATGTCACTTTATCTATTCCCATGATGAAGATAGTCGAAACAGCTGTCGGAATGATAAGTACTCATTGATTCATTCATGCTGCTACCATCATGTGTGCTATATGCTTGTTGCCTTTTTAAATGATTTTTCTGGACAAGTAAAACTTCTTCTTTTGCATCTAAGCTGTGTGCTGGTATTTCTGGGTACAATCACCTGTGTGGTTATTCTTGGATTTTTTCTATATATATATATATATATATATATATATAAATAAACAATCACCAGTATTCACAAGCCAATATGGTGTTGTTATTTAATGGTTACATACCACCAGTGTAAGTAATTACAGTTGCTGACATTTCGATCCCATACCGAACCTTTGTCAAGGTACAAAATACCATATACCAGCCAAGTGGAAAACCAAAATGCTGTGGTCCACTTGCTTTCAAATGGAGAAAAAGTTTGGAATGATCACCTATAACCATGAGCTTCAATAAATCTGGAAGATGGTATATTTTTGCAAAATGTTCTATCTGCTGTTTACTCTACCCATGTTCATTGTCTTATGAATTGCAGATTGGTGAAGGACAATCCATTCTCATATTATTCATTCTGTTTTGTCAATATAAATGAAATTGTGTGGACATACAGTATGAACATATGGCAAAAGTGCTGTGGCAGTTCAGATAGTATTTAATCTTCAAGGGTGATTTGAGTTTAGGGAGTCTGATATATTCTCCTGTAATCATGGATTTGCAGGTGTTGCACTTGATACACTTATAAGCCACATTATTTGATTGATGGTGTTTTTATTGGAAGGGTTTCTTCCTCTATATCCTGTAATGTGTGGACCAACAAAGATTGAATGTTTAGACCCATCTTGTAGCCGAGGAGTGGTTTTGTTTAATGTAGCAAAAGCAGTCACTTGTCAGTGCTAATAAGTGGCCACAGATTTTTTACCACTTTAATGAATACTCCATACTTGTGGCTGAATTTTGTAATGATGGGAAAATGTGACTCAAGGGCTTACTTTTTGTAATAAAGGTTCAAGGGGTGTCTTCAGGACTTCATCTTAGGATGTTGAAATTAAAATTTTACTGTAGCCTCTATCAAACAATTTGTCACCCATTGATGTTATTGAGTCTCTTGATGATCGAGTCTCTTGACATCAATAAAATAGATCATGTAATGGTTGTATTTCAAAGTCAATTCGACTGGGCACTGGTTGTTATTAATGGGAGTTACCAAATTTTCAAGTTATAGTTCTGTATTTGTCCAAATTAGTAATATGTTGTTATAGAATATCATGTTGGAGCCAGAATGTTAGGAGAGCAGATCATTTTCTGAGTCAACCTTGAAAATAATCTTGTAAGATTGTGCCATGGCCACATCTATCATGGTACCCATCTGTTGCAAGTAATATTCCACAGGTTCAAGCCTGATTATTCAATACTGTTAATCAGAAATTTACAGACAGCTGTTACTCCTTACGAGTGTGAGTGTGATATATGAGAGTATAAACACGCTACATCTAGTGTAGTCATTAGTGTATCAGGTGGTAGTTCCAGTATTTCCTCTAGGGCCAAGAGGAAATCAGTAGTGTCTTGTAAATGCCCAAATGTTTTAGTTACACATGATTAAAGAAATGCATCCAGTGGCGACTCCAGAGGTGGGGCTGCAGGTCAGTTTAAATTTCAAATAGGGTAGCCACACCAACTGTCATTAACTGCCATTTCAAACGGACTCTCTGGCAGCTGAATTTTGAAATAAGCTGCATCCCCACCACTGGAGCTGCATCTGAATGCATTAATAAATTGTGCCAAAGGCTTGTTGAACATTCCAATGGCCAATATTATTGGTCATCCCAGAGTTTTTCGAGACTTGTAAATTATAGGTATAAATAGATAAATTGTAGAGATGAGCGGGTTAAGTTCTCAGAGAACCGAACCCTACCGGACTTCACCATTCGAGCCCGGATCCGAGTCAGGCTCGGGTTTTCCTGCATGACTCGAAAACCCGAACGAGGCAAAACATTATCATCCCGCTGTCGGATTCTCACGGGATTTGGATTCCATATAAGGAGCCGCGCATCGCGGCCATTTTTACTCCAGTCTTGGAGAGTGTAGTGAGAGGATGTGTCTCCATCCTCAGTGTCTGTGTGGGCGCGGGAAAGTGGGGTGGTGAGTCTAGTGCTGTCTTGTGCTGCTCAGTCCAGTCCAGTGTAGTAAGTATCTTATGCTGCATCAGTCCAGCCAGTCACAGTGTTGGTGTCCTCTGCTGCTATATGTCCCCAGTGCTGCTGGCTGCTGTATAAGTCCCTTGCATTTTTGCTGTGTTGTCTTGAATCAGACCAGAGGTAGTGTCTTGTGCAGCATCAGTCCAGTGACTAGTCACAGTGGTGGTGTCCTCTGCTGCCATATATCCAGTGTAGCTGTATAAGTCCCTTTCAGTGGTGCTCTGTTGTCCTGCATTAGACCAGGGGAAGTGTCTTGTGCAGCATCAATCCAGTGACCAGTCACAGTGGTGGTGTCCTCTGCTGCCATATAACCAGTGTTACTGCTGTATAATTCCTGTGATACTGGCGTATAATTCCTGTGATATTGCCATGTAATTCCCATGATACTGTCGTATAATTCCTGTGATATTGTCGTATATTTCCAGTGATATTGCCATATAATTCCCGTGATACTGGTGTATAATTCCTTTGATATTGCCATATAATTCTCTGAATACTGGCATGTAATTCCTGTGATACTGCCATATAATTCCTGTGATACTGGCATATAATTCCTGTGACATTGCCGTATAATTCCTGTGATATTGCCATATAATTCTCAGAATACTGTTGTATAATTCCCGTGATACTGGCGTATAATTCCTGTGATATTGCCGTATAATTCCCGTGATACCACCGTATAATTCCAGTTATCCTGCCGTATAATTCCATATTGTCGCGGTGCGTTCTGGGAGTGAGTTCTTCACTCTCCCCAGCACCACGATGTTGCTGGGGCTGAGAACTACATTTCCCATCAGTACTCCCGCTCCAGCATGTTCTATTCCAAGGCAGAGGGAGAAGGGAAGTGAAATGAAAGCTGCTTTGTTACCTGAGCGAAAAAAGGCACAGGTATGTTCAAATCTCACCATGTAATCTGCCTATTGCTATCTGCACCTATGCAAATCATCTCTATTCCAAATGTATGTTCAAATCTCACCATGTAATCTGCCTATTGCTATCTGCACCTATGCAAATTATCTCTATTCCAAATGTATGTTCAAATAATTTGTTAGACAGTTTTGTGATTTATGCTTTTGTTTGTAATTTAAAATACCTGTGTTTCAAAGCTTGGTCAGTGCCGCATATTTAATTAAGGCTGACTGGGCTGGTGTTTGTTTAGTCAAACACTGTGTAATGTAACACCTTTGATTAGTGGGACATTTGCCTCAGCTATAGTTGGGTCAATTTCCCATAGTATATCTGTAACTTCAACCATGCACAGCTGTGCATGTCAGCTGTGCGTTCCAATACTCAAAGCGTTCCTTTCTCTAAGCGTTTTGAAAATGAACAGTTAAAAAAACAGTTGAACAAACATTAAACAGCATCAAGAAAGAAATCTGGAACATTATGTGGCCTCTCCTCACCTCTGCCATGAGAATACCAGGACCAATGCCTACTACTTCTCTGTCCAAGAACATAATGACTGCCCCCGGGACTACCCCTCAAGCTGATCAGGGAACTGAGGGACGTGCGCATCAGGACCAGACTTTGCTGGGTCAGTTCCATTGGACATTTGTGTGCACCCCACATTCTCACACCCACCCGCACTGCTCTCATGAGACCAGGACATTTATCTTTTTAGCAGAATAATGTTAGTACAGTTTTCCTGCAAATGTGTCTTTCTCTTCTCTTTCTTCTTACACGGTACTTCCACCCCACTGTGTGCTATTCCCGTAATGTGTACCTCCATTGGTTGCACACCCTGCCAGTAGTAACCTATGCAGAGCGCCCCACATGGCTGCCTCGGATGGTTCCTCCGTGGGCGGGGTGTGCTTCATTTGGATCTTTCCATGCAGGGTATTGCATACTCCTACATATGTGTCAGTTCTCCCATACATGCATTTGGCCCCTGTATGGCTCATCTCCCACTGTGTAACCTTCGTAGTGCGCACAACATGGCTGCCTTATCTGGTGCGCTTGTGGATGGGATGAAAAATGCGTGGACATGATGTTTTTATTGGAACCCTACTCTGAACTTAAGGACTCTGCAATCTCCCCATTTTGTGTTCTCTTCTAGGGGTGGACTATTCCACCCTGGGTAATCCTACGCAGTGCGCCTAAGATGGCTGCCGCACCTGGTGCCTTGTGAGGGTGGAATACACAACCCCTGGAGGTTATTACCCAAAATGCCTACACCAATCATGCATTATTCTTTCTGTGTCTTTGTCTGTGTGGTTTATCTTTTGATGTAATACTTAAATCTTCTGTATTATGTGCATTGTGTGAGTTCTAGTTGGCTCCGCGGATGGCTGCCTCGGTGCTGCTCTGCCAAGCAGCCTTAGTTTTTAGTCTTAAATGTATAATATGTCTACTGTACAGTTGCATATGTGCAGTATGAACTCATATGTGTAATGTTTGTAATGTATGCTACGTTTTTCCTCCTTCATGTTGCTGCTTGGCGATGCATTGTACCACAAAGAATTCCTAATTTGCGTGAATACACCTGGCCAATAAAGCTGATTCTGATTCTGATATGAATCCATATAATTCCTTATAAATCCAGTCCAGTGGTGCTGCCATATAAGTTCAGTCGTGCTGTCCTGTGCTGTATATTGTTTACTCCAAATAAAGGGGTTATTAATATTTAATCCAAATAATTTTTACAGGGTTTGAACTGTTAGGTGTAGGGGTACGCTCTCTTGTGACGCATATTGGTGGTCATTCCGAGTTGTTCGCTCGTTGCCGTTTTTCGCAACGGAGCGATTAGGTAGAAAATGTGCATGCGTATGGTACGCAGCGCGCATGCGCTTAGTTATTTAACACAAAATTTAGTAGATTTACACAAGCTTGAGCGACATTTTTTTAACGCTCAAGTGATCTTAGTGTGATTGACAGTAAGTGGGTGTTTCTGGGCGGAAACATAGAGTTTTCTGGGAGTGTGCTAAAAAACGAAGGCGTGCCAGATAAAAACGCAGGAGTGGGTGGAGAAATGGGGGAGTGGCTGGTCGAATGCAGGGCGTGATTGTGATGTCAAACCAGGAACTAAACGGACCGAGCTGATCGCAATCTAGGAGTAGGTCTGGAGCTACTCAGAAACTGCAAAGAATTATTTAGTAGCGGTTTTGCTAATCTTTTGTTCACTGTTCTGCTAAGCTAAGATACACTCCCAGAGGGCGGCGGCCTAGCATTTGCAATGCTGCTAAAAGCAGCTAGCGAGCGAACAACTCGGAATGAGGGTCATTGTGTTATATAACTCCAGAAAAATAATGGAGAACAAACATTTGGAGTATAAAATAGGGAAAGATCAAGAATCACTTCCTCCTAGTGCTGAAGCTGCTGCCACTAGCCATGATATACTGTAGATGATGAAATGCCATCAACGTCGTCTGCCAAGGCCGATGCCCATTGTGATAGTAGAGGGCATGTAAAATCCAAAAAGCCAAAGTTCAGTAAAAAGACCCAAAAAAATAAATTTAAATGGTCTGAGGAGAAAGGTAAACTTGCCAATATGCCATTTACGACATGGAGTGGCAAGGAATGGCTGAGGCCCTGGCCTATGTTCATGACTAGTGGTTCAGCTTCACATGACGATGGAAGCCCTCATAACTGAGGCCTTGACACTTATGTTGGTGTTAGATGTGCATCTGGTATCCTCCATTAGTGCAGCGAGATTTAGACAATTGATGGAGGTATTGTGTTCCCGGTACCAAATCCCATCTAGATTCCACTTCACTAGGCAGGCGATACCGAGATTTTAACATTTTATTCCAGTGATTTGGATGTCTAATTATTAATTACAGTGATTTTGCCAATTAATTACAGTGATTTGGACGTATAATTATTAACTACAGTGATTTTGCCAATTAATTACAGTGATTTGGAAGTATAATTCCATTGATTTTGCAGTATAATTCCAGTGATATGCACGTATAATTATTAATTACAGTAATTTTGCCAATTAATTCCAGTGATTTGGATGAATAATTATAGTGATTTTGCAGTATAATTCCAGTGATTTGGACATATAATTATTAATTACAGTGATTTTGCCAATTAATTCCAGTGATTTGGATGTATAATTATTAATTACGGTGATTTTGCCAATTAATTCCAGTGATTTTGCAGTATAATTACAGTGATTTTGTAGTATAATTACAGAGATTTGGACATTTAATTATTAATTACAGTGATTTTGCCAAATAATTCTAGTGATTTGGATGTATAATTCCAGTGATTTAGACATATAATTCTAGTTGGAATTGTTTGTGTCACTTGGCTTAGTCATACAGCTACCTAATTGCACCTCTTCGACATCATTGCATGAGGTGCTATTTGTTTGGGGCCCCTTTTTTGGATATCTGCCCTCCTGTCTGCCACTGCAGTACCCAGGAGCGGTCCTTGGGGGCATGGCTGCAGGCACCGCCGCCTGCCCACATCCCGCTCCCACAGCTGCAGTGGACGCCGACAGACACTAGAGGTCAGTATTGACCTCTAGTGTCTGTGCGGCGCTGCTATGGGAGAGATGTCATGACGTCTCTCCCATAGAGAGAAGCTAGTGGCCAGACGGAGCAGCAGCAGTGATCGGGAAGCAGGAGCGGGGCAGTGGTAAGTATTGTTTGATTGTTTTTTTTTGTGTGTGCACATCTACTGGGGGCAAATAAACGGGGCACAACTACTGGGGCAAAGAAACAGGTCTCAAGTACTGGGGCAAAGAAAGAGGGGGCACAACTACTGGGGGCAAAAAAAGAGGGGGCACAGCTGCTGGGGGCAAAGAAACGGGGCACAACTACTGGGGGCAAAGAAAGAGGGGGCACAACTGCTGGGGCAAAGAAACGGGGCACAACTACTGGGGGCAAAGAAAGAGGGGGTACAACTACTGGGGGCAAAGAAACGGGGCACAATTACTGGGGGCAAAGAAAGAGGGGGCACAACTACTGGGGCAAAGCAACAGGGGGCACAACTACTGGGGGCAAATCAACTGGGGGGCACAACTTCTTGGGGCAAATCTGGATGAACAGCTACTGGGAGCATAACTGGCCACGCCCCTCCCCTATGAGGCCATGACCCTATTTCGGGTGTAGAACCGGCCCTGGCAGTACCACCTCCTAGATGGGCCAATTGTTTGTGTCGCTTGACTTGGTCATACAGCTACCTCATTGCACCTCTTCGATATCTTTGCATGAGGTGCTGTTTGGGGCCTAGTTTTTGGATTTTGCAGTATAATTCCAGGGAATTGGATGTATAATTCCAGTGATTTTGCCGTATAATTCCAGTGATTTTGACGTATAATTCCAGTGATTTTGCCATTTAATTCCAGTGATTTGGCCGTATAATTCCAGTGGGAATTGTTTGTGTCGCTTGACTTAGTCATACGGCTACCTCATTGCACCTCTTCAACATATTTGCATGAGGTGCTGTTTGGGGCCTAGTTTTTGAAAAGTCCCATCCTGTCTGACACTGCACTATGAGTCCAGGGGTACTGCTGTATTAGTCCTGGGGTACTGCCATATAAATCCACCAATTGCAGAATTTAAAAAAAAAATGTCAGGGGCGTGCTGGAGATGCTGCCAGTGGACCGAACAGTTGTGGCCCACTCTCAACATTAAGCCACTGCGTGACACTACTAGATGAG
The DNA here is from genome assembly GCF_028390025.1 of Pseudophryne corroboree. Classification (NCBI taxonomy): domain Eukaryota; kingdom Metazoa; phylum Chordata; class Amphibia; order Anura; family Myobatrachidae; genus Pseudophryne; species Pseudophryne corroboree. The sequence continues at coordinate 308,423,792 of NC_086445.1, forward strand.
CCAGGTGGTTGTGTCGCTTAGCTTAGTCATACAGCAACCTTGGTGCACCTTTTATTCTTCTTTGCATCATGTGCTGTTTGGGGACTATTTTTTTAAAGTGCCATCCTGTCAGACACTTCCATATATGTCCAGTGGTGCCACCATTTAATTCCAGTGATTTGGACATATAAATAGGATTTTGGTTACCTACCAGTAAATTATTTTCTCGTAGTCCGTAGAGGATGCTGGGGTCCATATTAGTACCATGGGGTATAGACATGTCCACCAGGAGCCCTTGGCACTTTAAGAGTTTAACAGTGTGGGCTGGCTCCTCCCTCTATGTCCCTCCTACCAGACTCAGTCTAGAAACTGTGCCCGAGGAGACAACATACTTCGAGAGAAGGAAATACACAGATAGTGGCGAGATTCATACCAGCTCACACAACAAGGCAAATCCGGCCAACATGCCGGATAAACTCAGCAACAGCTAAAACAGTACTGAAACAGTAAATAATGCAGAACTTACCTAGGAACCAGACAGTACTGAAGTAAATAACCACTGCAGGAAAACGAAGTGCAGGGCAGGTGCCCAGCATCCTCTACGGACTACAAGAAAAGGATTTACCGGTAGGAAGCCAAAATCCTATTTTCTCTTATGTCCTAGAGGATGCTGAGGTCTATATTAGTACCATGGGGATGTACCAAAGCTCCCAGAACGGGAGGGAGAGCGCGTAGGCTCCTGCAAAACTGCTTGACCAAACTTGAGGTCATTAGAGGCCAAAGTATTGAACTTGTAAAACTTAGCAAACGTGTTCGATCCAGACCATGTAGCTGCTCGGCAAAACTGTACAGCCGAGACACCCCAGGCAGCCGCCCAGGAAGAACCCACCTTACGAGTAGAGTGGGCCTTAACAGATTTTGGACATGGCAATCCTGCCGTAGAATATACATACTGGATGGTGAACCTGATCCAGCGTGAAATTGACTGCTTTGCAGCAGGACACCCAATTTTCTTGGGATCATAGAGGACAGACAAAGAGTCAGATTTCCTATGACGAGTCATCCTCTTCACATAAATCTTCAAAGCCCACACAACATCCAAGGCCTTTGAAGCAATTGAGGAGTCAGTAGCCACTGGCACCAGAATAGGTTGGTTGATATGAAATGTTAAAATAACCTTAGGAAGGAACTGTTGACGAGTCCTGAGTTCCACCCTATCCTCTAGGAAGACCATATAGGGACTTTTACAGGACAAAGCCCCCAATTCCGACACACATCGAGCAGAAGCTAAGGCCAACAAAGTGACCGCCCTCCACATGAGAAACTTGATTTCAGCCTCCTGTAGAGGCTCAAACTTATCCGATTGCAGGAACTGTAACACCACATCAAGATCACAAGGTGCCGTTGGCACCACAAAGGGAGGCTGGATGTGCATAACCCCTTTCAAAAAGGTCTGAACCTCAGGGAGGACAGCCAATTGTTTCAGGAAGAAAATGGACAAAGCTGAGATCTGGACCTTGATCGAGCCCAATCTCAGGCAAATATCCACACCTGCTTGCATGAAAAAGAAAACGACCAAGTTGAAAATCCACTGCAGGAAATTTCTTGGATTTACACCAAGATACATTTTTCCAAATTCGATGGTAATGTTTAGACGTTACCCCCTTCCTAGCCTGTATCAGGGTAGGAATAACCTAGCTCGGAATACCCTTCTGAACTAAGATCTGGTGCTCAACCGCCATGCCGTCAAATGTAGCCGTGGTACTGTAAGTCTTGATAAGCGAACGTCCCCTGCAGTAGAAGATCCTCTCAAAGAGGTAGGGGCCGTGAATCTTTCAGCAGTAGGTCCAGTAGATCCACGTACCAAGCCCTCCTTGGCCAGTCTGGAGCAATGAGGATTGCCAGAACTTTTGTTCTTTTTACAAGTTGAAGAACTTTCGGAATTAGAGGAAGTGAAGGGAACACATACACTGAAGTGAACACCCATGGTGTTACTAGTGCGTCCACCGCCACTGCCTGTGGGTCCCTCGACCTGGAACAGTACCTCCACAGCTTCTTGTTGAGGTGGGAGGCCCTGATGTCTATGTGAGGAACCCCCACCAACCGGTTACCTCCTCGAACACCTCCGGGTGGAGGCCCCACTCTCCTGGATGGAGATAGTGTCTGCTGAGGAAGTCTGCTTCCCAGTTGTCTACTCCCAGAATGAAGATTGCTGACATCGCTACAGCATGCCTTTCTGCCCAAAGGAGGATTCTTGACACCTCTGACATTGCAGCCCTGCTCTTCGTTCCGCCTTGTCGGTTAAAGTAGTCCACTGTGGTCACGTTGTCCGACTGAACCTGAACAGCCAGATCCTGTAGAAGGTGTGCTGCTTGAAAAAGGCCGTTGTGTATGGCTCTTAGTTCCAGGATGTTTATCGGAAGAAGGGACTCCTGACTTGACCACCTTCCTTGGAAGATCTCCCTTTGAGCGACTGCTCCCCAACCTCTTAGACTTGCATCCGTGGTTAGAAGGATCCAGTCTTGAACTCTGAACCTTCGGCCCTCCAGAAGGTGTGATAGTTGTAGCCACCAGAGGAGCAAAATCCTGGCTTTCGGTGATAGATGTATCCTCTGGTGCATGTGTAGGTGAGATCCCAATCACTGGTCCAAGAGATCCAGTCGAAAGGATCGAGCATGAAACCTTCCATACAGCAGAGCCTCGTAGGAGGCAACCATCTTCCCCAGAAGGTGGATGCACCGATGAACTGATACCCGGGCAGGCTTCAAGACATCCCGGACCATTGTCTGAATCACCAACGCTTTTTCCACCAGTAGAAACACCCTCTGCACCTACGTGTCAAGGATCATCCCCTGGAAAGACAGCCTCCTTGTCGGCTCCAGATGAGACTTTGGAAGGTTCAGGATTCAACCGTGCTCCTTGAGCAGATGTGTCGTGAGAGCAATGGATCTTTACAACTTCTCCCCGGACGATGCCTTGATCAGCATATCGTCCAGATATGGAATTATGTTCACCCGCTGCTTGCGGAGGAGAACCATCATCTCTGCCATCACCTTGGTGAAGACCCTAGGTGCCGTGGAGAGACCAAACACCAGTGCCTGAAACTGATAGTGATCGTCTAACAGTGCAAACCTGAGATAGGCCTGATACGGCGACCAAATGGGAATGTGGAGGTATGCATCCTTGATGTCTATGGACACCAGGAACTCCATCAGTCCTGAGATAACTTCCCTCAGAGACTCCATCTTGAATTTAGAGTCCCTGAGATAAGGGTTCAAAGATTTCAACTTCAGAATTAGCCTTACTGAATCATCCGGCTTCGGAACCACAAAAAGGTTTGAATAATAACCTTTGGTTAACTGATGAGGTGCAACTGGAACAATGACCTTGGACACTATAAATTTTCAGATAGCGTACAGTAGTATAGCTATGTCTGCCGGCTAAGCCGGCAAGCCTGATTTGAAGAATCTGTGAGGTGGGAGAGTTTGAAACTCCAGCCTGTACCCCTGGGACACAATATCCTGTATCCAGGGGTCCAGGCCAGACGACACCCAGACGTGGCTGAAATGCTGAAGTCTTGCCACCACCTGAACTTCCTCCAGGCTTTGCGTTCCACCATCATGCTGAGGACATTGAGGTACCAGAAGCAGGCTTCTGGTCCTGGGAACCTGCGGGAGCAGGCTTTTTGGATTTGGCACGACCACCTCTAAAGAAGGTGTGAGAGGGCTTGTTCTTTCTAGACATAGTGGGCCGAAAGGACTGTGATGTGTTGGGAGTAAAAGGCTTCTTCGTAGCCGGTGCAGCTGAGGGTAGAAAAGGAGACTTACCCGCTGTAGCCATGGCAATCCACGCATTCAGCGCCTCCCCAAACAGAGCCTGATCTGTATAGGGTAAACTCTCCACACTTTTCCTGGATTCCACGTCCACAGACCATTGGCGCAGCCAGAGATCCCTGCGAGCCAAGATGACATGGAGGAGATCCCCGCAGCCATGGAACCCAGATCCTTCAATGCTTCTACCAGGAACCCTGCAGAATCCTGTATGTTACGTAAAAATAAATCAAAGTCACCTTTATCCATCGTAGTCAAGTCCTCCTGCAGAGTGATTGAGCACTTTGCTATAGCTTTTAAAATCCATGCACAGGCAATAGTAGGCTGCAGTATAGCCCCTGAAGCCATGTATATGGATTTGAGCGTAGCATCCACTTTGCAATCTGCCGGGTCTTTCAACGCGGTAGATCCCGGTACTGGTAAGACAACCTGTTTTGACAGCCTAGAGACAGAGGCGTCAACTATAGGCGGGGATTCACATTTTTTGTCTATCTTCCTCAGGAAAGGGAAAAGCAACCAGAACTCTTTTAGGGATCTGGAATTTTTTCTACGGGTTTTCTCAGGCTTTCTCAAATATAGCATTTATTTCCTTAGATGCCGGGAAGGTGAAAGAGGCTTTCTTACTGTCTGTGAAAAAAGCCTCCTCCACCTGCTCAGGAGGAGTGTCAGAAATATGTAACATGTCCCGCATGGCCTCAGTCATCACCTGCACCCCCTTAGCAAGTGATGCCGCCCCCCTCGACACATCCCCATGACCGTCTGCTGTGTCAGAATCGGTATCCGTGTCATCCTGCATAATTTGGGCAAGAGCTTGTTTGTGAGAATGTACCGCAGGGGGCCCCGAGGGAGCAGTATTGGACCATACTGCGATGGAGGTTTGCAATACCTGAGTTGCATGCTCAGTCCTTGCAACCCTTTCAGAAATCTGAGAAATAGCCCTCCTAAGAGAGGCTAACCACTCCGGTTCCCTAGCTGGGATCTGCGCTACAACAGTGCAATCCTGATTACATGGGATGGGATCTTCCTGAGAAGATAAATCCTCTGCAGCATATAAGACAGAGTCTCTAGACATGTTTGCTTGTACACCCCACATACACACAGGGTACAGGGCAGACAGAGTTTCCCCCCCAAGAATGGCAGAGAGACACAGAGATTGGAGCCAACCCACACACAGCGCTATATAGGTATAGGGAGACCCTTAACCAGCGCTGACTGTGTCCCTTAATAGGTGACACAGTCTTTACACAGCCTCCCCTCCCTTCTACAACCCCCTGGTACCGTACAGATAGCTGGAGGTGGTCAGGAGGGATTGGTCTTCCACTGGCAGCGTGTCTGTAGGAATGAAAATGGCGCTGAAAACTGCTAGGTCCACTCTGAGGAGAAGCTACGCCCCCTTAATGGCACTGTTTTCCCGCTCTTCCAAGATTAAACTTGCCTGAGGATTTTGTGCTGGCTGAAATCCGCAGACCCCGACAGGCTTTCTGGTCAGTGTAGGGTTAAGGCGGCAGCTCAGGGCGCCCCTCACAGCGCCGCACCTAAGTACTGCTGAGCCTTCCGGAGCGCAGTTAGTACTTTGCTCCTACCCTGTAGCCGCCATCTTCACACCGGCCCCCGATTGCTAGGGGGGTCAGTGACTCACTCGCCACAAACTTCAGCTCTGCAAGGGGGTGGCGGCATGCTGCTGGGGTGAGCATTCCCCTGCGGCGGGAAGCGATCTATCCCCTCTGGAGCTCAGTGTCCAATCAGCGGAGACAGTGGCTCAGACCCCACAGGGCAGACACTGCTCCACCCCTCAGTCCCTCGATGCAGGAAGGCTGTTGCCAGCAGCCTCCCTGTAAAATAAAAACTCTAAAATAAACTTTTACTAAGAAAGCTCTTTAGAGCTGCCCTAGCTGTGACCGGCTCCTCCGGGCACATTTTCTACACTGAGTCTGGTACGAGGGGCATAGAGGGAGGATCCAGCCCACACTCTCAAAATCCTAAAGTGCTAATGGCTCCTGGTGGACCCGTGTATACCCCATGGTACCAATGTGGACCCCAGAATCCTCTAGGACGTAAGAGAAATTCCAGTGATTTTGCCATTTAATTCCAGTGATTTTGCCATATAATTCCAGTGATTTGGACGTATAATTCCAGTGATTTGGATGTATAATTCCAGTGGGAATTGTTTGTGTTGCTTGACTTAGTCATACAGCAACCTCGATGCACCTTTTTTTCTTCTTTGCATCATGTGCTGTTTGGAGCCTTTTTTTGATATCTGCCCTCTTGTCTGCCACTGCAGTGCCACTCCTAGATGGTCCAATTGTTTGTGTCTCTTGGCTTAGTCATACAGCTACCTCATTGCACCTCTTCTACATCTGTGCATGAGGTGCTGTTTGGGGCCTAGTTTTTGAAAAGTGCCATCCTGTCTGACACTGCAGTGCCACTCTGAGATGGGCCAGGTGTTTGTGCCGCACACTTGTGTTGCTTGGCTTAGTCATACAGCAGCCTTGGTGCACCTCTTTTTCTTCTTTGCATCATGTGCTGTTTGGGGACTAGTTTTTGAATAGTGCCATCTTGTCTGCAACTGCAGTGCCACTCCTAGATGGGCCAGGTGTTTGTGCCGCATACTTGTGTCGCTTAGCTTAGTCGTACAGCCACCTCGGTGCAACTTTTAGGCCTGAAAACAATATTGTGAGGTGTTCAGAATAGACTGGAAATTAGTGGAAATTAATGTTATTGAGGTTAATAATACCGTAGGAACAAAATTACCCCCAAATTCTGTGATTTTAGCTTTTTTTATGTTTTTTTTCACAAATCTTCCAGATCCAAAACCAAAACCAAAACACGAAAGGGTGGTTTTAGCAAAACCAAGCCAATACCAAAGCACCAAAGTAGAATTAGAACCAAAACCAAAACACAAAACACAAAAAGTGCCAGCCACACATCTCGAATAAATTGGTATTATAGGTATAAATAAATGGTCTTTTTGGAAATTGGGCCATTCAAGTCTGCTTGTTTTTTTATAACATCTGGGTATCAATCCCTTATTTGGTGGTGGAATCATTTATTAGACCTTTAAGAGATTAAATGGTGAACCCTTGATCATCAATTAGATTGGATTTGAGTACTATTGTTTGCCACTTTGTACAAAAAAATATCACTTTTCATCACTACTATTTTTTTATGATTGATAGTGTTAAAAACCCAAAGAAGTTGGTAATAGAGCAAAGATACTTCTGTAAGGAGAAGTGACCTGGTATCACAAGTTAGATACTGTTCATGTTAAAGGATTACAGTACATTAGATTGTCAATTTATAAGGGAATTTTTCTGCAATCTTCCTCTGTGGATATACACTGCTCAAAAAAATAAAGGGAACACTAAAATAACACATCCTAGATCTGAATGAATAAAATATTCTTATTAAATACTTTGTTGTTTACATAGTTGAATGTGCTGACAACAAAATCACACAAAAATATCAATGGAAATCAAATTTATTAACCCATGGTGGTCTGGATTTGGAGTCACACTCAAAATTAAAGTGGAAAAACACACTACAGGCTGATCCAACTTTGATGTAATGTCCTTAAAACAAGTCAAAATGAGGCTCAGTAGTGTGTGTGGCCTCCACGTGCCTGTATGACCTCCCTACAATGCCTGGGCATGCTCCTCATGAAGTGGCGGATGGTCTCCTGAGGGATCTCCTCCCAGACCTGGACTAAAGCATCCGCCAACTCCCGGACAGTCTGTGGTGCAACGTGGTGTTGGTGGATAGAGCGAGACATGATGTCCCAGATGTGCTTAATTGAATTCAGGTCTGGGGAACGGGCGGGCCAATCCATAGCACCAATGCCTTCGTCTTGCAGGAACTGCTGACACACTCCAGCCACATGAGGTCTAGCATTGTCTTGCATTAGGAGGAACCCAGGGCCAACTGCACCAGCATATGGTCTCACAAGGGGTCTGAGGATCTCATCTCGGTACCTAATGGCAGTCAGGCTACCTCTGGTGAGCACATGGAGGGCTGTGCGGCCCCCCCAAGAAATGCCACCCCACACCATTACTAGCCCACTTCCAAACCGATCATGCTGGAGGATTTTGCAGGCAGCAGAACGTTCTCCTTGGCATCTCCAGACTCTGTCACGTCTGTCACATGTGCTCAGTGAGAACCTGCTTTCATCTGTGAAGAGCACAGGGCACCAATGGCGAATTTTCCAATCTTGGTGATCTCTGGCAAATGCCAAACATCCTGCACGGTGTTGGGCTGTAAGCACAACCCCCACCTGTGGACGTCGGGCCCTCATACCACCCTCATGGAGTCTGTTTCTGATCATTTGAGTAGACACATGCACATTTGTGGCTTGCTGGAGGTAATTTTGCAGGGCTCTGGCAGTGCTCCTCCTTTCCCTCCTTGCACAAAGGCCCTGGAGGTAGCGGTCCTGCTGCTGGGTTGTTGCCCTCCTAAGGCCTCCTCCACATCTCCTGATGTACTGGCATTTCTCCTGGTAGCGCCTCCATGCTCTGGACACTACGCTGACAGACACAGCAAACCTTCTTGCCACAGCTCGCATTGATGTGCCATCCTGGATGAGCTGCACTACCTGAGCCACTTGTGTGGCATGCTACCACTAGAGTGAAAGCACTGCCAGCTTTCAAAAGTGACCAAAACATCAGCCAGAAAGCATAGGAGCTGAGAAGTGGTCTGTGGTCACCACCAGCAGAACAACTCCTTTATTGGACGTGTCTTGCTAATTGCCTATAATTTCCACCTGTTGTCTATTCCATTTGCACAACAGCATGTGAAATTGATTGTCAATCAGTGTTGCTTCCTAAGTGGACAGTTTTATTTCACAGAAGTGTGATTGACTTGGAGTTACATTGTGTTGTTTAAGTGTTCCCTTTATTTTTTTGAGCAGTGTATAATGTTTGAAGTTTTGATATAACTTTCGCGATTTTTCTATCTTTGTTATATAAGAGTCTGACTACTCCAATGGCCAGAATAAGCTTCAGTGAACCCACAAAACAGACTGGATGTGGGTGAATTTTTTTTGTGATACACTGAAAACCTGGTGAGTGGGGGGCATTGACTCAGAAGAGCATCCATATGAATTGAAATATTTAGAAGTCCATTATCCTTTTGCAAGGGTTTTGTTAAATATAAGTGAAGTGTTGTTGGAAGCTATTCTGTTAATTAGAACTATAAATAATTTGATAATGACTTGCAGGTGTTTGGTAGGAAACACGCTACTGATAAACATTCCTGTTCATCATCTGTATGAAAAAGTAAGACTGAAAATCAGCACATTAAGAAAACTATCATTTTGCAATTATATTTAAACATTTAGAAGAAAAACAGATCTCAGACATAGGGGTATATTTACTAAAATTCTTATTTTCCTGTTTGAGGTCAAAGTTCAATCACGAATGACATCGAAAGTGTAACGTTGCAACTTTTTGAATTTAGTACGACTAATTTACTAAGCTGTCGTATTCTGCATTTTCGGATTTACCGATGTCGATGTCATTCGTTTTTTTTGGCAGTGTTTTACGTGAGTGACTTGTAAAACACTGCCGACTTTAATACAATGAATCTCGGCCGGATCTGAGATATCCGTGCTGGGCTTCATTGTGCACCTTTTTAAAAATTAAAATCAGTGTTAAAATAAAAATAAAAAAATTGCGTGGGGTATCCCCTCCTAAGCCAAACCAGCCTCGGGCTCTTTGAACCGGTCCTGGTTGCAAAAATATGGGAGAAAAAATGTCAGGGGTTCCCCCATATTTAAACAACCAGCACCGGGCTCTGCGCCTGGTCCTGGTTCCAAAAATACGGGGGACAAAAAGCGTAGGGGTCCCCCGTATTTCTGAAACCAGCACCGGGCTCCACTAGCCAGATACATAATGCCACAGCCGGGGGACACTTTTATATAGGTCCAGGCGGCCCTGGCATTACATAACCAACTAGTCACCCCTGGCCGTGGGTACCCTGGAGGAGTGGGGACCCCTTCAATCAAGGGGTCCCCCCCTCCAGCCACCCAAGGACCAGGGGTGAAGCCCGAGGCTGTCCCCCCCATCCAAGGGCTGCGGATGGGAGGCTGATAGCCGTTTTGTAAAAAAATGAATATTGTTTTTAGTAGCAGTACTACAAGTCCCACCAAGCCTCCCCCGCAAGCTGGTACTTGGAGAACCACAAGTACCAGCATGCGGTGGAAAACCTGGCCCGCTGGTACCTGTAGTACTACTACTAAAAAAATACCCCAATAAAAACATAAGACACACACCTTGAAAGTAAAACTTTAATGCATACATCCACACCTCCATAGACACATACTTACCTATGTACACACGAGGGTCGGTCCTCTTCTCCATGTAGAATCCATGGTGTACCTGTTGAAAAAATTATACTCACAAAATCCAGTGCAGAAGGCTCCACTTTTAATCCATTTGTAATCCAGGTACTTGGCAAAAAAACAAAACGGATACCCGACCACGCACTGAAAGGGGCCCCATGTTTTCACATGGGACCCCTTTCCCCGAATGCCAGAAACCCCCTCTGACTTATGTCTAAGAGGGTTCCTTCAGCCAATCAGGGAGCGCCACATTGTGGCACCCTCCTGATTGGCTGTGTGCTCCTGTACTGTATGACAGGCAGCACCCGGCAGTGTTACAATGTAGCGCCTATGCGCTCCATTGTAACCAATGGTGGGTACTTTGTGGTCAGCGGTTGACCGAAAGTAACCTCACCGCTGACCACAAAGTTCCCACCATTGGTTACAATGGAGCGCTTAGGCGCTATATTGTAACACTGCCGGGTGCTGCCTGTCATACAGTACAGGAGCACACAGCCAATCAGGAGGGTGCCACAACGTGGCGCTCCCTGATTGGCTGAAGGAACCCTCTTAGACATAAGTCAGAGGGTGTTTCTGGCATTCGGGGAAAGGGGTCCCATGTGAAAACATGGGGCCCCTTTCAGTGCGAGGTCGGGTATCCGTTTTGTTTTTTTGCCAAGTACCTGGATTACAAATGGATTAAAGAGGAGCCTTCTACACTGGATTTTGTGAGTATAATTTTTTCAACAGGTACACCATGGATTCTACATGGAGAAGAGGACCGACCCTCGTGTGAACATAGGTAAGTATGTGTATATGGAGGTGTGGATGTATGCATTAAAGTTTTACTTTCAAGGTGTGTGTCTTATGTTTTTATTGGGGTATTTTTTTAGTAGTAGTACTACAGGTACCAGCGGGCCAGGTTTTCCACCGCATGCTGGTACTTGTGGTTCTCCAAGTACCAGCTTGCGGGAGAGGCTTGGTGGGACTTGTAGTACTGCTACTAAAAACAATATTCATTTTTTTACAAAACGGCTATCAGCCTCCCATCCGCAGCCCTTGGATGGGGTGGGCAGCCTCGGGCTTCACCCCTGGTCCTTGGGTGGCTGGAGGGGGGGGACCCCTTGATTGAAGGGGTCCCCACTCCTCCAGGGTACCCCGGCCAGGGGTGACTAGTTGGTTATGTAATGCCAGGGCCGCCGGGACCTATATAAAAGTGTCCCCCGGCTGTGGCATTATGTATCTGGCTAGTGGAGCCCGGTGCTGGTTTCAGAAATACGGGGGACCCCTACCCTTTTTGTCCCCCGTATTTTTGGAACCAGAACCAGGCGCAGAGCCCGGTGCTGTTTGTTTAAATATGGGGGAACCCCTGACATTTTTTCCCCCATATTTTTTCAACCAGGGCCGGCTCAAAGAGCCCGAGGCTGGTTTTGCTTAGGAGGGGGGACCCCACGCAATTTAAAAAAAAAAAAAAACACTTTCCCATCCCCTTCCCACTGATAAACATGCACGGATCTCATGGATCCGTGCATGCCTATCCAAACACGGGGAAAAAAAGCAGGTCTGTTTTTTTTAGCACTTTTTCACGAATTGTATTTCAGCACGGCAGTGTTTGGCTATTGTCGGCAGTGTTTTTGATTTGCACTTTTTAGTAAATCACCGATTTCTACCAAATTGCAGGCGTATTTGACCGATGGTGTATTGATTCGTGATTTTTTCCTAGGACTTCCAAAATATTACGAATGCCCTCATCACTGCCGAGATTTTTGCTTAGTAAATTCCCGAAATGACACTTTGAAGAAAAAACGTCATCTCGGTCAAAATCGTGACCTTAGTAAATATACCCCATAGTAACATTATGAAATGATAATATTAAAATCTGAACCCATGCTGTCTAGTAAAAAAATAAAATGATAAATATTATATATATGTGTATACAGTATATATATTTATATATATATATATATATATATATATGTATATATATATCGTATATATATATATATATATATATATATATAGATTGTGTGTGTGTATATATATATATATATATACACACACACACACACACACACACACACACACACACACATCTAAAACCATTGTCATCACTACCAACACTGTAATCTTAAGCATATATTTGCATTCAGCACAGTCAAGCAAATTTCTAGTTCATATTCAGAATTTAACATCTGCACATGAGATCCATGCATTTTTTTACTCTCTCTTTGCTAGTCTGGATGATTTGTGTTCAACATTATATTTAATTTAAAATGTGGATGTCAGTCTAATTTTGATTACATGCTTCTTCAACATCACTCACACATCTTATCTTGTTGGTTTGCCTTGAATATAAAATTTAATGTGTGCTTTTTTTCATCAAATGGATTTCTTTACTGTAGCTCCCTTGCATTTCAATGTAATATAATTTCAGACACTAGTAAAATGGTATATATTATTTTCCTGCATATGTTCCATTCCATTTGGTGCCTTCTACCCTAGATTTTTATAGGCACATAAAATAAAAAACAAAAACAAAATTTCAAACCTTATTTTTTTTACTAGTACTCCAATCTGTGTGACAAACAGAATTTTGAATTAGTTTTTTTTTACATTAAAGATCTTTTGTATATGAAAAGCAGTTGATGGCAGGGGTGAGAGAACAGGAGTGTCGAGGTTTAGATTTTGCATAAATATTGCCAGTTTGCACTGTATGAATAATTCAGAAGATTTGGTATAAAGTTTGCATACTGTAGATTAAATCCAATAAAATCCTAAGAGATTGTATTGGCCGTTTTTGCATAGTATTGTCAAGTTCATACATACTGTACAGTGTGTATATATATATATATATATATACTGTGTGTGTGTGTGTGTGTGTGTGTGTGTGTGTGTATGTGTGTGTCTATATATACACTGCTCAAAAAAATAAAGGGAACACTTAAACAACACAATGTAACTCCAAGTCAATCACACTTCTGTGAAATCAAACTGTCCACTTAGAAAGCAACACTGATTGACAATCAATTTCACATGCTATTGTGCAAATGGAATAGACAACAGGTGGAAGTTATAAGCAATTAGCAAGACACCCCAAATAAAGGAGTTGTTCTGCAGGTGGTGACCACAGACCACTTCTCAGCTCCTATGCTTTCTGGCTGATGTTTTGGTCACTTTTGAAAGCTGGTGGTGCTTTCACTCTAGTGGTAACATGAGACGGAGTCTACAACCCACACAAGTGGCTCAGGTAGTGCAGCTCATCCAGGATGGCACATCAATGCGAGCTGTGGCAAGAAGGTTTGCTGTGTCTGTCAGCGTAGTGTCCAGAGCATGGAGGCACTACCAGGAGACAGGCCAGTACATCAGGAGATGTGGAGGAGGCCGTAGGAGGGCAACAACCCAGCAGCAGGACCGCTACCTCCAGGGCCGGTGCTAGGGTGTTTGGCGCCCTCCTGCAAACTATAAAATTGCGCCCTCCCTCCGTTAACTTAGAAAGGGACAGCGTCCATCACAAAAGAGGGGTGTTGTCTCACAAGAAAGGAGTGTGGACACACAATAGCACCTCACAATAGTTGCTCCAATTCAAATTACGCCACACTGTAGCACAATCTTATTCACATTATACTGCACGTAGTCCCCATGATTCATATGACACGACATAGGGGGGTATTAAAATAGGTCTGCTTTTTTCGCCTAGGTGAAAAAACAGGATTTGTTGCCATTTTTAAGGTGAATGTGGATTCACCCTATTCTTTAGCAGGGTTATTTTTTTGCTTAGGCGAAAAATTCAGCAGGAGCAAAAAGAAAATGTGGATTGGCGAATTCACATGTTTTCTCACCTGCGCCGCTGAAAAGGCTGGCCGTTTTTGTCGATTCTGAGGCATTTTTCGCCAATGCCTTTTCACACAAAAAAAGGTGAAAAGGCATTGGCGAAAATGCCTTAAAAATTGGCGAAAATGGCCCGAAACTGAATAGGCAGGGGGCAAATTCAACAGCTCTGAGATTACGCTGATGGGGAGTTAGAGGGAAGGTGAAGGCAGGGGCGCTGACAGGGGAGTTAGAGGGAGAGTGAGAGCATGGGCGCAGATGGGGTGTTAAAGGGAGGTTGAAGGCAGGGGCACTGAGGGGGGAGTTAAAGGAAGGGTGAGGGCACCCTGAGGGGGGAGTTACAGGGAGGGTGAGTGCAGAGGCACTGAGGGGGGAGTTACAGGGAGGGTGAGGGCAGGGGCGCTGAGGGTGGAGTTACAGGGAGGGTGAGGGTAGGGACGCTGAGGGGGGAGTTACAGGGAGGGTGAGGGCATCCTGAGGGGGGAGGTACAGGGACGGTAAGGGTAGGGGCACTGAGCGGGGAGTTACAGGGAGGGTGAGGGCAGGGACACTGGGGGGGGTTAGGGGGAGGGTGATGACAAAACTGTGACAAAGCTGCGGAAAGCTGTGACAAAGTGCGCATGCGCAGATGGCCGAGCGCAATGGCGATAGGAGAACTCTGTAGTGGTCGCGGCGGTGATGAGGAGGGAGAAGAGAAAGCAGATGGGGAGCTAAGGGGCAGCGGGGCGAGGACTACTCAGATCCCAGTGAAAACGGCAATTAACGCTGCGGCGGAGGTTAGTACATCCCGCCCACAGAGAGGTGACGAGAGAGAGAGAGAGAGAGAGAGAGGTGAGGACGAGAGAGAAAGAGAGGGAGGGAGGTGAGGAAGAGAAAGTCAGCCACTCACCCTGGCAGATGTCCTTTCCCTGTTAATAGTGAGCTCTTTCAGGCTGCTGATGCTACAGCTGGCCCTGCTGCTAGGGGGCCAGTATCCGGGACTGCCTGGGTGACGTGTCTCATCTGGTCCAGGGACTCAGGCAGGCTGCGGCAGATGGGTGGGTGGACAGCCATGTGTTGAGCCACACGCCGTCGCCCAACGCCGAGGTGGTGCTGCTCCTCCTCCTCCTTCTCACCCCTGCAGCTGTATTTGCACTTATTGCAGTAGGCGCTGGCCATAGCTGGGTGCGGAGAGCAGAGCGGAGGACACAAAAGACTCCAAGAAGCAGCGTGCACCAGACAAGGAGGTGATCAGGCCAAAGCTGCCGATCACTAGAACTGCGCCGCACTGTTTACAGGCACTGGCCATTCACGATGGATTGCTTTTGCCTAGGAAGAGGTGGGGGGGAGAAGGGGGAAGCGGAGCAGAGGGGACAGACACCGGGACACTGGAGAAGCATGCAGCAGGAGGAGCACACAGGCAGCAGATACCACGGTTGAGATTCTGCGCAGCTGCGGTGGGAGATGGTGCCATACGCAGATGCTGGCCGGCCCTGATCGCTCCTCCCCACTGCCCCCTTGCCCGCCCCCCGTTCCGACGCCACTGGGCATTAGTAAAGAGGCAAGGAGGGGGTGGGCTGGTCTTCATGCTGCCGGCGCCGCTGCTGCCTGTCAGAGTGACAGGCGCTGGCAGCCGGCAGCAACAGCATCAGTAAGGTCGCAGAGCGGGGAAAGTGCCTCTCCGCCCAAGCGCCTCCCTGCTTTGCAGGACCTTGCTGAGTGGGTAGCGCCTGGCTACCTCCGCCTTTGTGCAAGGATGAACAGGAGGAGCACTGCCAGAGCCCTGCAAAATTACCTCCAGCAAGCCACAAATGTGCATGTGTCTACTCAAACGATCAGAAACAGACTCCATGAGGGTGGTATGAGGGCCCGACGTCCACAGGTGGGGGATGTGCTTACAGCCCAACACCATGCAGGACGTTTGACATTTGCCAGAGAACACCAAGATTGGCAAATTTGCCACTGGCGCCCTGTGCTCTTCACATATGAAAGCAGGTTCTCACTGAGCACATGTGACAGACGTGACAGAGTCTGGAGACTCCAAGGAGAATGTTCTTCTGCCTGCAACATCTTCCAGCATGACCAGTTTGGCAGTGGGTCAGTAATGGTGTTGGGTGGCATTTCCTTGGGGGGCCGCACAGCCCTCCATGTGCTCGCCAGAGGTAGCCTGACTGCCATTAGGTACCGAGATGAGATCCTCAGACCCCTTGTGAGACCATATGCTGGTGCGGTTGGCCCTGGGTTCCTCCTAATGCAAGACAATGCTAGACCTCATGTGGCTGGAGTGTGTCAGCAGTCCCTGCAAGATGAAGGCATTGATGCTATGGACTGGCCCACCCATTCCCCAGACCTGAATCCAATTGCGCACATCTGGGACATCATGTCTCGCTCCATCCACCAACGCCACGTTGCACCACAGACTGTCCAGGATTTGGCGGATGCTTTAGTCCAGGTCTGGGAGGAGATCCCTCAGGAGACCATCCGCCACCTCATCAGGAGCATGCCCAGGCATTGTAGGGAGGTCATACAGGCACGTGGAGGCCACACACTACTGAGCCTCATATTGACTTGTTTTAAGGACATTACATCAAAGTTGGATCAGCCTGTAGTGTGTTTTTACACTTTAATTTTGAGTGCGACTCCAAATCCAGACCTCCATGGGTTAATAAATTTGATTTCCATTGATAATTTTTGTGTGATTTTGTTGTCAGCACCAAGAATTGATAATATAATATACTATCAGAGAGCGCATATAACTGTGTAAATAACAAATTTATTTATATACAATAAAATAAACACATGCACAAAAAATATATAAATATATCAATTGATTAAAAAATCCCCCATGCTGCAGCGATTAGGTTTGGAAAAAACACTTGTGTATCCAGATTTAAAAGTTCAAGATGTGAAATACGGTCCTGAGAGAAAAAAAAGTCCTGTGCAAAAGAACAGAGCTGATATATATCGTTAGTGTCCAGCTGTGAGCATATGTGTGTGCTCAGAATAGACTCCAATGAGTCACTGGCTTTTGACTCCCGGTAATTGCTGCCAGCAGGCAGCCAAATTGTTTGAAGTGTTATGACTTTAAAGTCCGTATTTTGTGGATTTATGGGACCATACTCGCTGTGCTAATAGGGCCACTTTGCAGTGTTGTCCACTATACTCACGACCAAAAGCATGCCTGTTGATAGTCTGTGGACGGCCCCCGTTTTGCAGTGTCAGTCACAGCCGAGTAGTAACACTTCTCCTTAATGCAGGATGCACCTGGGATTCTCTCAATGGTCTGTTTCCAAACAACCAAGATGATATTGGTAGGTATAAATCGCTGACAGGATAAGAGGACATCAGAATATAACCCCAGTCCTTACGCGTTTCTCCGCAATTATCCGTGTGCGGTTTCGTCAGAGGATAAAAAGGGGGCTATCTTGCTTGTTATTTAAATGCCAGGGGACCAATCACGTTGCAAATTGCCTCATTGTCACACCTGAATAATCATACAGTCTCACATGTGTTTAATGAATTACAACCATATAGTGACCAATATAACATTGCAGTATAAAGTAATTTTGCTATACAGCAATATAAATGTAAGTATGGTAATGAATAATAAATTACCTAAAAAATGCCTAAAAAATACCTAATTGACAGAAGACAGAGGTGATGGCATGCAATCACTAAATGTATACAGAAATAACAAGTCTACCAGAAACTATATTCTTTATAAAGCCTCTACTATAGGCTAGTGGTCTAATGCACGCACTAGCACACACAGGGTCCCAGGTTCAAATCCTGAACCGATCACAACCTCAGATAATAATTTTTATTTTTATATACATTATTATTTCTTTGAATATAATAATCTACAATTCCTATATATATATTACAACTAATAAAGATATATTTCAAGTGCATTATATCTAGAGAACAATGATGAAGAGAACCAAGTAAACCAAAAGCAGTGGTGATGACCCCCATTTATCTCCACACCTCTTGGTCCTATTAAATTACTTATAGTTTACTCAATAGCAGCATCTAATAGTCATTTTATTTTATTTTAATCATTATCATTAATGTCATTATTAAATTTAAACCCCTTTATGGAGCTCATTAGACATATAGATATTTTGTGAAGGATTAAAGGGAAGGAAACAAGGAAAGATGGGTACGGAGAGGAAAGGCATATGGTATATAAAGATGGCAACCAATTTATAGATAAACTCCTGGACTTTATCTGATGTTGTTAATCTCCATATTTTCATTTAAGCCGTCAGGAACCAAAGTTCCTAGATTAAAGATCCAGAATGCTTCTCTTGTACACAGCCTATTGAACCTGTCACCTCCTCTAGGAGTAGGGGCCACAGATTCTATACCCTGTACTCTCAAAGAGTCAACATTTCCATCATGATGTTGAGTTACATGTCTCGACACACTGTGATAATTGTTCTTCTTTAAGACATTTCGTCTGTGTTCGAGAAACCTAATGTTGAGACTCCTAACCGTCCTCCCCACATATTGTTTTCCACATATACAACTAATCAAATAAATAACATAAGTCTGTTGGCAATTGATAAAGGTCTCAATTCCAAAGTCAAATTCGAATGCTGTTGATTTAAAGGAGACACTTCTATGAATTATGAATTTACAGGTGATACAATTAGTCTTACCACATCTAAAGCAACCTATACTTTGATTCAACCAGGTTTTTTTAACCAATGTTTGTGCATTGGCCTGAAAAAAACTAGGAGATAAGTGATTCTTCAAATTCTTAGCCTTTTGAAATACTACTCTGGCTGAATCTCCCAAACAGGGGTTGAGTATTTTGTCCAATTTCAAAAGTCCAAAATTCTTCTTTATAATTTTCTTAACATCCTCTGCATATGTGTTGTATTTAGTTATAAAAGGCATAATCAAATTATTGTCATATCTTTCATTTAGTATCCCTGATTTGGTAGTCGTAGAGAGGAGAGAACTCCTCTCCCTCATGGCCACCCTTTCCAAGGAATCATCTAGAAGTTTCTTAGGGTAACCTTGGTCAAGAAATGCACACGTGAGAGCATTTGATTGTTCTCGAAATGACTCTTCATCGGTGCAGTTCCGTTTCATCCTAAGATATTGTCCCGAGGGTTCCAAACCTAATCGCTGCAGCATGGGGGATTTTTTAATCAATTGATATATTTATATATTTTTTGTACATGTGTTTATTTTATTGTATATAAATAAATTTGTTATTTACACAGTTATATGCGCTCTCTGATAGTATATTATATTATCAATTCTTGTTGCTGCATTTGTGGACAGATCAGTACTGTCCAATTGAGAGCTGCTATTTCTTAACATATACGACCATAATTATATATTTTTAGGAGTTTTAAGACGCGCTGGAATTATTTGTCTTTCTTTGTTGTCAGCACATTCAACTATGTAAAGAACAAAGTATTTAATAAGAATATTTCATTCATTCAGATCTAGGATGTGTTATTTTAGTGTTCCCTTTATTTTTTTGAGCAGTATATATATATATATATATATATATATAGCAGAAGAAAACGGGTGGCACTCCTCAGGAATTTCCCAATAATGAAAACAGCAGACAGCTTGTATTAACTTCAACGTTTCAGGCGCTCTTTATTGGCGCCTTTCGTCGGTCCTGACGAAAGGCGCCAATAAAGAGCGCCTGAAACGTTGAAGTTAATACAAGCTGTCTGCTGTTTTCATTATTGGGAAATTCCTGAGGAGTGCCACCCGTTTTCTTCTGCTGTACATAGTCCCTCACAGGTCGTTGGGAGGGCACCCAGGTGCTATTTTCTTTATTTGTGGAGTGCCGGTCAAAATACGTTTATATATATATATATATATATATATATATACAGATGCAAATTTTTTGGCACTCCTGGTGCAATAATTGTCAACAACTCTGGTGTACTGCTGCGGTCGACGTTTTAGGGACTGACCTCTCTTTTTTTTTCAAGACAATAAGAATACAAAACAATTACAAACTTTACATAGACTCACCACACCATGGGGGTAATTCCAAGTTGATCGCAGCAGGATTTTTTTTAGCAGTTGGGCAAAACCATGTGCACTGCAGGGGAGGCAGATATAACATGTGCAGATAGAGTTAGATTTGGGTGGGTTATTTTATTTCTGTGCAGGGTAAATACTGGCTGCTTTATTTTTACACTGCAAATTAGATTGCAGATTGAACACACCACACCCAAATCTAACTCTCCCTGCACATGTTATATCTGCCTCCCCTGCAATGCACATGGGGGGTCATTCCGAGTTGTTCGCTCGCAAGCTGCTTTTAGCAGCATTGCACACGCTAAGCCGCCGCCTACTGGGAATGAATCTTAGCTTCTTAAAATTGCGAACGAAAGATTTGCATTATTGCGAAAATGCATCTGTGTGCAGTTTCTGAGTAGCTCGAGACTTACTCGCATCTGCGATCAGTTCAGTGCTTGTCGTTCCTGGTTTGACGTCACAAACACACCCAGCGTTCGCCCAGACACTCCTCCGTTTCTCCAGCCACTCCCGCATTTTTCCCAGAAACGGTAGCGTTTTTTCACACACACCCATAAAACGGCCATTTTCCGCCCAGAAACACCCACTTCCTGTCAATCACATTACGATCACCAGAACGAAGAAAAAACTGTGAGTAAAATTCCTAACTGCATAGCAAATTTACTTGGCGCAGTCGCAGTGCGGACATTGCGCATGCGCACTAAGCGGAAAATCGCTGCGATGCGAAGAAATTTACCGAGCGAACAACTCGGAATGACCACCATGGTTTTGCCCAACTGCTAAAAAAAATCCTGCTGCGATCAACTTGGAATTACCCCCCATGTGAACACAGCCGCCTCACAGTCCTGCGGTTATCCGATGATGTCACAACCGCAACACTGCGCCAGAGGTCCGGGCCAGCTGGGTAGGCGCGGCTTGCTGCAGTGTGTGCTAGTAACCTAGCAACAAGACATAATATACAAACTTGTGAAATCCAACACCCAAACTTGAGATCAAACAGAGCGTGCAATACTAAAACCATTACAGTCATGTTTAGTATGATATGGTGATCCCTAAATGTACAATCATGTAATATATTAGCATTAACTTTTTAATGTTTATCTGTATTGAGAGACCCAAGAAGCCTGATAACTGCATGTGCTGTATTTTAACAACATATTTCTTGCAGAACTGTGGGATCAGAAAAGAAAGGTACATTTTAACTACCTCATCTGACTAATTAATCCACCCGTGACATATCACTGGAAGATACAATTAAATATGACTATTGGGTCACTCGTGTAGATAATGCATAAAAATGACCAGGGAACTTCATAACTATACACCCAAATACTAGCAACAATCATCTTGGCTGCAAAGGGTGGTGTGATTCTTAACAATCAACCACTGTACGCTAAAGCACCTTGGAGCAGATGTATTAAGCCTAGAGAAGTGATAAAGCAGCAATGAGTGAAAGGTGATAACGCACCAGCCAATCAGCTCCAATATGTAATTTGACAGTTAGGAGCTGACTGGCTAATGCATTATCACTTCTCCAGGCTCAGTACATCTGCCCCATGGTTATGTATTTATCAAACAGAGATAACCAAATACAGGTTGAGTATCCAATATCCAAAATGCTTGGGACCAGAGGTATTTTGGATATGGGATTTTTCCGTATTTTGGAACAATTGCATACCATAATGAGATATCATGGTGATGGGACCTAAATCTAAGCACAGAATGCATTTATGTTACATATACACCTTATACACACAGCCTGAAGGTAATTTTAGCCAATATTTTTTATAACTTTGTGCATTAAACAAAGTGTGTCTACATTCACACAATTCATTTATGTTTCATATACACCTTATACACACAGCCTGAAGGTCATTTAATACAATATTTTTAATAACTTTGTGTATTAAACAAAGTTTGTGTACATTGAGCCATAAAAAAACAAAGGTTTCACTATCTCACTCTCACTCAAAAAAGTCCGTATTTTGGAATATTCCGTATGTCGGAATATTTGGATATGGGATAGTCAACCTGTAGTATCCTTCACCAGCAGATTATAAAAAGCAGTTCAATTTCAGTGTCTCGTTTAGCCCTTGCTGTTGTACTGTTTGAAACATCTGGATCCATATTGCCTCCCATTGCAGAAGTAATTTACCTCTGTCGCCCCCTCCGATGTTCGGTGGGATCCAATCTATAAACTTATAGTTTATAGATACAAGACTATGTTGGTATTCCTTGAAGTTCCTTTTTTACGGGCTGTTCAGAGCCGTTTCTTTCAAGCGCAGCTCCTATACTTGAGCAATGTACTGTAGGGCTATACGTTCTTTGAATTGTCGTATGCTCTTGTCCACATACAGAAGACCGCAGGGATATATGATGCAGTAAACAATAAAGTAAAGTGATGCAGGTTACCAAATGTTTGGTGGAAAAGGTTTTACCTGACCCGGGATGTTGGAATTTGCTGCCTTGTTCTAGGCAGCTGCAAGTGGTATACCCAGTGCACCGGTAATTACCAGGTTTACGAGATAGAAAATGTAATGGCCTGTTGCCATATATGTGCAGTGTACATAAAACAAAGGAAAATTCTCATATTTGTTCTCTGAAATGTTGCCAATTTAACTGAAATTTCCTGTTTTACTCCTGCCGCTGAGTTTCCCTGGTTTCCCTTACAGTAGCAGTGATGTGCGGTGAAGTATGTGGCTGGAGAGGCACCCATGGGGGTGTAAAGGTGGTGGTGGGGGGGATATGTGCTTGTTGACCCCAACCCTTCCAGCACTCATTGACAACAGCATCTCCAGCATTCACTTACCCCAATCCCTCCGGCCTTCATTAAAGCTCAAGGGAACGGTAATTCCTTCTGCCAGTGACTGCAGGCTCCAGTGGGGAGGGGGGGTCAGGTGTCTGTACCCATGGCTACAAACTCCAGGAGGGGTAGGGGGCAGGTATAAGTTCCCGTGGCTGCAAACTCCAGGGGGTTGGGGGGGAGATCAGGCACCAGTTCCTGTGGCTGCAAGCTCCAGGAGGTGGAGGGGGTTTAAGTACCCATGGCTGCAAGCTCCAGGAGGGGGCCGGTATAAGTTCCCGTGGCTGTAAGCTCTGGGAAAGGGGGGGTTGGGTTTTTTAGTACCCGGCGGCTGCAATCTCTGGCGGGAAAGGGGAGGTCAGGTATCAGTACCTGCGGCTTAACACAGTGACGCTGGGTAGGGAGAGATCTAGTGCTCGACACTGACAGAGACAGCTCAGTGCTGTCCAATCACATCTGCCTGACTGACAGGGGCGTGCTTTCATGTGGGCTGAAGACACGTCCCTGTCAATGAGGCAGATCTGCTGTTGCCGCTTCTCATGATTTTTTTAATCGGCTTTTTCTGCCTGCAGCTTGGCCCCGTCCCCTGTTTGCCTCCAGCCTCAACCACTTTATCATTGTCAGTGGGAGGCAGAGCTCTCGCTGCCTCCCACCCACATTTGGCTCTTTTTTTTACATTAAATAGGATTGGAGAAATACAAAGAAGATATTTAAGACACAGAACATGTGTTATAAATATCTTCTTTGTATTATATTAAACATTATAACAGGTGAGGCACTGCCTCCTCTGCCTCGCCTGACTGCACGTCCCTGTACAGTAGCACAGAACTACTTTAATTGCATGGCACCGGAGGAAGATGTTTAATTCACCTTGTGAGTGCCAGACATTATCTCTCTCTCTCTCTCTCTCTCTCTCTCTATATATATATATATATATATATATACTGTATATATATATATATATATATATATAAATGCACAATGTGTCTGGCACTCACGCTTTGAAGAACACAACGGGTCCGGTGCACAACCTCTCAGACGAGCATATGGATCCCACACAATGGAGGCACTCGGCGAAAATAACTGACAACACCACTGCCGGTACAGTCAACGTTTCAGGGACCTCTCCCTTTAATCAAGACACAACCAGCACTAATACAAGTAGAAATATATATACAAAACAATATCTTACCCAACACCAATCAATGAGCAGAATCAGCTCTCCCCACACGCCGGTGCATGACTCCACAGCTGTCACTCATGCTGCTGAGATCAGCGTCCGGGCGGGGGGGCACGGCCCTCACCTGCTGAGTCTAGGTTGCCTAGCAACAATCCCTACACCGCACCCCAGCCAACCGCCGCAGCCTAATCCCCTGATCTCTCCACGGCTCTCCTCACTCGTGCCTCTAACTGTCTTTCTGCTATCTCTTCCTGGATGTCCCAGCGCTTTCTTAAACTCAACATGTCTAAGACCGAGCTGATCATCTTCCCACCCTCCCGCACAACCTCACCTCCCACAATTTCATTATCCATTGATGGCACGACTATCTCCTCTAGCCCCCAAGTACGCTGTCTTGGTGTAATCCTTGACTCCTCCCTCTCCTTCAAAACACACATTCAGCACCTCTCACAAACCTGTCATTTTCATCTCAAAAACATTTCCAGGATCAGACCGTTTCTCACCCAGGATGCCACTAAGATCATTATTCACTCACTGATTATTTCCAGACTGGACTACTGTAATCTCCTCCTAACTGGCCTCCCTGACAATTACCTCTCTCCACTCCAATCTATCCTCAATCCTGCTGCCCAGCTTATCTTCCTCACCAAACGCACTACGTCCACCTCCCCTCTCCTACAAGCCCTTCACTGGCTTCCCTTCCCTTTCAGAATCCAATTCAAACTTCTCACTCTCACTTACAAAGCACTCACCCACTCCTCTCCCATTTACATCTCTGACCTTATCTCCCTTTACTCTCCCACCCATCCTCTTCGCTCTGCTAATGCACGCCGGCTCTCCTGTCTTCTGATCACTTCCTCCCATTCCTATCTCCAAGATTTTTCACGTGCTACTCCCTTCCTCTGGAATTCTTTACCTCTCCCCCTCAGACTCTCCACCTCTCTACAAAACTTCAAACGGGCTCTTAAGACCCATTTCTTTACCAAACCCAGCCAAATCTCATCCTAACCCTCTGTTCTACGCTTTCTATGTACCCCATCTGTGTCACCCCTGTCTGTCTACCCCTCCCCTTAGATTGCAAGCTCTCACGAGTAGGGCCCTCTTCCCTCATGTGCTTATCCTTTTCTTACTTTAATAATCCTCAACTGCCCAAATCAAGCAGTTTTTTGGCCACCTGGAACTTCTCTGTCATTTACTGGTGTAGTTATGCTTAGTTACCCTGTACTTGTCCTAAATTGTCATCAACTGTAAGTCACTGTTTTCCTGTTTTGATTATGTGCATATGTACTCTGTAATTGGGCGCTGCGGAACCCTTGTGGCACCATATAAATAAAGGATAATAATAATAATAATAATAATAATAATAATAATAATAAATAGAAGAATCAAAAAACTAACCGACCCAGCCTCTCTGTAAATTTTTTTTACAAAAAGCAACTGAAGCTTAACGCTTCATTAATACCATGGGGATGCACCGTCTGCAATTTGTGTATCCACCAAGCCTCTTTCTGTAACAAGATTTTACCCCTGTTGCCCCCCCTCACTCTATCAGGGATGTGGTCAATAATTTTGTAGCGGATGGTCGCCAGGGAATGGTGACAATTCTTGAAATGTCTTGCCACTGGCTGATCGCTACCTTTCCCTTCTACTGCCACCCGAATGCTGGATCTGTGTAAGGCAATTCTTTCCTTGAACTGCCTTACACTTTTTCCAACATACAACAAACCACATGGGCACTAGATGTAATAGATGATAAATTTGCTGGTACAAGTCAGGGAATATTTAATCTTAAAGGATTTCCCTGATATGGGATGTAGGAATGTGTCCCCTGTTTATAGGCAACTACAAGTCGTACATCCCGTACACCTTTAGTTCCCAGGTTGGCGTGTGAGGAAATGCGATGGCTTTTCAGGACCTAAATTTGAAATATCGTTATGTACTACAAAGTCCTTCACGTTACGTCCTCGCTTATATGAGGCCATCAATGAGGTATTTTTCAATGAGGCTAATTCTTTATCTCTGGAGATCACCGGCCAAATCCCTCTTGCCCTACTGAAAAGAAACGAGCATGTATTACAAGCCCACTGACCGAAATACGGTCTTAAGAGCAAACAGCTTTCACCAGGAACCGACTAAGTGGAGCCTTCTGTTTTCCCAATTTCTGCGGATAAGGCGAATTTGCAGCAACGAGGAGGATGCTCGCATACAGATCTCGAACATGGCAGAAAAATTCAAAGCCCGGAGTTATACCTCAGACTCCCTTCAAAAAGCCATGCAAAAATCTTTAGCAATTTCAAGGAATGAGGCGTTAAAGACTAAAACACGCAAGGATGAACAGTCCCGGATGGTGTGGACACAAGACTACACAACCGCCAGTAAACATCTTTTCAGTAGGGCCAGAGGGATTTGGCCGGTGATCTCCAGAGATAAAGAATTAGCCTCATTGAAAAATACCTCATTGAAGGCCTACTAATTGAGGAACCAACTAGGTACAATGCAATCCTAGATCTGGTATTAACAAACAATGGGGATTTGGTATCAGGTATTATAGTAGGGGAACCCATAGGAAACAGCGACCACAATATGGTCACATTCAATATCAGTTTCCATAAACAGCCCTATACCGGCTCAACTAGGACTCTAAACTTTAGCAAAGCAAATTTTGAAAAGATGAGGGTATTTTCCGGGATATTGAATGGGAAGGTTTGTTTTTAGGAAAAAATACTACGGAGAAATGGGAGGTACTAAAATTCCTGCTAGCTAAAAATACACTCCAATTTATTCCTATGAGTAGCAAAAAAAGGAAAAAAAATCATAAACCGATGTGGCTTAACACAAAGATTAAGGAACTTATGGGCAAGAAAAGGCGAGCATTTAAAAAATACAAATCTGACGGGGAAGCAGAGTCATTTCAGCACTATAAGGAATGTAATAAAATTTGCAAAAAGGAAATAAGAGCGGTTAAAGTAGAAACTGAAAAACTAGTAACAAAGGAAAGCAAAGCGAATCCCAAAAAATTATTTAAATACATTAATAGCAAGAGATTAAAGAAGGAGTGTATAGGCCCTTTAAAAGATAAGCTGGGAGTCTTAAGCAAAAATGATAATGACATAGCGGACACACTAAATAAGTTTTTTTCAACAGTATTCACTAAAGAGGACCCAATTCAAGGACTGACACACAATCTCAATAATGAGAATATTCCACTGATAGGTACTTATTTAAGCGAGGAAGTAGTCTGTGACCGATTAAAACATTTAAAGATTAATAAATCACCAGGGCCCGATGGTATTCACCCAAGGGTTCTAATGGAGCTTCACTCTGAACTGGCAAAACCTCTATCTTTGATCTTTAAGGATTTAGTTATATCAGGTATGGTTCCCAAAGACTGGCGTATAGCGGAAGTAGTGCCTATATTCAAAAAGGGAAGTAAAGCTGAACCAGGTAATTATAGACCAGTTAGTCTTACATCTATAGTGGGGAAAGTATTGGAAGGTATTCTAAGAGATAGTATTCAGAAGTTCCTTGAAGTCAATAAGGTCATTAAAAGGAATCAACATGGGTTTATGAAGGACAGATCCTGTCAAAACAACTTACTTGGCTGTTATGAAACAGTAAGCGCAAACCTAGATCAGGGTAAAGACGTGGATGTAATCTTTTTAGACTTTGCCAAAGCGTTCGATACTGTACCACACATAAGACTTATCTACAAGCTACAAGAATCAGGGCTAGGAAGCACAATATGCACTTGGGTCAAAAACTGGTTAGATAATAGGGAGCAGCGCGTTGTGGTTAATGGATCTTTTTCAACTTGGACTGAAGTGCTAAATGCTGTGCCGCAAGGCTCAGTATTAGGACCGCTATTGTTCAATATTTTCATTAACGACCTAACAGAAGGTCTAGAGAGCATGGTGTCAATTTTTGCAGATGATACCAAATTGTGTAAGGCTATAAATACAGAGGAGGATGCCGAGTCTCTTCAGAACGACTTAGTTAAATTAGAAGCATGGGCAGCCAAATGGAGAATGCGCTTCAATACAGACAAGTGTAAGGTAATGCACTGTGGTAACATGAACAAAAATTACACCTACCTACTAAATGGGGTAAAATTAGGGGATTCTGTACTGGAAAAGGACTTAGGTGTCCTCATAGATAGCAAACTAAGCAGTAGTACCCAAAGTAAGACTGCAGCAAAGAAGGCTAATAAGATATTAGCATGCATAAAACGGGGTATTGATGCTAGGGACGAGAGTATTATACTCCCGTTATATAAATCACTAGTGAGGCCACACCTTGAATACTGTGTACAATTCTGGGCACCGTACTACAAAAAGGATATCCTGGAGCTAGAAAAGGTTCAGAGGAGGGCGACCAAACTAATTAAGGGCATGGAGACGATGGAATACAAGGAAAGGCTTGAAAGACTAGGCATGTTTACATTGGAAAAGCGGAGACTAAGAGGGGATATGATCAACATCTACAAATATATAAGGGGACAATACACAGAGCTTGCGCGGGACCTGTTTTTGGTTAGATCAACACAGAGGACTTGTGGACACTTGCTCAGGTTAGAGGAGAGGACATGCCGCACAATACGGCGTAAAGGCTTTTTCACGGTAAGGACAATACGTGTTTGGAATTCCCTGCCTGAGGGAGTTGTAATGGCGGAATCTGTCAACACCTTTAAGAATGGATTAGATAAATTCCTAATGGATAAGGATATCCAGGGGTATGGTGCATAGTCATGTATTATAGTTACTATAATTAGGTATAAAATGCAACGGCTGACAGCAGCATCAGTCAGAAATTTTAGTCAAATCATCATGCATAGGAGACCACAAATAGGTTGAACTCGATGTACAATTGTCTTTTTTCAACCTCAGATACTATGTTACTATGTTATGTGTGGATACAGATATATATATATATATATATAGTATATGTAAATAACCATATATGGATTTGAGCAAGCCTCATTATCAGGCACCATTGTACACTGGAGAGTGGAGGGAAAGGGAGTTGGATGATGTTGGAAGCTGGTGCACTGTGTAAAAACAATTCCATTTGCTCACCTCCAGGGTGCCATTAAGAGATAGGGGTCTATTTACTAAGCCTTGAATGGAGATAAATTCGATGGAGATAAGGTCCTAGCCAATCAGCTCCTAACTGCTATGTCACAGTCTGGGTTTGAAAATTAACAGTTAGGAGCCGATTGGGGGGAACTTTATCTGTGTCAGATTTATCTCCTTCCAAGGCTTAGTAAATATCTTTTCCATTGGGCTTAATGGGCAGTTGCACATGGGCCCCAGGATTACAAAGGCCTGTGTCTAATCTCCACCCCCTGCTGGCCTGCCACTGCTGCAGATAGCACACAGAAACTCCCCCCAGACAGTACAGCTGCCCCCACCTCTGTGGATACCCCAGCTACCACCAATAGTACTCCCCCTTACCCAGGACATTAGAACCGCTACAGCCTATGGCAACCCCCCATCCCCAGTTATCAAAACTGACGATGAAGATAGCAGCCCCCCTGGACATCACTGGACATCAGCCCCCTCCCCACAGACATCAGAGCTGCTTCAGCAGACAGCACCATTTTCAAAACCAGTGAGGGGCCCCTGTGCGCTGCTTTGCCCAGGGGCCTATATTGCTGTAAAGATGACCCTGAGTGTTTACAGGTAGTCTATTATAATGGGAAGCTGGAGAGACAGGAGTAGGTGCCTGGGAAGGGTTACTGGTTGCAGGCATGATTGTCACCTAGTGTATCACTGCACACACTGCAAACAAAGGCAAACAGTGCGATGCTGCAAAATCAAACTAAAATTAAAAGTTATTGGCTGTTTGTTAAAGTGAACCTGCACTTTCTTATTTGTACTAAAGGAAATAATTCTGCAGATTTGCTTGTAGCTTGTGTATGCGCCTGGGCAGAGACAGTGTTGATTTTAGATTAACTGTCTAAAAAAATACTGTACTCTGCTGTGTCTGAGCTGCACCCAAAGAAGCCATCTTTTGAGTGGTTGCCTTGCTGTTATTTAAAAAAAAAAAATGCAACATAATTTTTTTTCCGTTTTTAAAAAAAAGCTGCAGTTTTTCTAATTCAATTAAAAGATACTGTATATTCAGTGTATTCAGTGTGTGTTATATTGAGAACAGCATATACTAGGGTTGTGTTTCCCAGAGGCATCACTGTGCATCCTCTTGCGTATTCCATTGTGCTCCACTTTTGTTTCATTGTACTTTACTGGGCTGTACTTTACTAGGGCATTGTTGACAGTCTTCTGGTTTGCAAAGCCCATGTCTCCCATGTTTTTCTTTTCTTTATAGTTGTAACCACTTTTCTGTCCATATAATCATTTATCAATCAAATTAATTCATTGATGCTTTACCTGGCTTCTTCCATAATATCAGCTAAATGTAATAGCCTCCGAGATCCAGAGGTGCAGGACTTCTGTGCGAGTCTGCCCATTTTATTAAAGCAGCAATCATTTACAATGCAAAAGCAGGTTAATTTTGCCTTGTAAATGATTGCTGCTTTAAAAAAGTGGGCAGGCTCACACAAAAGTCCTGCATCTCTGGATCTCGGAGGCTATTACATTTATTAGAATATGTTAGCCAGACCAACGTCTCTGTTTTCTTTATAGTGATAATCATTTCTCTGTTCATTATCATATAATGATTAATCAATCAATTGCATGCTTTACCTGGCTTCTGCCTCACTACATGTTTGCCAGGCCCAGGTCTCTGTATTATTTTATCTATAGTCATAACCGCTTCTCTGTTCTTAATTGTATAACCATTAATCAATGAATCCAATCAATCCATCAATGGCATGCGTTACCTGGTTTCCACATGACATGTTTGCCAAGCCCAGGTCTCTCTTTTCTTTGTAGTTATAATCACTTCTGTGTTCATTATCATTATCAATCAATCAATCAATCAATCAATCAATCAATCAATCAATCACTCAATCACTCAATTGCATGCTTTACATGGCTTCCACTCTACATGTTTGCCAAGACAAGGTCTATGTTTTTCTTTTTCTTTTTTGGTAATCTATTTCTGTTCTGATTATGGTTTTTATCGTGTTTGTATTTAGTAAATCTCCGATTTACAAAAACAGGTAAACAAGCACAAAAATGCAATTTCCAATAAACAGGAATCTTAGTAAATTTACCACTTAGAGTTCATCAGAAATTAATAATAATCTTGGCAAAGATATTGGACAATCTCAAAGTTTTCACAATTACTTACTGTAGATCGTTTTCTGAAGAGGTGAGCAGTGCATTCATATTTTGTACTCCTTTGTCAAAACCATAAATCTACACGCTAAAGATTTAATACATTATCTGTACTTTTTCTGTGTTTTATCTGGGACATAGTGAGTAATATTACTTTTATGGAAATTGTTGATTTGTCAGAATTGCAGTTATTTAATGTGTCTATTTGTGGAAATAACTTGAAAGACTGAATAAGAGTGCTGCTGGAAGAAATTGATTTATTGGACTGACATATTATGCCAAGAAAATATTTTATTGGCAAGAGAAGTTCCAACTTTTATGCCTGTTAAATCTCACCTAAAAGTTGAGTAATGCAAAATAGAAGAATGTATATATCTTGTACAGAGAGTACTATATAGTTTTCCTTTACATCTCAGTAGACATGTGCCAAAAGAGATTTGTTTATCAATTCGCTCTGAGGGAGTATTGGAATTCCTTCAATCTCATAACTAGCTGCAAATTATAATGACTACTCAATATTTTCTGTCACAACTGAGGGCCTGAGCTGACGGAAGGCAGCCTCAGTTGTAGGGGCTGAGATGTACCGGAACCTGGGAGGTTGTATCAGACCCCTGGACATGTAAGTAACATGAAGAGAAACCGCCCGAAGGCGTGACCACGACGACTTGAGTAAAAGTCAATGATATTTATTTATGACAAACTCCATGCATCACAGTAGCAGTAAAAAGTAACATAAAAATCAGCAGAGAAATAATAATACAGTTCCTGGGTACTACAGGGTGGCAGGGGCCACAGGGCTCTGGTGGTATGAGACAGTTCTTATTATCTGCAAGTTGGAAAGTCCTTACCAGGCTCAACTGTAGCAATGAGGAAAGCCCAGGGTCGTACCAGCTGGTGTTCCAGGGAAAGCTGGACTGCTGTAGATAAAATGCTGCTGTGGGTACTGGTTAGAACCAGACAGGTGTTGGCACGGAGTGGATACTGGCTGGAACCAGTTAAATAATAAATAAAGCTTGAGAGCGATGCAATGTAGATGAAATGTAGAATTTGAGAGCGGAGAAATAATAATACCGGTGGAGAGTGGTAAACTGCAGAAAGGACACCGGCCCTTTAAGAGAAGCTGTACACTGCTGGAAGCTGAGCTGGAAGCAGGTGATGTTGATGCTGGAAACAGGTGACTCCAGAATGGATCAGAGAGTGAGGCTACACCGCAGATGGAATGCTGGTGCGGGTCTCTATAGCAGAAGTCTGGAGACAGGAGCTGGAACCTGAAAGACATTCACAGAAGAGAGACAAACTGGAACTAGGTTTGACAACCAAAGCACTGACGCCTTCCTTGCTCAGGCACAACCTATTTATACCTGCAGCAAGGAAGGCATTGGCTAGGCAATTATGCAAATTAATAATACTGACAACGGATTGGTAGGAATGATCAGCTGACAGAATCCAAGATGGCTGCGCCCATGCAGACACTTGGAGGGAAGTTTGGATTGTAATCCATGTGGTCTGGAAAACAGTAATGGCGGCGCCGGCCACCGGAGACAGGAGACGCCAGGCTGACAGATGCACATCCGACCACGCGGACACAGCGGAGGCCGCGGCTGACGTAATCGCCACTCTGAATGCAGAAGCTCAGGGACGGCGGCGGAGGCCGCGGGAGACGCCATGCCAGATGTATAAGGCGTTACTGTGACTGCGTCCAGAGAGACAGGAGAGGATGCGGGAATGTGCACATCAGGATAACAGATGGGATCCGGTCCTGGAGCGCTGAGCCAGCCTTAGGAGGCATCTGATAGGTAAGAAATGGCGTCCAGATACCCGGATCGTGACAGCACCCCCCCCTTTAGGAGTGGCCCCAGGACACTTCTTTGGCTTTTGAGGAAACTTGGAATGGAATCTCCGGACCAAGGCAGGAGCATGGACATCAGAAGCATTGGTCCATGAACGTTCCTCAGGGCCATAACCCTTCCAGTCAATAAGATACTGAAGTTGACCGTAACGGTGACGTGAGTCCAGGATCTTGGCTACTTCATACTCAACGCCTCGTTGAGTTTGGACTTTCGGAGTTGGAGGAAGTGAGGAATGAAACCGATTCAAGATTAGCGGTTTCAACAGGGAAACATGGAATGTCCTGGGTATCTTTAAGAAGGGAGGCAACTGGAGTCTGTAAGCAACAGGATTGATGACTTGATCAATTTTAAAAGGACCGATGTAGCGAGGTGCAAACTTCATACTGGGAACTCTTAACCTCAAATTCTTCGTGGATAACCATACCCGATCACCCACCTTGAGAGCAGGAACTGCTCGACGCTTCTTATCCGCAAACTTCTTGTACCTGAACGATGCCTTGAGCAAAGCTGATCGTACGCTCTTCCAGATATTGGCAAACTGATGCAAGGTGATAGCCACTGCGGGAACAGAAGTTGCTGGAAGCGGTTGGAACTCAGGGACTTTAGGGTGGAATCCAAAGTTGGTGAAGAATGGTGTTGAAGAAGATGAAGAATGATACTGGTTGTTATGACAGAACTCGGCCCAGGGAAGTAATTGAACCCAGTCATCTTGAGAGGAGGAGACATAGATGCGGAGGAAGGACTCCAAGTCCTGATTCACCCTCTCAGTTTGACCATTGGTCTGAGGATGGTAAGCCATGGAAAACTTTAGCTTGACTTGGAGGGCTTGACATAAACTTCGCCAGAATTTGGCTGTGAATTGAACTCCTCGATCTGAGATAATTTCTTCTGGAAGACCGTGGAGTCGAAAGATCTCTTGTATGAATACTTGAGCCAACTTGGAAGCTGACGGAAGACCGGTGAGAGGAATGAAGTGTGCCATCTTGGTGAACCGGTCAACTACCACCCAGATGGTATTAAACTTGTTGCACATGGGCAAATCTGTAATAAAATCCATCGACAAATGGGTCCATGGTCGACGGGGAACAGATAGTGGAACCAGTTGCCCCGCAGGCAACTGGCGGGATACTTTATGTTGAGCACACTTTGGGCAAGATGCAATAAACTCCAAAACGTCCTTTTTCAGAGTTGGCCACCAATAGGACCTAGAGATAAACTCCAGGGTTTTTTGGATACCTGTATGTCCGGCAAAGCGGGAAGCATGGGCCCAATGCATGAGCTTCTTCCTTAGTGTCGGCTTCACAAAACTTTTCCCTGATGGGGGCGTAGAGTCCATCCCTACCGTGGAGAATGCCAACGGACTTATAATAGGATGCTTGTCTGAAGACTCTGACTCATTTTCTTGCTCCCATGAGCGGGAAAGGGCATCGGCCTTGCGATTCTGAGAGCCCGGACAGAACTGGAGTTTAAAGTCGAACCTGGAAAAGAAAAGTGCCCATCTGGCCTGACGAGGGTTGAGACATTGTGCGCCTTTCAGATATAGAAGGTTCTTGTGGTCTGTAAGGATGGTGATTGAATGAGAAGCTCCCTCCAACAGATATCTCCACTCCTCTAGAGCGAGCTTGATGGCTAGCAACTCCTGGTCGCCAATGGCATAGTTGCGCTCCGCTGGGGAGAACTTCCGTGAGAAGAAACTGCAAGGATGTAAATGGCCATCTTTAGCCCTCTGAGATAACACCGCTCCTACTCCAACGGAGGAGGCATCCACCTCTAGGATGAAAGGAGAGTCGATGTCAGGCTGTTTCAGGACAGGCGCAGAGATGAACCTCTGTTTTAAAAGATGAAAAGCTTGCATGGCTTCTTCAGACCACTTGGACGGGTTAGCACCCTTCTTGGTGAAAGCAGTAATAGGCGCCACAATGGTGGAAAAGTCTCGTATAAACTTTCGGTAATAATTGGCGAACCCTAAGAACCTCTGGACCCCTTTGAGGGTTAAGGGTACCGGCCAATTCTGGATTGCTTGTAGTTTCTCAGGATCCATCTCTAGTCCGGAACCGGACACAATGTACCCTAGAAACGGAATGGACTTGACTTCAAAGACGCATTTCTCTAATTTGCAATAGAGATGATTGACACGGAGACGGGACAGAACCTCCTTTACCCAAAAACGATGTTCCTCTAAATTGTTGGCAAAAATGAGGATATCATCTAGATAGACCACGACATGACGGTATAGAATGTCTCTGAAGATTTCATTGACGAAATGCTGGAAGACAGCTGGAGCATTGCTCAATCCGAAGGGCATGACGAGGTACTCATAATGTCCGTCACGGGTGTTAAATGCGGTCTTCCACTCGTCACCCTCACGGATCCGGATGAGATTGTATGCACCTCTCAAGTCCAGCTTTGTAAAGATGGTAGCTCCGCTAACTCTGTCAAAGAGCTCAGTAATCAGGGGTAAAGGATAACGGTTCTTGATGGTAATGTCGTTCAAACCTCTGTAGTCGATGCACGGCCGCAGACCACCATCTTTCTTTTTTACAAAAAAGAAGCCTGCGCCGGCTGGAGAAGAAGAAGGTCGAATGAACCCCTTTGCTAGGTTCTCTTTAATGTATTCCTCCATAGAATGCGTCTCGGGCAGAGACAACGGATAAGTTCGGCCTCGAGGTGGAACCTTCCCTGGAACGAGATCAATCGGGCAGTCCCATTCTCTATGAGGAGGAAGGATATCAGCAGAAGCTTTACTGAACACATCCGTGAAATCTTGATATGGAGGAGGTGGAACATCAGACGACCTGGGGGAGGAAGAACAGACAGGCAACACTTTAAACAAACATGTCTCAGCACAGGAGGGACCCCATGCCAGGATTTGCGTAGTCGTCCAATCAATTGTAGGATTGTGAAGACGGAGCCATGGAAGGCCCAGGACCACAGGATGTGTGGCTCTTGGAATCACTAAAAGTGAAATAAGTTCGGAATGAAGAACTCCCACTCTCAGACGAACTGGTAGAGTCCTTAGAGCAATAACTGTATCAAAAATTTTACTGCCATCCAAGGCAGTTAAGGAAAAGGAGGAAGGAAGTCTCTCGGTGGGTAGGGACCACCGTTTAACATAGGCTTCGGTAATAAAGTTCCCAGCTGCTCCGGAATCCAGGAGGGCAATGACGTTCTGATAACGTTGAGCAACTTGAAGCGAGACTGGGAGATTACAATCTTGAGGAGATGGAGAGGAGATCATTACTCCTAGCCGGCCCTCTCCATGGCGAGCTAGGATTTGAAGTTTCCCGGACGTTTGGGACAGGCATGAATAGTGTGAGACGGGGCTGCACAATACAGACAGAGAGACTCAGAGAGACGTCTTCGGCGCTCAGCAGGAGTTAAACGGGAACGGCCAATTTGCATGGGTTCATCTTTAGTTGGTGACAGTTGGCGAGGAGCAGAAGATTTTGGAGCAGATGATCTTCCACGCTCAGTTGCTCTCTCTCTGAAACGTAAGTCAACTTTTGTACAAAGTGAGATTAGCTCATCTAACTTGGAGGGTAAGTCTCTGGTAGCTAACTCATCTTTAATACGCTCGGATAAACCATGCCAGAATGCAGCATATAGGGCCTCGTCGTTCCATGCCAGTTCAGATGCCAGGATCTGGAACTGTATAAGATATTGTCCTACAGTATGTGATCCCTGGCGTAAACGGAGAATCTCAGACGAAGCTGAAGTTACCCGGCCTGGCTCGTCGAAGATGCGCCTGAATGTTGACACGAATGCAGTGTAAGAAGATAGCAGGGTGTCGGACCTCTCCCATAACGGTGATGCCCAATCAAGGGCTGAGCCACTGAGAAGAGAGATAATGTAGGCAATTTTTGTACGGTCACTGGGAAAATTGCCAGGTTGTAGCTCAAACTGAATCTCACACTGGTTGAGAAATCCCCTGCAGAATCTTGGAGATCCGTCAAATTTTGCTGGCTTTGGAAGATGAAGACGTGGAGCAGAAATGGGTAAGGTGGGTGGGGTTATAGCTGGAGTCACTGTGGTTGACGCACCGGACGCGTCTGATCCACGGAGAGTTGTCTGAATCCCATCCAGCCGAGTAGAGAAATCCTGGAGACAGCGGATGATGTGGCCCTGTGCAGCCTCCTGATGTTCAAGTCGGGCTGCCAGTTCTTGCATCGGCCTGGCCGCTTGATCCTGGTCTCCGGCTGGATTCATTTGGTCAGTGCTTACTGTCACAACTGAGGGCCTGAGCTGACGGAAGGCAGCCTCAGTTGTAGGGGCTGAGATGTACCGGAACCTGGGAGGTTGTATCAGACCCCTGGACATGTAAGTAACATGAAGAGAAACCGCCCGAAGGCGTGACCACGACAACTTGAGTAAAAGTCAATGATATTTATTTATGACAAACTCCATGCATCACAGTAGCAGTAAAAAGTAACATAAAAATCAGCAGAGAAATAATAATACAGTTCCTGGGTACTACAGGGTGGCAGGGGCCACAGGGCTCTGGTGGTATGAGACAGTTCTTATTATCTGCAAGTTGGAAAGTCCTTACCAGGCTCAACTGTAGCAATGAGGAAAGCCCAGGGTCGTACCAGCTGGTGTTCCAGGGAAAGCTGGACTGCTGTAGATAAAATGCTGCTGTGGGTACTGGTTAGAAC
Organism: Pseudophryne corroboree; assembly: GCF_028390025.1. NCBI lineage: Eukaryota > Metazoa > Chordata > Amphibia > Anura > Myobatrachidae > Pseudophryne > Pseudophryne corroboree. Next base: position 308,461,462 of record NC_086445.1, read on the forward strand.
CAGACAGGTGTTGGCACGGAGTGGATACTGGCTGGAACCAGTTAAATAATAAATAAAGCTTGAGAGTGATGCAATGTAGATGAAATGTAGAATTTGAGAGCGGAGAAATAATAATACCGGTGGAGAGTGGTAAACTGCAGAAAGGACACCGGCCCTTTAAGAGAAGCTGTACACTGCTGGAAGCTGAGCTGGAAGCAGGTGATGTTGTAGCTGGAAACAGGTGAGTCCAGAATGGATCGGAGAGTCAGGCTACACCGCAGATGGAATGCTGGTGCGGGTCTCTATAGCAGAAGTCTGGAGACAGGAGCTGGAACCTGAAAGACATTCACAGAAGAGAGACAAACTGGAACTAGGTTTGACAACCAAAGCACTGACGCCTTCCTTGCTCAGGCACAACCTATTTATACCTGCAGCAAGGAAGGCATTGGCTAGGCAATTATGCAAATTAATAATACTGACAACGGATTGGTAGGAATGATCAGCTGACAGAATCCAAGATGGCTGCGCCCATGCAGACACTTGGAGGGAAGTTTGGATTGTAATCCATGTGGTCTGGAAAACAGTAATGGCGGCGCCGGCCACCGGAGACAGGAGACGCCAGGCTGACAGATGCACATCCGACCACGCGGACACAGCGGAGGCCGCGGCTGACGTAATCGCCACTCTGAATGCAGAAGCTCAGGGACGGCGACGGAGGCCGCGGGAGACGCCATGCCAGATGTATAAGGCGTTACTGTGACTGCGTCCAGAGAGACAGGAGAGGATGTGGGAATGTGCACATCAGGATAACAGATGGGATCCGGTCCTGGAGCGCTGAGCCAGCCTTAGGAGGCATCTGATAGGTAAGAAATGGCGTCCAGATACCCGGATCGTGACATTTTCCTTCTACATGGGAGAGGTACAGGTCTTAATTCCTGTATTCCCTACACAAATTGTGCCTTGTTTTTTTTTCAGACAACTTTGAATTTCCAGAAATTAATATTAGTTTGCTTATTTCTCCTAACACCCAAAATGCCCAAAAATGGGTTTTCTCTTAATTGACATTTCAAGAAAGCAGACTAAAACAAAAATGTGTGTTTTATTTTAACCACCGATGAGAAATATTTTGTAATTATTTCTTCGGCATAAACCAGTAAAACGATGGATTCTACACATGAGAATATAGGTTTTTATAATAAAATCTACACTTGGAAATGATCATTTGTATTTTCCTATTATTCAATGAAATTCATAAAATATGTAGAACTAACATGGATTCCCAGCAAGGTAAACAATTTGGAAAAGTATATAACTTAAAATGTGTTTATTGATGCCAGTATGAGGGAGATCTTGGCATTAGTACTTCAACACTCCATAGTATTTACTGCAAGGTGTTTTTACCTGGTGATCACCAAAAAATCACTACTGTATCAGAGATTTTCATGAACTACTTAACTGACAAATTTTCGACAAAACCCACACAGAAATTGTAATTTTTTACTTAAAAAAAATGCAAGTATTTTTTTTTTTAAATATTTAAACATTTAATTTCAAAAATATATACCTACTGTTGGGGGTGTTTGTACCCCACCCCCCATCCCCATGTCTCTAGGTCCCCATTGTAATTTTACTTACAACTACCCTCTGAAATATTTCCCCTAGTGACATAAGATCCCCTAAAATATCAATAGCCACACCCTCTGGTTATAATAAATCCCTTGGCAGAGCCACCTCCCTCACTCCCAGTGTAAATGGGCCCCAGTTAAGTACTCCCCCTCCCCATGTGTCACTATATATATATATATATATATCCATAGGAATGTCCGCACTCACGTCCAATAAATCATCACCATGGGGTGCGGCTCATGATAACCCCGACAGGGTATCACATATACCAGGTGTGTTGGATTGATAGTGATACAGCTGGATATTTAAAAGTTGAATACCCTATAACACCCATTATTTATACACTGCCTAAAATTCACAAGCGGCTTGAAGATCCTCCGGGTAGACCAATTATATCTGCCCGGGGGTCTCTTCTACAGCCTCTTGCAGTATATGTGGACCAATTTTTACAACCCTTGGTGCTCAATACTACTAGTTATGTTCGTGATACCACTGATTTCCTTCATAAGATTAAGGATTTTGTAGTTCCTGTCGGTGAAGTTTGGTTGGTAACCCTTGATATTCAGTCGCTATATACAGTAATACCACACAGTGATGGTATTGATGCTATTAGGCGACATTTGATTGAAGCTGCCCATAAACAACCTCCTATTGAATTTCTGACCAGTCTGGTGGAGCTGGTATTGAAGCAGAATTATTTTTTGTACGGTTCTACATTTTTTGCCCAAATAAATGGTACGGCCATGGGGTCTAACTTGGCGCCGGCATATGCCAATTTATATATGGCCATATATGAGCGTAATTATATTTTTCGCCAATTTGGACATAAATGTTTGATATACGTTAGATTTATTGATGATGTTTTTTTGCTGTGGTCTGGCACTGGGGACGAAGTAACCAAGATGGTTGAAACGCTTAATGCGTTAGACGAACCAATCAGGTTTACTGTCAACATGGATCTACACTCTGTTGACTTTTTAGACGTAACGGTGTGGAGGGAGGGTCCTCGACTGTGTACTACTTTGTTCCGTAAGCAGACTGATAGGAACACATTGCTACAGGCTACGAGCCAACATCCTCCCACTTTGAAGGAAAGTCTACCGATTTCCCAGTTCCTGAGGGTACTCAGGATTAATTCCTCTAATGAACTTGCTCAGCTACAGATTAATGAGATGAAGTCCAGGTTTATGCAACGAGGGTACTCACCAAATACACTTGAGAGATGTATCAAGAAAGCATATCATCGCTATAATCACCCAAAAGATAAAGTACCTAAGAAAGTCACTGATAATCGGATGATACATGTGAGCACATATGACCATACTTCTCAGATTACCAAGAAGATATATGAAAAGAATTGGCCACTATTAACAACTGATCCAAGTTTGAAATTACGTGGTATTAAACCCCCGATGTGTGCCTATAAACGAGGTCCCAATTTGCGACAACTCTTGATGCGTCCCACTTTGCAACCAAATGTTGGACCCTCGAGTTGGTTACGCTCGGGAAGGACCGGATGCTTCAAGTGCAAGGGGTGCACCACTTGTAATTCTATGATCAGTGGTAAGGACTTTCGCCATCCACATAATGGCACCAGAATTTCCATCAAACACAACTTGACGTGTACCAGTGCCTTTGTGGTTTATATAATCATCTGCCCCTGTGGACTCTACTATACAGGGATGACCAAGAGATCCTTCAGGGATAGGATGGCAAACCATAGATATTCCATCAGACAGGCCATTGAATCGGGTGGTACTGATAAACCAGTTGCCAAACATTTTCTCCTTGCTAATCATCAAGTAGCTTCATTACGTTGTATGGTCATTGACCATGTTCCTGAACCTCTACGGGGTGGAGACCGTATTCTAACCTTAAAGAAGTGTGAAGCAAGGTGGATTCACAGACTGGACACTATAACTCCACGCGGTCTTAATGAGAACAACCCACTCAGCATATTTATTCATTAACTAGTGTAGAACAGAGGTCAATAATTGACCCCTTTACCTAGAGGCACAGGGTTACTGTTTATATTATTATTGTTTGTTTTATTGGTATAGGGCTTTGTGTTGGTGACATGGATCACCATACATCGAGATTTTTTAACCTGGGGGTACTATTGGGTGTATTGCTTCTGCCGGGTCCTCTTCTATAGCATCATCTTTGATTATGTGCTATGTTATTAGGTTTACAGGTCTCACGTTCAATCCCCATGTCTGATCGGTGATATTCTGCCGAGGGATTTTGGGATTGATAGTACTATTGTTATGACATAGATGTTGATAAGCTGACTAACTTTAATGTACTGTCTATATATATATTTGCAGCCCATGAGCAGTGTCATAACCCTGTTCCTGCATTTTAGTTCTTTATTGATATAGTTTGATATCATTTCGAACTGCTCATGTGGAGTCTATGTGATATTGAGTTAATCCCTTCAATGTGAATTAATAACTATACTTGTAATCAGCCATATATAGTATGTATACTGTTGGTCTGCTGTATATTTTGGTATACTGCACCAGATGTTTATGTTAGTACGGTAATCTAACTTCTGGGTCACATTGTGATATAGGTGCGAGTTTTAGGCTAATTCGAGTTTAACTATTGTGGGGAGCAGCGTGGAGCGCAATCGTAACTCATACTGTTTTTCTAGCATTTCCGGGCTCTGCAATCTTTAGTTGTATGAGGTTACTTTGGTTACGAGTGACAGGTATGACACGCTCTATTGCGCGGTTGGCACATCATTAAAATGTGCGCCGCGCTACTATGGTTACTGGTGACGCGTATGTTTTCAACTCCGTAGCCATGGTAACGCGCGATATGGTTGACGTATTTCCGGTAACACCGGACGCGCGGCGCAGCATCCACAGCTGTCTCTGATGTTTGAATAATGATGCCTATTTCGGCGACATGTATTGTGACCCCTGTTTGCTTTGTGAGTTCATGATGTTATACTATATGCATAATAGGGGTTTGAATTACACTGCATGCATTCTATTTGGGCTGATTGTATTATTGATTGATATTGATGTGCTATATAAGGGGACCCGGTAGGCAGTGTCAGTATGTGTGTAACTGGCATGCTGTTTGGATGTCTTCACTGACTGTCTTGAGAAAGGCCCTAGGGGCCGAAACGTCGAAACACGATTGGTGATTATGATGTATCAATAAACCTTTATACTCTTATGGACTGGTGAGTGCCCTCTGTTTGTTTTTCCAACACACCTGGTATATATATATATATATATATATATATAGATAGATATATATAGTGTTAATAATTATTAATATATTCCCCCCCAGCCACAAAACATATTTTTATGGGGCAGCAAAAGTGCCAAAAGATAACACCACATTTACACCCTCTCTGTGTGATAGCCCCCACCCTGCACCATGTCACACATAGTGGAGCACAGCATGGGGCAGGGGGGACTGATCGTCAGTCCCCTTGCTGCAGCTGCTCTCTGCACACACAGAGATCAGCATATTTATGGTTATTGGGGAACTATGTTCCCCTTCTCGCAATGTTGGTATAGATGCATGTGCCCTGGGTTGCCATTTGCAAGGCATTGTGGGGTGTAATTTTGAGAGTGATGTTGGTGGTCAAAGACTGCAACATCATTCCCAGCGGCCCAAAGCAGTAGGAGGAAATCTGTTTGGCACTTGTTTCCCCACAACAGATCAGAGAAGCAGCTGGGAGTGCCAGACATATGGGCTATGACCTGGTCAGGTAACGTACTCCTGGCTGCGGTCATATCCAATAAGTTAGTGCCAGGCAAATTGTTAAAAAATAACTCCTTTAAAACTGCTTTAAAATGAGGATGCACCTAAGTGTGTAGGTCCCAGGATGGGTGAGTTTGGGTACATTATGTGCCCCCTCTATCACCCAGCTCTACTAGTATTTCTATTAATCGAAGAATTACTTTTATTAGTGACATATTTCTATGATGCCATTGACTGAGCAGGGCAACAAATGAAAGTACAGTACTTGGTTAGTATATTTGCATAATATAGGTGTTTTAATTGGTTACTTTGAAGTTATGTAGTTATGTGGCAAAACATCTGTGTGCCATTTACAATGCATGTGACATTTTTTTTAACTTTCCCTGTGCACCTTCTGGGTGACCTGGAACATGTGATCTGCTGTGTGGTCTGGAAATGGTGTCAGTTATTTTCAGCCACCCACCACTGTGTCAGTTATTTTCAGCCACCCACTACACATAGGGATATTCTGAAATTCGACTCCTAAGGGGGTGAAAATTGGTAAAATGTTCCACCCAGCAAACCTTTGTCTGGTTGAAAATATGCACATCAGCTAGTTGTATGTTAATATTCATAATACAATAATAGCATTGTTCACTAAATACATGAAAGGACAAACATTTACTTATTATTAGTAAAAAGTGGTATGTATGTTTCTGATGGGTGACTTTCTGGTTTGATATTCAGCAACAAATTGTTCTTCTGTAATTCCATAACATACGTTTGCATTCCATTCTAAATTCAACCAAGAGAACAAAGACATTTTGCATACTGTATTAGATGGAGAGAATATTAATTCATTTTATTGTGCCTCTAATGTCCAAAATACTTTTTCTTTTCTCTTAATAAATAATACAATTTGTCAATCATCCGCTGATTACTTGTGTTTATGTAGTTTGAGAAATTATATATATGTGTGTGTGTGTGTGTGTGTGCGTGTTTGGCAAGTCTTGATAAAAGATTTTAGACTCAGAAACGTATATATACTGTACACCTGCTGTGTTTGTACTTATGGTATTTATGGAGTCTGAGTGCCATCCATTATTTGCCATCCATTGTTTGCATGTACCAGTATCTTATGGAGGGGTACCAGAAAGCTATTTCATTATTTACTCGAGAGCCATTTTTTTTTAACTATCTATCTATCTATCTATCTATCTATCTATCTATCTATCTATCTATCTATCTATCTATCTATCTATCTATCTTCACATTTAGTGATTATGTTTAAAGGGTGTTATGCTGACATGTCAAGTTTCATATCGTTCATTGAGTCTAGGGGCTCCACATCATAATGGTGTATGAGCTATAATTTAAACATTATTCAATCTGTGTTCTCTTTATGCATTCCCATAGAGGTTTTAAAGCTGACACACATGACACTGACAAGTGTGCTTTACTCTACAAGGATTCATGAAAAACTATTGACATTTACCTTGATTCCCCTGCAAGTCACTAGTATAGCAAGCCTTAAAAGTAATTTAGAAGAGAATCTTTTTTCAGATAGTGGACAACTGAGAAGCTATAGAGAGAATTCAGTTTTTTTAACATGAAACATTTATCAGGTTAAGAATTAAAATTGAGGTATGATGACAAATTGTATCATTCTCTGTCCATTTTACAATAAATCATTAAAAGATGAAAAAAATGTCAGTTTACAACAGTTTGAATTGAATATTGAAAAATGAATGTAGAAAATATTATTTTGCTGATTAGATGAATAATATTACATATTATTTTATCTATAAATGCTTGCTGATTAAAACAAACAGAAATAAAAATAGGATTTTAATTACCTACCGGTAAATCCTTTTCTCGTAGTCCGTGGAGGATATAGGGGGCCACATTGGTACTATGGGTTTATAGAAGGGTCCACTAGGAGCCTTGGGCACTTTAAGAAATAAAGAGTGTGCACTGGCTCCTCCCTCTATGCCCCTCCTACCAGACTCAGTCTAGAAACTGTTCCCGAGGAGACGGACATATCCTGAGGAAGGATTAACAGAACAGTGGCGAGATTCAAACCAGTACACACAAAACAAGAGGAAAGCCAAGCTAACCAAACTTGAACAGGATCAGCAACAGCTGAACCAACAATATTACTTAATGAAGTAACAGTGCAGGAAACACGAAGCACTGGGCGGGCACCCAGTATCCTCTATGGACTATGAGAAAAGGATTTACCAGTAGGTAATTAAAATCCTATTTTCTCTTACATCCTAGAGGATACTGGGGTCCACATTAGTACCACGGGGATGTACCAAAGCTCTCAAACCGGGTGGGAGAGTGCGAAGGTTCCTGCAGAACTGATTGACCAAACTGAAGGTCCTCAGAGGCCAAAGTTTCGAATTTGTAGAAATTAGCTAACGTGTTCGAACCCGACCAAGCAGCTGCTCGGCAGAGCTGTAAAGCCGAGACACCCTGGGCAGCCACCCAGGAAGAAACCACTGACCTAGTAGAGTGGGCCTGCACTTTAGGAACTGGCAATCCTGCCATAGAATAAGCCTGCTGGATAGTAAGCCTGATCCAGCAAGCAATAGACACAATTTTCTTGGGATCATAGAGAACAAACAGCGAGTCTGATTTTCTGTGACGAGCTGTCAGCTTCACATAGATCATCAAAGCCCTCACAACATCCAATGACGTTGAGGTAGCAGAGTTGTCAGTAAGCACCGGAACCACAATAGGTTGGTTGATATGAAATGCATACACCACTTTAGGAAGAAATTGCTGACGAGTTCTGAGTTCAGCTCTATCTTTATGAAAAATCAAATAGGGGCTTTTGTGAGACAACAGTGTAACGGTCTTCCACGTAATAAACTTGACGTCAACGTCCTGTAAAGGTTCAAACCAGTCTGATTTCAGAAACTGCAACACAACGTTAAGATCCCAAGGTGCTGTGGGATGCACAAAGGGCGGTTGGATGTGCAGAACACCCTTCAAGAATGTCAGAACCTCAGAAAAGGAAGCCAATTGTTTCTGGGGGAAAAATGGACAAAGCCGAAATCTGGACTTTCAAGGATCCCAAACATAGGCCCACATGCACACCTGACTGTAGAAAAAGGAGAAAACGTCCCAGTTGAAATTCCACTGCAGGAAATTTCCTGTTTTCACACCATGAGACATATTTTTTCCAAATATGGTGGTAATGTTTAGACATTACCCCTTTCCTAGCTTGGATCAGGGTTGGAATAACCTTGTTCAGATTGCTTTTCTGGGCTAAAATCTGACGCTCAACTTCCATGCGATAAAACTTAGCCACGGTATGTCTTGATAGATGAACAGCCCCTGTTGCAGAAGATCCTCTCGCAGAGGCCACGGGTCCTTCAGAAGAAACTCCAGTAGATCCACGTACCGGGCCCTTCTCAGCCAATCTGGAGCAATGAGAATTGCTTGAACTTTTTCCCTTTTTATTTTTTTTAGAATTCTTGGGATCAGTGGAAGAGGTGGAAACACGTAGACCATCTGGTAAAACCACGGATTCACCAGAGCATCCACCGCCACTGCTTGTGGGTCCCTCGACCTGGAACAATAGCACTTTAGCTTCTTGTTGAGACGAGAGACCATCATGTCTAGTTGTGGAATTCCCCACCGACTTGTCAAGAACTCGAACACCTGCGGGTGAAGTCCCCACTCTCCTGGGTGGAGGTCATGTCTGCTGAGGAAGTCCGTTTCCTAGTTGTCTACTCCCAGAATAAAGATTGCCAACAGCACCACCGCGTGTCTTTCTGCCCAGAGCAGAATCTTTGTTACAGTACCTCTGACATTTCTGCTCTGCTCTTCGTTCCGCCCTGTCGGTTTATGTACATTACTGCCATCACATTGTCCGACTGACTCTAAATGGCTTGATCTTGAAGAAGATGTGATGCCTGTTGAAGGGCATTGTAGATGGCTTTTAATTCCAGAATGTTGATTGGAAGAATGGCTTCCTGACTAGACCATTTTCCTTGGAACTGTTCCCCTTGGATGACTGCTCCCCAACCTCTGAGGCTTGCATCCACGGTTAGCAGAATCCAATTTTGAATCCCAAACTGTCGATCCTCAGTCAGGTGAGAAGTCTGGAGCCACCACAGAAGAGAAATCCTGGATTTTGGTTACAGACGTATCCTCTGGTGCATGTGAAGATGCAATCCGGACCATTTGTCCAACAGATCCAGCTGGAATGGCCTGGCATGAAACCATCCATTCTGCAGAGCCTCATAAGAGGCTACCATATTCCCCAGAAGGTGAATGCACAGATGCACCGATATCCAGGCTGGTTTTAGGACATCCCGCACCATTGACTGGATTACCAATGCCTTTTCCAATGGCAGGAACACCTTTTGTTCCTCAATATCCAGGATGATTCCTAGGAATGGAAGCCTCCATGGTGGATCCAGGTGGGATTTTGGAAGGTTCAGAATCCACTCGTGGTTCTGGAGAAGTCTGACTGAAAGGGCAATGCTGTCCAACAACCTCTCCTTGGAAGGCACTTTTATCAGCAGGTCGTCCAGGTATGGTATGATGTTCACTCCCTGTTTGCGGAGGAGAAACATCATCTCTGCCATCACCTTGATGAAAACCCTGGTGCCATGGAGAGGCCAAATGGCAGGGCCTGAAACTGGTAGTGACAGTCCTGCAGTGCAAACCTTAGATATGCCTGATGAGACGGCCAAATCGGAATGTGCAGGTATGCATCCTTGATGTCTAGAGACGCCAGGAATTCCCCCTCCTCCAGACCTGAGATCACCACTCTCAGAGACTCCATCTTGAATTTGAACACCCTGAAGTATGGGTTCAGTGACTTGAGGTTTAAAATGGGCCTTACTGAACCGTCCGGTTTCGGTACTACAAACAGGTTGGAATGACAATACTTGTTTCATAGGTGTAGTGGAACTGGAACAATGACCTGAGTCTGTACCAGTTTTTGAATTGCTGCCTGCAAATTCAAACCTACTTCTGGAGAAGCTGGTAAGCCGGATTTCAAGAATCTGGGAGGTGGGAGTTCCTGAAACTCCTGTCTGTATCCCTGTGCAATAAGATCTTTGACCCAGGGATCATGGCATAATGTCATCAATGTGTGACTAAAGTATCTTAATCGGGCTCCCACCTGCCTGTCTTCCAGGCAGTGCGGTCCACCGTCATGCTGAAGGCTTTGAGGAAGCAGATCCAGAGGTCTGTTTCTTAGAATATGCAGCAGCGGGTTTTCTGGGTTTACTTTTACCACCTCTGAAGGTTGTAGAAGAACCCTTGGATTTTCCTTTAAATTTTGCTGTCCAAAACGACTGCAGAGTTGGAGCAGAGTAGGTTTTCCTAGCTGGGGTTGCTGCAGAAGGAAAGTATGTAGACTTATCCACCGTAGCTTTGGATATCCACGTATGCAGTTCATCTCCAAAAAGAGCATCACCCATGAACGGTAGGCTTTCCACGCCTTTTCTGGAATCCGCAGTCCACTGGCGTAGCCACAACTGCGTGCTTACACTGCCAATGGCAGTGGTGCGTGCATTGAGCAAACCAATTTCTTTTAAGGCCTCCACGATAAAGTTAGCAGAATCCTGAATATGCTGTAGGAGTAAAATAATTTCTCCCCTGGGTAAGGAATCTAAGCCGTCAATTAGGTTACCTGACCACTTAGCAATGGTTTTAGTGATCCATGCACAAGCAATAGTGGGTCTCTGGGCCCCCACAGCCGCAGTGTAGAAAGCTTTGAGAGTGGTCTCAATCTTGGGGTCAGCTGCGTCCTTTAAGGACGCTGCCCCCGGAACAGGTAAGACTATCTTACACGACAACCTAGACACCGATTCATCCACAATTGGTGGGTTTTCCCATTTCTTCCTATCTTCCAGAGGAAAAGGAAAGTAAGAAATTAACCTATTAGGGATCTGAAATTTTTTGTCAGGGTTTATCCAAGTCTCTTCAAACAGGGCATTCAATTATTTTGATGCAGGAAAGGCAGCCGAGGATTTCTTTTTCATATTAAAATAAGTTTCCCCTTCCACCTCCGCAGCCTTGTCAGGAATGTGCAGGACATTTCTGATGGCCTCTATGAGGGCCTGTATTCCCTGTGAGAGTGCAGCATCCCTGCCACTCACATCCACTTCACCCTCCTCCGGATCTGATGTATCTAGATCAGTATCATCCTGCATGATCTGGGTATACTTTTGTGGGCAAATGGTGAGGGTTTGAGACACAGGGAAGGAAGCTTAATCTCTATCCTTCAGGTCATCCATAGACTGTCTTAAGAATTGTGTCTCCTTTTCATTATTAGATATTTTTGTAGAAATATTAGATATCATCCCTTTAATGGAAGCTAATCATGGGGTTCTGCCCCACTGGCCTGAGAATGAGCACTATCCTGAGTACAGGGTAGTGAGTCCCCAGGAGAGGAAAGATACTCAGCTGTGCATGAAACACAGTCCCTGGACATGGTTGTGAAGGGGGACACACACACACACACACACACACACACACACACAAACACACACACAAGGTGAAACACAGTTTAATATACAGAGTCCTCAGGGAGACACAGAAGCCTGAGCCAGCCACACAGTGCCCCTTTATCATAAGCAAAACTCAGCTGGGTCGCAAGAACTAAGCACCTTAACAGGGCTTAGTATCCTAACACTGCTCCCCCCCCCTTCACTAAGACCCCTTGGTACCGCTGAGGAGACGTGGAGTCCTTGTGGAGGAGCTGCCTTTCCCTGTAGATCCTGTCAGTCTCAGCTGCAGAGGGAAAATGGCGCTGGTGAGCTGCTGGATCCACTCAGCATGAAGCCCCTCCCTCTTAATGGTGCGCGGCTTCCCGCACTTTTATTATACTGAACTGAGGTATAATTTGTATAACAAAGGGTTAAAACCTCTGATATGATGTGTTAGCCAGTGTGGCTATCAGCGGTGGCTCAGCACGCCCTTCATCAGTGTGACACACAACTCTGCATATCCTGTGAGCCCCCTGGAGCGCAGCCTGTACACAGAGCTGCGCTCCTACCCTTGTCATATGTTTGGGGAAATACCGCACCGGTGTGTAATAAATATTAAGTGTCAATATAATGACCAAAATGAAAGATAAAGAGAAAACATGGTTTTCTAATTCTTATTTGGTGGTACACCCTGAATCAAAATAACTACTTGAGACAGCAATATGGAGAAAAAAAGAGACTCTTTTGTGGGCGCACTCTCAACTTGAAATAATGTATGAAATGTTGAAGATAAATATAAATATAAAATTTTACTTTTATTAGTATCACAAGATAAAATAGTCAGTGGTCAATGAAGTAAGATAACATTCAAAATTTATAATGAAGTGAGTACCGTGTTTCCCCGATAATAAGCCCTACCCCAAAAATAAGCCCTAACCTTGCTTTTGGAAACTGGTCCAAAATAAGCCCTATCAAAATTCCCATTACCCGAGTCCGTGCACTAAATTCAATGCCCCCAGCTCCACCCTCGCTAACCCCCTTCACCGCCGCCCTGCTTGAGGGATGCTGTACAGTACTGTATCAGCCGTTGAAGACTCCAACTCCCAGTCCCAGGGATGCATTGCGCCATGCGCATGATGTCACCGCACACATCACACGGCTTCTGTACAAGGCGAGAGTGGAGTAGCAGCGTCACCGGCGGAAAGCAAGAAGAAGAACTGGAAACTGGAACTGGAAAGTGCTATAAGTGAGGAGCAGGACTGGGGGCATGGTGGCTGTAAAAGGATAACTGGGGACTGTAAAAGCAGGACTGGGGGCATGGTGGCTGTTAATGTTAATTAAAATAAGCCCTACCCAGAAAATAAGCCCTATGGTGTTTTTTGTTGACAAAAATAAATAAGACTTAATATCGGGGAAACACTGTAGCAAGTAAATGCTGATGCTAAGTAGAACAATGAAATAGGATAAACTGAATAACAATACAATTAATAACAATTAATGCTAATATTAGCATGATAAATTCCGGCTGCCAAGATCCAATCAGAGTGTCCTAAGGAGTTAACCTGAATAATTTTAGTAGACAAATGAGCTGCCAATGTGTGTTGGCCCCGCGTTAATAAATAATTAGAACAGCTTATGAAGACTGGGGTATTTAAAAGACAAGAAAATATAATACAACCAGCTGTCATAAGAAAAAAGAGCAGTAGGAAATAAGATGGCAGGGTGAATCTGCTGTCAGTGTTAAACTCTGAGCATAATGGAACAGTATGAGCTCTACTAAACTGAGTCTTCCTCAATGGTCGCCCACTTGAGTACTGACCCAGCCCAACACTGATTAGCTTCCAAGATCGGACGGCTTTGGGCATTTCCAGTGTGGTATGATAGTAGAGAGAAATGAACGATGAACGGAAGCTCTGGAATCACTGATGAGAGTTCACAAAATTTATAGAGTGAAGAATGAGATGGAGCTGCTGCCAATGTTAGACAGGGATGACCCTGAATCAATGGTGAGAGTCCATGAAAATATAGGTAAAAGTTGAAGATAGGGGGGGAAAAAAAGGGGGGGGGGAGCATGAACAATAATGAAGGCCCTATCAGACAATTTAAAGTTAATTCACAGGGAGCATTTGAAAGTATTTAATGGTGACAATTACTAATATCAATTACTAAGGTGAAGCATAGAGCTGTAATATTCTTAAATAGGCCGAATGAATTGAAGTTAGGTACTTTGTAGTTTCTACTTCGGTACTATTCAAATGTCAGATACAGGAATCTAAAGGTATCTATAATTGAAGATTATAAGCCCAGAGGAAAAATAACAAGATAGCGAGACTGTGATATTATGTACCTAAAAGTTTCCACAACAATGATATTCTAGTGCCAGATATAGATATCAAAAAGTATCAATAATTAAGCCAAAAAAAAAGGAAATAACAATGTAACCAGTACACAGTCAGTATCTATGATACTGTGAGTGCATATAAGCCGTATGAGAGAATATCTGCAAATGTAAACACAGTCAAACTGGATATGTGATTTCAAACATGATATAAGTTGATGACTGAGTGCTGATTAGCACACTAGCGTGTATAATAATATTTGGATGAACTAATAGTACGTGCAGGAGACGATAAATGCGGGTAATCCAGTCAGTGCGGATGACAGTTAAATAATTCTACCATCAAAGATCGGACAAAAATTGCAATGCTGGGGATAAATAAATAAATACACTGATATTACCAGCAGCGAGTGACAGATGGAAAAGTCCTGATCCTAATGCATAATGTCTCTGTCAGTGAAAGGGATGAACGTAGCGGCCATGCTGGAAAAATACAGGGTGCAGATGGATGCGGCTCATTGGCAGCTGAATAAAATTATTCAGGTTAACTGCTTAGGACACTCTGATTGGATCTTGGCAGCCGGAATTTATCATGCTAATATTAGCATTTAATTGTTATTAATTGTATTGTTATTAAGTTTATCCTATTTAATTGTTCTACTTAGCATCAGCATTTACTTGCTACTCACTTCATTATAAATTTTGAATGTTATCTTACTTCATTGACCACTGACTATTTTATCTTGTGATACTAATAAAAGTTAGTGGTGTGTCTTGCGAATGGCTCCCTCAGGAGCTCAGTGCCCTGTCAGCAGAGAAATGGGACCATTAACTCTCCAGGAAGTTGGTCTGTTCTCCCCCCTAAGTCCCATGAAGCAGACAAGCTGTTGCCAAACAGAACTGTCTGAAAATAACAAACAGAAAAAAATAAATGTAGAAACCTGTTCAGGAGCTCTCCAAAGCGTGACTGGCACCTCCAGGCACATTTTCTAAACTGAGTCTGGTAGGAGGCGCATAGAGGGAGGAGCCAGTGCACACTATTGATTTCTTAAAGTGCCCAAGGCTCCTGGTGGACCTGTCTATACCCCCATGGTACTAATGTGGACCCCAGTAACCTCTAGGACGTAAGAGAAAACAAAATTAACTCTGGCTAAATGTGTGATAGTTACAAATTATTTTTGAAAGATTATGAATTTTAAAGACTAACAGAGGTCATTTTGGGTTAATATTGTAAAAACCTGCGTATTATTGAACTTAAAAATATACTTGACTGTTTGTTGTTTATTTAGCATTTTCTTTTACTATGTGAATTGGCTTAAATGCTGTCCCATAAATAAAAAAACACAGCTTATTTTTTTTAAGTGCATCAAAATTATAGATTTTAAGATAAAATGGGAGATTATTTTTAAATCAGGTGCTAGCACATGAAATAAATTAACACATCTATTGCAGCATTCTATCGAAAGAACAGTTTTTATGTCTTCAAGTTTCATTTCTATGTATGCTGTGTGATTGCCATGACTATTTGGATGCATGTCTATGATGTAAAAAGAATTATTTTGTGGGAAAATCTGCTATTAAAAAGTATGTTTATGGGCATTTGGTAATTATTGTGGAACAGAAAAAAAATACTTATTTCAATCAAAATGGTATAAATGTGGTTTATTATATTACCACAACTACTCCAATGTAAAACCGTAAAACCCTGTAAAGAATGTACTTCCCAGTGATTAAAAAATAGGATAGGATATGGAGAGCAAACTAATAAAATAAAAGTAGCTGATGTGCACGGTTTCTACCAGGCAAAGGTTTGCTGGGTGGAACATTTTACAGATTTTCACCCCCTTAGGAGTCGAATCTGGAGAAATCCCTGCTTAGTGGGTGGCTGCAAATATCTGTCAGTTTCCAGACCACCCAGCAGTGGGCAACCATAGCATTAGTAACATAGAGCCCCCTCTGATGAAGTTACTGTTTACACATGACTGCTTATGACTATGTGATTCCATTTGGACCCTAGTTTTACATCAATATTTTTCCCTGCCATTCTGAGACCGCCAGCCTTTCTTGCACCACCTTTATTATTTGCACTGACTATGCCTCAAAAGGGGCATATCACATTCATAATTTTTTTCTGCCTTATTATGGTTGCCTATCTCCAGTAGACCTGAAGCCTTGACCCTGTATACAGCTGTGTTAGTTAATCTTAATGCACATCACAAAGGGGTGACCTGGTCCTGGATTTATTTTTGCTCTCATCGAATCTTACTCTGGTAACTAATTTGATCACAAATCTATAATTCAACTCTTAGGGCCACGGGGTGAGATCAAGGATATACCATCAAGTGGCAGCCCCCCCCCCCCCCCCTCACACTCCAATCAAAATCAAGCCTGCTTTCATATACCTCATTGGAATTTTTACAACTACTATATCCCCAGTTACATCACAGACTACAGAGCCTGCACTCTGGCTAGCCAATATTAGTAGCCACACCTCATTGTATTGTCACCCAATACTGTATCTTTTTGTGGTACCATTTATTGTCTCTCACTGGCAAACACATTAAAGTCTTGGGCATCCCAAAGTGGGAAACTGACCTTTCCAAGTCACTCTCTGAGGAAGTTTGACATATTTTTTTCTTACTTATTTTCATATGTCTTAGTGCGTTATTCATGTGAAAATGTTTTTAAATTTTTTGCATAGATTATATTTAACCCTTGACAGGCTGCATAAGATTTGGTGTATGAGGACATATCTGTATATGATGGTGACGTTGCCTCTAGAAATAGATAGCTACTAAAGTGAATAGTGTATATCACTGGCATACTGATGTTATTCCTAGTTTGGATTCTGTTGAGTGAAAACTTCATACACACTTTCAGTTTGAGATGGCGGGCAGCACTTACTAATCCTCAACTGCCTCTTTATTGATGACGTGACTCTGATGGAGTAATTTTGGTCCGATAGGCATTCAGGTGGTGGCAGTGTACAGCCTGTCAGTTCTGACTCTGTGAGCTGAAAGGTGTAGCTCTTGTGTCTTCAAACAGTATGTCATTTTGTACTTGTGTCTCCCTTCTATAGGAAAATATAAGATTATTTGAAGTTTTTATTTAGTACATGTATTATTCTGTGTGATTGCAAGTGAACCCCTACCTTATGGCTCTGTTATGCTTTTCTTTTCTTTTTATTTCTGTATTCCATTAATTTGTGTAAAATTAAATAAATAAAAAATGATAATGCAAAAATAGGCCCAGCTTCATAAATATTTAAAATGCATTTCTATTTTTCTCCCAAATGATCCAATTTTTATACTTTTACTTACTATATTTAAGGAGACACTGTGAATGATGGTGTATGAAAAAATGGGTGTAGTATTGTATGCCGGCGGTCGGGCTCCCGGCGACCAGCATACCGGCGCCGGGAGGCCGACCGCCGGCATACCGACAGCTGTGGGCACGGTGGCGCGCAACGTGCGCCACGCTATTTTATTCTCCCTCCAGGGGGGTCATGGACCCCCACGAGGGAGAATAAGTGTCGGTATGCCGGATGTCGGGATCGCGACAGCCGGCATACTGAAGACCACCCTGAAAAAATACATGCTGAGATAGCATTGGGCATATTCACATTACACTGATTATAAATAGTCTGCTTCTTACAATAGGCCACCATTTCGGGTTTTGGTTTTGGATCTGGTTGATTTTTGAACAGCTAAAATCACAGAATTTGGGGGTAATTTTGATCCTACTGTATTATTAACCTCCATAAAATTCATTTCCACTCATTTCCAGTCTTTTCTAAACACCTCACACCTCACAATAATGTTTTTAGGCCAAAAGGTTGCACCGATGTAGCTGGATGACTAAGCTAAGGAACACAAGTAGGCGGCACAAACACCTGGCCCATCTAGGTATGGCACTGCAGTGTCAGACAGGATGGCAGTTTTAAAAACTAGGCCCCAAAGAGCACATAATGCAAAGAAAAAAAAGAGGTGCACCGAGGTCGCTGGATAACTAAGCTAAGTGACACAAGTGGGCGGCACAAACACCTGCCTCATCTAGGAGTGGCACTGCAGAGTCCGACAGGATGGCAGTTTTAAAAACTAGGCCCCAAACAGCACATAATGCAAAGAAAAAAAGAGGTGCAACGAGGTAGCTGGATGACTAAGCTAAGCGGCACAAACACCTGGCCCATCTAGGAGTGTCACTGCAGTGTCAGACAGGATGGCAGTTTTAAATACTAGGCCCCAAAGAGCACATAATGCAAAGAAAAAAAGAGGTGCAAGATGGGATTGCCCATGGGCCTTCCCACCCACCCTTATGTTGAATAAACAGGACATACACACTTTAACAAACCAATAATTTCAGTGACAGGGTATGCCACACGACTGTGGCTGAAATGATTAGTTTGTTTGGGCCCCCACCAAAAAATAAGCAATTCATCTCTTCTTGGTGTCAGTGGACTGATTACACTATTACCCAAAGTTTCTGAACTTGACAATGACTTATGATGAATACGCTGCAGGCGATGTATAAGGAAGGATGTTCCTAGGTGGTTATCATCCTTACTTTTACTTATTATGGATTGACAAAGGCAATAGATGGCTTGACACCTGTTGTCCGGCTTTGTGGATTAATAATTCCACACTGACGAGGTGTCTTTTTTGGTATTTTGCCCAGGCATGACAATGGGCTTTTTCATCCCATGGCCAACAACTGTCTCAACTGGTGACTTATTCAAACAAACCACATCACCATCAGAATCCTCATCGTCAACTTCCTCCGCAGCGCCAGCTACACCCATATCCTCCTCATCCTGGTGTACTTCTACAGTGAAATCCTGAATCTCAATATCAGCAACTGGACTGGCGGTGCTCCTCCCAGCACTTGCAGGCGGTGTACAAATGGTGGTAGGAACCTCCTCTTCCCATACAGTGTTATGAAGGTCAGGCCTAGACATTGCAACCGCAGACAGTGTCAGCACCCCTGTATTTTCACAATACCACTGTAATTTTACAGCATACAAGACAGGGCCCGTGTACATTGATTTTCACTAAACCCTAGAATTATTACAGCGTACAAGACAGGACCAGTGTGCATTGATTTTCACTGCACCCTAGAATAATTACAGCATAAAAGACAGGGCCAGTGTACATTGATTTTCAGTGCACCCTATAAATATTACAGCATACAAGACAGGGCCAGTGGACATTGATTTTCACTGCACCCTAGGATTATTACAGCATACAAGACAGGGCCAGTGTACATTGATTTTCACTGCACCCTAAAATAATTATAGCATACAAGACAGGGCCAGTGTACATTGATTTTCACTGTGCCCTAGCATTATTACAGCATATAAGACAGGGCCAGTGTACATTGATTTTCACTGCACCTCTGAATTTTTACAACATACAGGTCCAACAGCACCCCTGTATTTTAAGCATACAGCAGTGTGCTTTTAATTTTTAACAACTGCACCTCTGAATTTTTACAACATACAGGGCCAGCAGCTCCCCTATTTTTTACAGCATACAGCACTGTGCTTTTAATTTTTAGCAACTGCACCACTGAATTTTTACAACATACAAGGCCACATACAACATACAAGGGGTGTTGATGTTCAAACAACATTACACATGTTGTTTGAACAGCAACACCCCTATATTTTACAGCATACAGTAGTGTGCGTTTATTTTTTTAACAACTGCACCCCTTCATATTTACAACATACAGGGACAGTGTAATGTCATTTGAACAGCAACACCCCTATATTTTACAGCATAAAGAGCAGTGTTCTTTTAATTATTAACAACTGCACCTCTGAATTTTTACAACATACAGGGCCAGCAGCACCCATATATTTTACAGCATACAGCAGGGTGCTTTTAATTTTTAACTGCACCCGTGAATTTTTACAACATAAAGGGCCAGCAGCACTTCAATATTTTACAGCATACAGGAGCAGTGTGATTTTAATTTTTAACAACAGCACCCCATAAATTTTACAACATACAGGGCCAGCTGCACCACTATATTTTCCAGTATACTGGAGGACAGTGCCCATGCACAACACAGTGAAAGGCAGGATAGCAACACCCATGTACAGCTGCATCAAATGAAACACCAGTGACAGCCAGTGAGAGTCAGGACAGCCAGGACAGCACACCTAACACAGCACAGTTACACCACAGTGACTGCAGCAAGAGGCATAGCGTGGAGACATGACACCCGGAGCAGGGTCATGTCATGGCACCCCCACCCACCACCACACATACATACATACATACATACATATGTAGATTCACACATATTTAGGCACAGACATACATAAACACACACATATACATAGATATACACACACACACACACACACACACACACCATAAACACACAGATATACACAGACATACACATATACACACAGACATATACACACAGACATACATAAACACATACATATACTCACACATACTGTATAAAAAGATATATACACATAAACACACACATACATGTATATACATTAACACACATATGAACACAGACATATACACACATTTACACTAATGATGTGCACCGGAAATTTTTCGGGTTTTATGTTTTGGTTTTGGATTCGGTTCCGCGGCCGTGTTTTGGATTCGGACGCATTTTGGCAAAACCTCCCTGAAAATTTTTGTCGGATTCGGGAGTGTTTTGGATTCAGGTGTTTTTTTACAAAAAAAACTCAAAAACAGCTTAAATCATAGAATTTGGGGGTCATTTTGATCCCATAGTATTATTAACCTCAATAACCATAATTTCCACTCATTTCCAATTTATTCTGAACACCTCACACCTCACAATATTATTTTTAGTCCTAAAATTTGCACCGAGGTCGCTGGATGGCTAAGCTAAGCGACACAAGTGGCCGACACAAACACCTAGCCCATCTAGGAGTGGCACTGCAGTTTTCTAGCGAGAGGATGAGTGCTTCCATCCTCATGTGAATCTGAACCACTAGCCATGAACATAGGCCAGGGCCTCAGCCGTTCCTTGCCACTGCGTGTCATAAATGGCATATTGGCAAGTTTATGCTTCTCATCAGACGCTTTTAATTTTGATTTTTGGGTAATTTTACTGAACTTTTGTAGTATACTTGACGACACAGAGGTAGAGCAGTGGACTACTGTACCGTACTGCTATATATTATATACTGGTGGTCAGCAAAATTCTGCACTGTCCTCCTACTATATATAAAGCGCACAACTAAAATGCACCACAGGTATGGATGGATAGTATACTTGAAGACACAGAGGTAGGTAGAGCAGTGGACTCCTGTACCGTACTGCTATATATTATATACTGGTGGTCAGCAAAATTCTGCACTGTCCTCCTACTTTATATACTGCGCACAACTAAAATGCACCACAGGTATGGATGGATACTAGTATACTTGACGACACAGAGGTAGGTAGAGCAGTGGATTACTGTACCATACTGCTATATATTATATACTGGTGGTCAGCAAAATTCTGCACTGTCCTCCTACTATATATACTGCGCACAACTAAAATGCACCACAGGTATGGATGGATAGTATACTTGACGACACAGAGGTAGGTAGAGCAGTGGACTACTGTACCGTACTGATATAATACTGGTAGTCACTGGTCAGCAAAATTCTGCACTGTCCTCCTACTATATACTACAATGCAGCACAGATATGGAGCATTTTTCAGGCAGAGAATGTAGATATTTTCAGCACACTGAGCACAGATATTTGCAAGCACACTGAGCACAGATATTTGCAGCACACTGAACACAGATATTTGCATCACACTGAACACAACTGAGAGAACGCTGCACGTCCTCTCCGTATCATCTCCAATGCACGAGTGAAATGGCGGCGACGCGCGGCTCCTTATATAGAATATGAATCTCGCGAGAATCCGACAGCGAGATGATGACGTTCGGGCACGCTCGGGTTAACCGAGCAAGGCGGGAGGACCCGAGTCTGCCTCGGAACCGTGTAAAATGGGTGAAGTTCGGGGGGGTTCGGATCTCGACGAACCGAATCCGCTCATCTCTAATTTTCACACAAACACATTTACACACACAGACATATACACATAAACACACAGTATACACAGACAGAAACACATATACACACACAGTATACACACATTAATTCTCGCCAAGTGGGAGCAGCAGAGCAGCTCCTTGTTCTAGCCTGGAGGGACGGAGCTTCTATGTGATTGACAGACTGGGCCTCCGTGGGTTGAAGGAAAGGACTGAGGAAAGGGAAGGGGTGGCCACCACACTGCCTGAATGTTCCAGATCACTGAATGCAGGTACCTGACAGCCAGGAAGCTTCTTCTGACAACCCTCCAAACCTCCCCACTTCCCTAACAACACACCACACTGCACTGCAATCAGTGAAATGAACATGCAGGCACTGTGGTGGCCACCCCTTCCCTCTCCTGTAGTCATCTCCTCCTACCCCGAGATCCCAGCACAGCTGTGTTACAGGGAGCTGGCGCCTTCTGTCCCCATCGGTGCCTGGAACTCGAGCTCCACTCGCTCCACCCTCCCTACGCCCCTGACTGCAGCAGCACCCATACAGAGCACATACTTACCCCACCCGACACCACAACCCACAGAGAGAGACAGAGGTCTGTCTCCCTCACTCTCCAATTCC
This sequence comes from Pseudophryne corroboree, assembly GCF_028390025.1. NCBI lineage: Eukaryota > Metazoa > Chordata > Amphibia > Anura > Myobatrachidae > Pseudophryne > Pseudophryne corroboree. Next base: position 308,484,239 of record NC_086445.1, read on the forward strand.
GGAGTGAAAATGGCGGCAACACACAACTGTTTATATGGGATCAAAAACCTGCGAGATTCTGACAGCGGGATGATGACGTTTTGCCTTGTTCTGTTTTCCGGGTCTGGCGAGAAGTCCCAAGTCAAACTCGGATCCGAGCTCGGAGCATGAAGTTCGGGGGGGGTTCGGTTCTCAGGTAACCGAGCCCGCTCATCTCTATATATATCTACAATAAAGTAAAGAAGAGTGTGGCATGTATCTGCTGACAGCTTTAAGCTTGTACATCTAAAACAATGGCATCTGAGTTGCTACTGCTGAGTCCAGTCTGCGTAGCCATAGACCAACCCTTAGCCTCGATGTTCCTCATTTAAACCTCACAATCAGTATTCACAGAATTTGACAATTCTTCATGTTCGCTGAAAGAAACTGAACTACAGTATGAGCTTAATTCATGTTTGTACAGACTAGTGATGAGCGGGTTCGGTTTCTGAGAAACCGAACCCCCCCCGAACTTCACCCTTTTTAGACGGGTCCGAGCCATACTCGGATTCTCCCGTATGGCTCGGTTAACCCGAGCGCGCCCGAACGTCATCATCCCGCTGTTGGATTCTCGCGAGATTCGAATTCTATATAAGCAGCCGCGCGTCGCCGCCATTTTCACACGTGCATTGAGATTGATAGGGAGAGGACGTGGCTGGCGTCCTCTCCGTTTATATAGTTTATATAGTTACACAGTTTATCTGATTGCTTAGCTTATTGTGGGGAGGATTGGGGAGCAGCTGTTAGGAGGAGTACAGTGCAGAGTATTGCTAATAGTGACCACCAGTTTTTTATCCGTTCTCTGCCTGAAAAAAAACGCTCCATACCATATCTGTGCTCAGTGTGCTGCATGATATATCTGTGCTGAGTGTTCACACTGCTTAATTGTGGGGACTGGGGAGCAGCTATAGCAGGAGTACAGTGCACAGTTTTGCTGACAGTGACCACCAGTATACGTTTGTCTGCCTGAAAAACACTCCTGTGGTGTCTTTTTTTTTATACTATAAACGCAGTCTGCTGACAGTGTCCACCAGGTCCATTAAACTGTATATAGCAGTATGGTAGGCCACTGCTGTACCTACCTCTGTGTCGTCACTCGTCGTTCATAAGTATACTATCCATCCATCTACATTGTATACCTGTGGTGTCTTTTTTTTCTTTATACTATAAACGCAGTCTGCTGACAGTGTCCACCAGGTCCATTATACTGTATATAGCAGTACGGTAGGCCACTGCTGTACCTACCTCTGTGTCATCACTCGTCGTCCATAAGTATACTATCCATCCATCTACATTGTATACCTGTGGTGTCTTTTTTTCTTTATACTATAAACGCAGTCTGCTGACAGTGTCCACCAGGTCCATTATACTGTATATAGCAGTACGGTAGGCCACTGCTGTACCTACCTCTGTGTCGTCACTCGTCGTCCATAAGTATACTATCCATCCATCTACATTGTATACCTGTGGTGTCTTTTTTTCTTTATACTATAAACGCAGTCTGCTGACAGTGTCCACCAGGTCCATTATACTGTATATAGCAGTACGGTAGGCCACTTCTGTACCTACCTCTGTGTCGTCACTCGTCGTCCATAAGTATACTATCCATCCATCTACATTGTATACCTGTGGTGTCTTTTTTTCTTTATACTATAAACGCAGTCTGCTGACAGTGTCCACCAGGTCCATTATACTGTATATAGCGGTACGGTAGGCCACTGCTGTACCTACCTCTGTGTCGTCACTCGTCGTCCATAAGTATACTATCCATCCATCTACATGGTATACCTGTGGTGTCTTTTTTTTATACTATAAACGCAGTCTGCTGACAGTGTCCACCAGGTCCATTATACTGTATATAGCAGTATGGTAGGCCACTGCTGTACCTACCTCTGTGTCGTCACTCGTCGCCCATAAGTATACTATCCATCCATCTACATTGTATACCTGTGGTGTCTTTTTTTTCTTTATACTATAAACGCAGTCTGCTGACAGTGTCCACCAGGTCCATTATACTGTATATAGCAGTATGGTAGGCCACTGCTGTACCTACCTCTGTGTCGTCACTCGTCGTCCATAAGTATACTATCCATCCATCTACATTGTATACCTGTGGTGTCTTTTTTTTATACTATAAACGCAGTCTGCTGACAGTGTCCACCAGGTCCATTATACTGTATATAGCGGTACGGTAGGCCACTGCTGTACCTACCTCTGTGTTGTCACTCGTCGTCCATAAGTATACTATCCATCCATCTACATTGTATACCTGTGGTGTCTTTTTTTCTTTATACTATAAACGCAGTCTGCTGACAGTGTCCACCAGGTCCATTATACTGTATATAGCAGTATGGTAGGCCACTGCTGTACCTACCTCTGTGTCGTCACTCGTCGTCCATAAGTATACTATCCATCCATCTACATTGTATACCTGTGGTGTCTTTTTTTATATACTATAAACGCAGTCTGCTGACAGTGTCCACCAGGTCCATTATACTGTATATAGCAGTACGGTAGGCCACTGCTGTACCTACCTCTGTGTCGTCACTCGTCGTCCATAAGTATACTATCCATCCATCTACATTGTATACCTGTGGTGTCTTTTTTTCTTTATACTATAAACGCAGTCTGCTGACAGTGTCAACCAGGTCCATTATACTGTATATAGCAGTACGGTAGGCCACTGCTGTACCTACCTCTGTGTCGTCACTCGTCGTCCATAAGTATACTATCCATCCATCTACATTGTATACCTGTGGTGTCTTTTTTTCTTTATACTATAAACGCAGTCTGCTGACAGTGTCCACCAGGTCCATTATACTGTATATAGCAGTACGGTAGGCCACTGCTGTACCTACCTCTGTGTCGTCACTCGTCGTCCATAAGTATACTATCCATCCATCTACATTGTATACCTGTGGTGTCTTTTTTTCTTTATACTATAAACGCAGTCAGCTGACAGTGTCCACCAGGTCCATTATACTGTATATAGCAGTACGGTAGGCCACTGCTGTACCTACCTCTGTGTCATCACTCGTCGTCCATAAGTATACTATTCATCCATCTACATTGTATACCTGTGGTGCCTTTTAGTTGTGCGCATTAAAACATGGAGAACAAAAATGTGGAGGTTAAAAAAATAGGGAAAGATCAAGATCCACTTCAACCTCGTGCTGAAGCTGCTGCCACTAGTCATGGCCGAGACGATTAAATGCCATCAACGTCGTCTGCCAAGGCCGATGCCCAATGTCATAGTACAGAGCATGTAAAATCCAAAACACAAAAGATCAGTAAAATGACCCAAAAATCAAAATTAAAAGCGTCTGAGGAGAAGCATAAACTTGCCAATATGCCATTTACGACACTGAGTGGCAAGGAACGGCTGAGGCCCTGGCCTATGTTCATGGCTAGTGGTTCAGCTTCACATGAGGATGGAAGCACTCATCCTCTTGCTAGAAAAAAGAAAAGACTTAAGCTGGCAAAAGCACAGCAAAGAACTGTGCGTTCATCGAAATCACAAATCCCCAAGGAGAGTCCAATTGTGTCGGTTGCGATGGCTGACCTTCCCAACACTGGATGGGAAGAGCTTGCGCCTTCCACCATTTGCACGCCCCCTGCAAGTGCTGGAAGGAGCACCCGCAGTCCAGTTCCTGATAGTCAAATTGAAGATGTCACTGTTGAAGTACACCAGGATGAGGATATGGGTGTTGCTGGCGCTGGGGAGGAAATTGACAAGGAGGATTCTGATGGTGAGGTGGTTTGTTTAAGTCAGGCACCCGGGGAGACACCTGTTGTCCGTTGGAGGAATATGGCCATTGACATGCCTGGTCAAAATACAAAAAAAATCAGCTCTTCGGTGTGGAATTATTTCAACACAAATGCGGACAACAGGTGTCAAGCCGTGTGTTGCCTTTGTCAAGCTGTAATAAGTAGGGGTAAGGACGTTAACCACCTCGGAACATCCTCCCTTATACATCACCTGCAGCGCATTCATCATAAGTCAGTGACAAGTTCAAAAACTTTGGGCGACAGCGGAAGCAGTCCACTGACCAGTAAATCCCTTCCTCTTGTAACCAAGCTCCTGCAAACCACACCACCAACTCCCTCAGTGTCAATTTCCTCCTTACCCAGGAAAGCCAATAGTCCTGCAGGCCATGTCACTGGCAAGTCTGACGAGTCCTCTCCTGTCTGGGATTCCTCCGATGCATCCTTGAGTGTAACGCCTACTGCTGCTGGCGCTGCTGTTGTTGCTGCTTGGAGTTGATCGTCATCCCAGAGGGGAAGTCGGAAGACCACTTGTACTACTTCAAGTAAGCAATTGACTGTACAACAGTCCTTTGCGAGGAAGATGAAATATCACAGCAGTCATCCTGCTGCAAAGCAGATAACTCAGGCATTGGCAGCCTGGGCGGTGAGAAACGTGGTTCCGGTATCCATCGTTAATTCAGAGGCAACTATAGACTTGATTGAGGTACTGTGTCCCCGGTACCAAATACCATCTAGGTTCCATTTCTCTAGGCAGACGATACCGAAAATGTACACAGACCTCAGAAAAAGTCTCACCAGTGTCCTAAAAAATGCAGTTGTACCCAATGTCCACTTAACCACGGACATGTGGACAAGTGGAGCAGGGCAGACTCAGGACTATATGACTGTGACAGCCCACTGGGTAGATGTATTGCCTCCCGCTGCAAGAACAGAAGCGGCACCAGTAGCAGCATCTCGCAAACGCCAACTCATTCCTAAGCAGGCTACGCTTTGTATCACCGCTTTCCAGAATACGCACACAGCTGAAAACCTCTTACGGCAACTGGGGAAGATCATCGCAGAATGGCTTACCCCAATTGGACTCTCCTGGGGATTTGTGACATCGGACAATGCCAGCAATATTGTGTGTGCATTACATCTGGGCAAATTCCAGCACATCCCATGTTGTGCACATACCTTGAATTTGGTGGTGCAGAATTATTTAAAAAACGACAGGGGCGTGCAAGAGATGCTGTCGGTGGCCTGAAGAATTGCGGGCCACTTTCGGCGTTCAGGCACCGCGTACAGAAGACTGGAGCACCAACAAAAATACCTGAACCTGCCCTGCCATCATCTGAAGCAAGAGGTGGTAACGAGGTGGAATTCAACCCTCTATATGCTTCAGAGGATGGAGGAGCAGCAAAAGGCCATTCAAGCCTATACATCTGGCCATGATATAGGCAAAGGAGGTGGAATGCACCTGTCTCAAGCGCAGTGGAGAATGATTTCAACGTTGTGCAAGGTTCTGAAACCCTTTGAACTTGCCACACGTGAAGTCAGTTCAGACACTGCCAGCCTGAGTCAGGTCATTCCCCTCATCAGGCTTTTGCAGAAGAAGCTGGAGACATTGAAGGAGGAGCAAAAACAGAGCGATTCCGCTAAGCATGTGGGACTTGTGGATGGAGCCTTCATTCACTTAACCAGGATTCATGGGTGGTCAATCTGTTGAAATCAGAGCACTACATTTTGGCCACCGTGCTCGATCCTAGATTTAAAACCTACGTTGTATCTCTCTTTCCGGCAGACACAAGTCTGCAGGGGTTCAAAGACCTGCTGGTGAGAAAATTGTCAAGTCAAGCGGAACGTGACCCGTCAACAGCTCCTCCTTCACATTCTCCCGCAACTGGGGCTGCGAGGAAAAGGCTAAGAATTCCGAGCCCACCCGCTGGCGGTGATGCAGGGCAGTCTGGAGCGAGTGCTGACATCTGGTCCGGACTGAAGGACCTGCCAACGATTACTGACATGTCGTCTACTGTCACTGCATATGATTCTCTCACCATTGAAAGAATGGTGGAGGATTATATGAGTGACCACATCCAAGTAGGCACGTCAGACAGTCCGTACGTATACTGGCAGGAAAAAGAGGCAATTTGGAGGCCCTTGCACAAACTGGCTTTATTCTACCTAAGTTGCCCTCCCTACAGTGTGTACTCCGAAAGAGTGTTTAGTGCAGCCGCTCACCTTGTCAGCAATCGGCGTACGAGGTTACTTCCAGAAAATGTGGAGAAGATGATGTTCATTAAAATGAATTTTAATCAATTCCTCCGTGGAGACATTCACCAGCAGCAATTGCCTCCAGAAAGTACACGGGGACCTGAGATGGTGGATTCCAGTGGGGACGAATTAATAATCTGTGAGGAGGGGGATGTACACAGTGAAAGGGGTGATGAATCGGACGATGATGATGAGGTGGACATCTTGCCTCTGTAGAGCCAGTTTGTGCAAGGAGAGATTGATTGCTTCTTTTTTGGTGGGGGCCCAAACCAACCAGTCATTTCAGTCACAGTCATGTGGCAGACCCTGTCGCTGAAATTATGGGTTCGTTAAAGTGTGCATGTCCTGTTTATACAACATAAGGGTGGGTGGGAGGGCCCAAGGACAATTCCATCTTGCACCTCTTTTTTCTTTCATTTTTCTTTGCATCATGTGCTGTTGGGGAGTATTTTTTTGAAGGGCCATCCTGTCTGACACTGCAGTGCCACTCCTAGATGGGCCAGGTGTTTGTGTCGGCCACTTGGGTTGCTGAGCTTAGTCACACAGCTACCTCATTGCGCCTCTTTTTTTCTTTGCGTCGTGTGCTGTTTGGGGAGTATTTTTTTGAAGGGCCATCCTGCGTGACACTGCAGTGCCACTCCTAGATGGGCCAGGTGTTTGTGTCGGCCACTAGGGTCACTTAGCTTAGTCACACAGCTACCTCATTGCGCCTCTTTTTTTCTTTGCATCATGTGCTGTTTGGGGAGTATTTTTTTGAAGGGCCATCCTGCGTGACACTGCAGTGCCACTCCTAGATGGGCCAGGTGTTTGTGTCGGCCACTTGTGTCACTTAGCTTAGTCACACAGCGACCTTGGTGCGCCTCTTTTTTTCTTTGCATCATGTGCTGTTTGGGGAGTATTTTTTTCAAGTGCCATCCTGTCTGACACTGCAGTGCCACTCCTAGATGGGCCAGGTGTTTGTGTCGGCCACTTGTGTCACTTAGCTTAGTCACACAGCGACCTTGGTGCGCCTCTTTTTTTCTTTGCATCATGTGCTGTTTGGGGAGTATTTTTTTCAAGTGCCATCCTGTCTGACACTGCAGTGCCACTCCTAGATGGGCCAGGTGTTTGTGTCGGCCACTTGGGTCGCTTAGCTTAGTCACACAGCTACCTCATTGCGCCTCTTTTTTTCTTTGCATTATGTGCTGTTTGGGGACAATTTTTTTGAAGTGCCATCCTGCCTGACACTGCAGTGCCACTCCTAGATGGGCCAGGTGTTTGTGTCGGCCACTTGGGTCGCTTAGCTTAGTCACACAGCTACCTCATTGCGCCTCTTTTTTTCTTTGCATCATGTGCTGTTTGGGGACAATTTTTTTGAAGTGCCATCCTGCCTGACACTGCAGTGCCACTCCTAGATGGGCCAGGTGTTTGTGTCGGCCACTTGTGTCGCTTAGCTTAGCCATCCAGCGACCTCAGTGCAAATTTTAGGACTAAAAATAATATTGTGAGGTGTTCAGAATAGACTGGAAATGAGTAGAAATTATGGTTATTGAGGTTAATAATACTATGGGATCAAAATGACCCCAAAATTCTATGATTGAAGCTGTTTTTTAGGGTTTTTTGAAAAAAACACCCGAATCCAAAACACACCCGAATCCGACTAAAAATTTTCGGTGAGGTTTTGCCAAAACGCGTCCGAATCCAAAACACGGCCGCGGAACCGAACCCAAAACCAAAACACAAAACCTGAAAAATTTCCGGTGCACATCACTAGTACAGACGTGCCACTACAGTATTGCTGCATATAATAGCATTCTGTAGCGGGACTGTGATCCCATTAGATTGATTCACTTAAGTGTATAGTGTAGCATACACATAATGTACCTTACACTATACTGCGACCTGTGAACGACAGTATAAGAGTAAATGTCTGTACGCTAATGTAGTACCCAGTGAATTTGTCTAGGCTACGGAATTGCTAATGTTAGCAAGTGAAGCTGACACCCAGAAATGAAAATAATGCCTACCGGAGCTATCACAAACTAATTTGCAACTGCTTACACATGTGCAGCCTAAACATAAAAAAGAGGAGCATCGAGGCTAAGGGTCAGACTATGGCTATGCAGACTGGACACATCTGTAGTGACTCAGATGCCATGTTTTTGCATGTGCAAGCTCACAGCCATCAGCAGATACACACCCCGAAAACAGCCATGACACGCTTTCATTTTCTCAACCACTCCACATAAACTCCCCACAATCTCCCAATGGTCACTTGCTGCAATCTTCATTGTGAGTGAGATTGCAGCGGCACCTTAGTGCATGCTCATTTCAATCGCAGAACCTGCGCAGTCTGACGATAATCGCCCCATTGCATGATAATTGGCCAATGCATACCAAGATGAATTAGGCCGAATGTGCATATAGTAATTTGTAGAGATGAGCGGGTTCGGTTCGTCGAGATCCGAACCCCCCCAAACTTCACGTGTTTACATGGGTCCGAGGCAGCCTCGGATCTTCCTGCCTTGCTCGTTTAACCCGAACGAGGACGAACGTCATCATCCCGCTGTCGGATTCTCGCGAGGTTTGTATTCCATATAAAAAAACGCGCGTCGCCGCCATTTTCTCTCGTGCATTGGAGATTGAACGGAGAGGACGTGACTACGTTCTCTGCCTGAAAAGCTCAATATCTGTGCTCAGTGTGCTGCATTGTGGTGACCACCAGTATATTATAGTAGTACAGTACAGTAGGCCATTGCTGTATCTTGCAGCTCCGTGTCAGACTCAGTTCTAGTATCCTGATCAGTGCTCAATATCTGCTGCATTGTTGTGTGACCAGTATATACTATATAGTAGTACAGTGCAGCATTTTGGTGACCACCAGTATAGTAGTACAGTACAGTAGGCCATTGCTGTATCTTGCAGCTCTGTGTCACTTCAAGTATCCATATCTGTGCTGCATTGTTGTGAGCAGTATATAGTAGTACAGTGCAGCATTTTGGTGACCACCAGTATATATAGAGGTACAGTACAGTAGGCCATTGTTGTATCTTGCAGCTCCGTGTCACTTCAAGTATCCATATCTGTGCTGCATTGTTGTGAGCAGTATATAGCAGTACAGTGCAGCATTTTGGTGACCACCAGTATACATAGTAGTACAGTACAATAGGCCATTGCTGTACCTTGCAGCTCCGTGTCACTTCAAGTATCCATATCTGTGCTGCATTGTTGCGAGTAGTATATTGTAGTACATTGCAGCATTTTGGTGACCAACAGTATATATAGTAGTACAGTACAGTAGGCAATTGCTGTACCTTGCAGCTCCGTGTCACTTCAAGTATCCATATCTGTGCTGCATTGTTGTGAGTAGTATATTGTAGTACATTGCAGCATTTTGGTGACCAACAGTATATATAGTAGTACAGTACAGTAGGTCATTGCGGTATCTTGCAGCTCTGTGTCACTTCAAGTATCCATATCTGTGCTGCATTATTGTGAGCAGTATATAGTAGTACAGTACAGTAGGCCATTGCTATTGATATAATATTAATATTACTGGCATATAATTCCACACATTAAAAAAATGGAGAACAAAAATGTGGAGGGTAAAATAGGGAAAGATCAAGATCCACTTCCACCTAGTGCTGAAGCTGCGGCCACTAGTCATGGCAGAGACAATTAAATGCCATCAATGTCGTCTGACAAGGCCGATGCCCAATGTCATAGTAGAGAGCGTGTAAAATCTAAAAAGCAAAAGTTCAGTAAAATGATGACCCAAAAATCTAAATTAAAATCGTCTGAGAAGCGTAAACTTGCCAATATGCCATTTACGACACGGAGTGGCAAGGAACGGCTGAGGCCCTGGCCTATGTTCATGGCTAGTGGTTCAGCTTCACATAAGGATGGAAGCACTCATCCTCCCACTAGAAAAATGAAAAGAGTTAAGCTGGCAAGAGCACAGCAAACGTTCTTCTAAATCACAAATCCCCAAGGATAGTCCAATTGTGTCGGTTGCGATGCCTGACCTTCCCAACACTGGACAGGAAGAGGTGGCTCCTTCCACCATTTGCACGCCCCCTGCAAGTGCTGGAAGGAGCACCCACAGTACAGTTCCTGATAGTCAAATTGAAGATGTCACTGTTGAAGTACACCAGGATGTGGATATGGGTGTTGCTGGCGCTGAGGAGGAAATTGACAAGGAGGAATCTGATGGAGAGGTGGTTTGTTTAAGTCAGGCACCAGGGGAGACACCTGTTGTCCGTGGGATGAATAAGGCCATTGATATGCCTGGTCAAAATACCAAAAAAATCACCTCTTCAGTGTGGAATTATTTCAACAGAAATGCGGACAACTGGTGTCAAGCCGTGTGTTGCCTTTGTCAAGCTGTAATAAGTAGGGGTAAGGACGTTAACCACCTAGGAACATCCTCCCTTATACGGCACCTGGAGCGCATTCATCAGAAGTTATTGACAAGCTCAAAAACTTTGGGTGACAGCGGAAGCAGTCCACTGACAACTAAATCCCGTCTACCTCTTGTACCCAAGCTCCCAGTGCAAACCACACCACCAACTCCCTCAGTGTCAATTTCCTCCTTAGACAGGAACGCCATTAGTTCTGCAGGCCATGTCTCTGGCAAATCTGACGAGTCCTCTCCTGACTGGGATTCCTCCGATGGATCCTTGAGTTTAACGCCTACTGCTCCTGGCTCTGCTGTTGTTGCTGCTGGGAGTCGATCATCATCCCAGAGGGGAAGTCGGAAGACCACTGTACTACTTCCAGTAAGCAATTGACTCTCCAACAGTCCTTTGCGAGGAAGATGAAATATCACAGCAGTTATCCTGTTGCAAAGCGGATAACTCAGGCCTTGGCAACTGTGTTGGCGTTAGACGTGCATCCAGTATCCGCCGTTAGTTCACAGGGACTTAGAGAATTTCTAGAGGTAGTGTGTCCCTGGTACCAAATGCCATCTAGGTTCCACTTCTCTAGGCAGGCGATACCGAGAATGTACACAGACGTCAAAAAAAGAGTCACCATGTCCTAAAAAATGCAGTTGTACCCAATGTCCACTTAACCACGGACATGTGGACAAGTGGAGCAGGGCAGACTAAGGACTAAGGACTATATGACTGTGACAGCCCACTGGGTAGATGTATTGCCTCTCACTGCAACAACAGCAGTGGCGGCACCAGTAGCAGCATCTCACAAATGCCAAATCGTTCCTAGGCAGGCTACTCTTTGTATCACCGCTTTCCATAAGAGGCACACAGCTGACAACCTCTTACGGAAACTGAGGAACATCATCGCAGATTGGCTTACCCCAGTTGGACTCTCCTGGGGATTTGTGACATCGGACAACACCACCAATATTGTGCGTGCATTACATGTGGGCAAATTCCAGCACGTCCCATGTTTTGCACATACAATGAATTTGGTGGTGCAGAATTTTTAAAAAAATGACAGGGGCATGCAAGAGATGCTGTCGGTGGCCCGAAGAATTGTGGGCCACTTTCGTCATTCAGCCACCGCGTGCCGAAGACTGGAGCACCAGCAAACACTCCTGAACCTGCCCCGCCATCAGCTGAAGCAAGAGGTCGTAACGAGGTAGAATTCAACCCTCTATATGCTTCAGAGGATGGAGGATCAGCAGCAAAAGGCCATTCAAGCCTATACATCTGCCTACGATATAGGCAAAGGAGGGGGAATGCATCTGACTCAAGCGCAGTGGAGTATGATTTCAACGTTGTGCAAGGTTCTGCAACCCTTCGAACTTGCCACACGTGAAGTCAGTTCAGACACTGCCAGCCTGAGTCAGGTCATTCCCCTCATCAGGCTTTTGCAGAAGCAGCTGGAGAGATTGAAGAAGTTGCTAAAACGGAGCAATTCCGCTAGGCATGTGGGACTTGTGGATGGAGCCCTTCATTCGCTTAACCAGGATTCATGGGTTGTCAATCTGTTGAAATCAGAGCACTACATTTTGGCCACCATGCTCGATCCTAGGTTTAAAGCCTACCTTGTATCTCTCTTTCCGGCAGACAAAAGTCTGCACATGTTCAAAGACCTGCTGGTGAGACACTTGTCAAGTCAAGCAGAACGTGACCCGCCAACAGCTCCTCCTTCATTTTCTACCGCCACTGGAGCTGCCAGGAAAAGGAACAGATTTCTAAAACCACCCGCTGATGGTGATGCAGGGCAGTCAGGAGCGAAACTTGACATCTGCTCTGGACTGAAGGACCTACCAATGATTACTGACATGTCGTCTACTGTCACCATTGAAAGAATGGTGAAGGATTATATGAGTGACAGCATCCAAGTAGGCACGTCAGACAGTCCGTACGTATACTGGCAGGAAAAAGGCAATTTGGAGGCCCTTGCACAAATTGGCTTTATTTTACCTAAGTTGCCCCCCCTCCAGTGTGTACTCCGAAAGAGTGTTTAGTACAGCTGGTCACCTTGTCAGCGATCGGCGTACGAGGTTACTTCCACAAAATGTGAAGAAGATGATGTTCATCAAAATGAATTATAATCAATTCCTCCATGGAGACATTTACCAGCAATTGCCTCCAGAAAGTACACAGGGACCTGTGATGGTGGATTCCAGTGGGGACAAATTAATACTCTGTGAGGAGGGGGATGTACACAGTGGAAGGGGTGAGGAATCGGAGGATGATAATGAGGTCGACATCTTGCCTCTGTAGAGCCAGTTTGAGCAAGGAGAGATTGATTGCTTCTTTTTTTGGTTGGGGCCCAAACCAACCAGTCATTTCAGCCACAGTCGTGTGGCAGACCCTGTCGCTGAAATGATGGGTTTGTTAAAGTGTGCATGTCCTGTTTATACAACATAAGGGTGGGTGGAAGGGCCCAAGGACAATTCCATCTTGAACCTCTTTTTTTTCAATTATTTTTTGCATCATGTGATGTTTGGTGCCAATTTTTTTAAGTGTCATCCTGTCTGACACTGCAGTGCCACTCCTAAATGGGCCAGGTGTTTGCGCCACCCACTTGGGTCGCTTAGCTTAGTCATCCAGCGACCTCGGTGCAAATTTTAGGACTAAAAATAATATTGTGAGGTGTTCAGAATAGACTGGAAATGAGTGGAAATTATGGTTATTGAGGTTAATAATACTATAGGATCAAAATTACCCCCAATTTCTATGACTTAACGTGTCCGAATCCAAAACACGGCCGCGGAACCGAATCCAAAACCAAAACACAAAACCCGAAAAATTTCCGGTGCACATCTCTAGCAATTTGTATGCAAGCATGTAGATAACAACTAAGAATTAGTTTAAAATTAACCAAGTTTTATATGAGCAGTATGGGGTTAAAATACCGCCCCTCAGGATCCCAGTAGTTGCAATACTGATGCCGTAATCCTGACAGGGGTACTATACCGCCACCGTAATACTGCAGAGGTAGGTGATTAACCTTAGTATATCATTAGGTGATTAACCTTAGTATATAATTTTCAACCTTTATTTTCCCAATCATGAAGCTAGAACAAACTTTAGCAATTTATAATGTACATAATAACACAGACTATTTCTGGAGATGATTGTACTATTGTTATGGAAATAAACAATTTGGCTGGAATTATGAATACATTTCAGGGAGTGATAGAAATAAAGTACAAATGGCAGGAACCATTTTCTGATGTGAGAAGTACAGTAAAAGGAATCAAACAAAAAGCCTGAGTATGATAGGGGAAAGGTCAAGGTTTCTATATGATGTGAGGTACCTGTTAGGAATGTTCTACTGCCAAGCAAATCTCTATATCCTTCTTGTTCTTATATACACATTACTTTAAAAATAAGTTACTGGTTAAAATTTTCAGAGAAGTTGTAACTGGTGGCAATCTTCAGGCTCCTTACTAATCCCAATATTAAACACTTACCTGATACGTTCACATGGTATACTACCACAGCCAGTTGGACTTTAGCTAAAACAGTTGTATGCCATGCAACCATTATTTATTTAATAATTTCTTATATAAAGCAGCACATTTCACTGCACTTTACAATTGGAAACAACAGTGATAGAACAGAGTAATAATAGACAGACATAAAGGTAGGAAGGCCCTGCTTGCAAATTTAAATTCTATAGGGAGAATAGGCATTGATACACAAAGACAGGTGGTATCTATTGCAAAGTAGTTCAGCCAGCTTGCAAAGGGCTGTATGATATAGAGGGTCATTCTGACCCGTTCACTCACTGCTTTTTATCGCAGCCAAGCGAACGGGTTCCCACTGCGCATGCGCCGGATCCGTAGTGTGTCGGCGCATGCCAGATGACCGAAGGTCGTAGCAGGGCTGCGATCGGCTCTGCCTGATTGACAGGCAGAGGCGATCGCTGGGCGGGAGGGGGGTTTAGCCGCCATTTTGTGGGCATGGTCTGGCCAATGCAGGCGTGGCCGGACCGTGCGGGGGGGTGGGGGGGGCCGCAGTGGCTGCGTGACATCACATGCAGCCACTGTGGGCCAGGGAGCGACGAGTAGCTCCTGGCCAGCATGCTAAAGCTGCGCTGGTCGGGAGCTACTCAAGATGAAATGGCAGAAAGGCAATCAGTGACGCTGACAAAAGTAGATGGTGACAAATCAGGGGAGGATAGGTAGACTTGAGTATCATTTGCATAGAGATGATAGTGAAGTCCAAAAGAATTGATTAGTTTACCAAGAAATGAGGTATAGATTTTGAAAATTTGAAGGCTTGCAGTTCTCCATCTGATAGAGGTAGTGAAGAGGAGGTGGATTCAGAGAAGTGAACACTTAAAGAGCGATTAGATAGGTACAGATGGAGCCTCTGTTATCTTGGCTGGCTGAGGCGTTAGTCGCGATCGGACATACGCAGCGAGCCTGGGCGCAACGAGGCATGCCTAGTCAAAGGGAGGCGCACCTAGTCATACGGAGGCGCATAGAGCGTTTGGCATTACCTTTAAGTGTAATACCTGCAATCATCCACCAGATGTCACTTTTTAAAATCACCATTGTGCATGCGTGTGGTCTCCATTAAAATACAATACCGAAATACATAGTAAGAACTACTTTACTGGTGCGTCTCATTATGTTACAATATGCTCCAGTATTTCATACAGAATAGTACATTGTACAGACGTAAATGCAGTAGTACAGTATATACATATGCAAACGAATGTGATTAAGCCACAGTAAAGTCCATTGACATTAGGAATATGTGAGCGTCCAAGTCTCGCAGATAAATCAACAAATAAAACCAGTAGTGTATACAGACGCAAACGAAGGTGTTACAGGTACAGTGTGGTCTATTGATGTTAGGGATATGTTAGTGTCCAAATCCCATAGCCATTACGGCATAATCAAAACCAATGGGCTTATGCACTTATGCAACTGTCATTCGGCGATGTGTCCGGGTGGTGAGGTGTGCTGCTTCCCATGCTTAGAGTCCTGGGTTCGATTCCCAAAGTGCGAATGCATGTTAATTTTTTTCTGACAATGCCTTACTGGCACTGTGTGCGTGCGCCGAAGGTGCGCATCGAAAAATGGGTGTGGCCAAATGTGACATGGGGCGTGGCCAATGAAAATGGGGACGTGATACACATATGGGGGGAGGGCCAGATACACATATGACCCCAATAGTGCCAGATACACATTGCCCCACAGTGCCAGATATATATTGCCCCACAGTGCCAGATATATATTGCCCCAGAGTGCCAGATATACATTGCTCCACAGTGCCAGATATACATTTCCTCACTGTGCCAGATACACAAATGCCCCCACTGTGTCAGATATACATTGCCCCCCAGTGCCAGATACAGAAATGCACCCACAGTGCCAGATATGCCTCCAGTGCCAGATACACATGTCCCACCATTGCCAGATATGCCCCCAGTGCCAGATATGCCCCCAGTGCCAGGTATACATGCCCCCCAGTGCCAGATACACATATTTCCGAAGTGCCACATATTCCCCCAGTGCTAGATACACATGTCCCCGCAGGGCCACATATGCACCCAGTGCCAGATACACATGTCCCCCCTTTGCCAGCTATGCCCCCATTGCCAGATATGCCCCCAGTGCCAGATATGCCCCAGTGCCAGATATGCCCCCAGTGCCAGGTATACATGCCCCCAGTACCAGGTGTACATGAAGCTCCCCCCCTGCTACTCACCGCTGCTGCTGCTGCTTCTGTCTTGTATGTGTGAGGGGAGGAGAGCGCAGCCTGCGCCTCTCCTTCCCCTCAGTGTCCGGCGGGCGGCAGGTGCGGGTGGTTCAGTTCAATTCAGCGCCGATCCGTGAGCCAATCAAAGCTCGCGGTCCGGCAGCCTTGGCTGCCGGTCTGTGAGCTCTGATTGGCTCACAGGCGGCGCTGAATTAAACAAAGACACTGAGAAGCAGTAGAGGCGCAGGCTGCGCTCTCCTCCTCTCACATCAGCAGCGGTGCGGCGGTGAGCGGCGGGGAGCAGCAGAGGGAGGGAGGGACAGGGAGCGGTGAGGTGCAGCGGCCCGTCGATGTGGGTACGCCGTACCCACGGCTAAATTCTTAAGGGTGCGCCGTACCCACCTGTACCCGCACACTTGCACCACTGCCCCTGACCCACATTGCTGTGTGAGCATACTCTATCATAAATCCCATGCCAACAATTGCAATTTGATAAAAATTGTGAAACAAAGCGCTTGAGAATATGTGTAATAAATGTGTGTAAGTTGTGACCGTTAAAGTGTAAAGAGTAGTGCAATACCTGAAATAAAAAAGGGGGTTAGATAAATGTTTACAGCCCTTTTTATTAATGTGCTGCGGTCTCCAGATGTAATTCTGAGGTTCCAAATATGCTGTTTAATGGAGGGTAGATGTAGGTACAGTCCCGGTCACCTAACTTTCCCTATGCTACCAACCTTAACAAGGTGGTGAAGCCCGTCCGCTTCCGTCCTCCTCCGGCTGGTTCCCCCGCTCCGTCTTCCTGCTTTCTCCAGCCGCTCGACTCGTGCGCTGTACAGCGCTAAACGACTAATTGCTGTCCCGGTCTGTGAGGCGGCTTTAAAGAGAAACCAGCAGCGTGCTGGTGAAGAGAAAAGGAGTCTTTTTTTTGTGGAGTCCGTGAGATCAGCGCTTCCTCGGGGGAACCAGCCGGAGGAGGACGGAAGCGGACGGGCTTCACCACCTTGTTAAGGTTGGTAGCATAGGGAAAGTTAGGTGACAGGGACTGTACCTACATCTACCCTCCATTAAATGGCATATTTGGAACCTCAGAATTACATCTGGAGATCGCAGCACATTTTTAATAAAAAGGGCTGTAAACATTTATCTAACCCCCTTTTTTATTTCAGGTATTGCACTACTCTTTACACTTTAACAGTCACAACTTACACACATTTATTACACATATTCTCAAGCGCTTTGTTTCAAAATTTTTACTAGTTATCTTCCAATACAGAGCAGCTGAAGCACTTAAATCCCAGTTGCAGCGCGGTTATTTTTTATTTATTTAATTGAATTGCAATTTGATGACATACAGTACAGTACAGTACAGTACTACACAGTAGGTACAGTAACTCCTACAGTACTGTTCCTTTTGAACAGTATCAATGGCTTTTTTACAATAGACTGTTATTACCCATTTAACACAGATGTCATCATTTAAATGCACAACAAAATTTGTTGCACTAAAGTGCATAAAGGGGGTCATTCCGAGTTGTTCGCTAGCAGATTTCGGTCGCAATGCAGCGATCAGGCAAAAAATTGGCACTTCTGCGCATGCGGCGCAATGCGCATGCGCGTCGTACTATTACAACGAACTATGTAGTTTCACACAAGGTGTAGCGAAGCTTTTCAGTCGCACTGCTGGCCGCAGAGTGATTGACAGGAAGAGGGCGTTTCTGGGTGTCATCTGACCGTATTCAGGGAGTGTTCGGAAAAACGCAGGCATGCCAGGAAAAACGCAGACGTGGCTGGGCGAACGCAGGGCGTGTACGTGACGTCAAAACAGGAATTGAATAGTCTGAAGTGATCGCAAGCTAGTAGGTCGGAAGCTACTCTGAAACTGCACAAATTTTTTTTGGAGCCGCTCTGCGATCCTTTCGTTTGCACTTCTGCTAAGCTAAAATACACACCCAGTGGGCTGCGGCATAGCGTTTGCACGGCTGCTAAAAGCAGCTAATGAGCGAACAACTCGAATGACCCCCAAAGTGCAGTAAAAAAAAACTTAGTGCACTGTACAGTACATACTGTGACTAAGAAAAAGGAGCAAAATTTAAACACACAACAGAACCACATAAAGCTAATATACAGTATACAGTACGTACTGTAGCACATTGTTTCTATTTCCAAATGACAGTATACAGTACAGTACTTACTGGTTGGGAATGGTGTTGGGGGAGGGGAGGGGGGGCAGAGGCGTCTGGAGCCTTGGCAGTTCCGGGCCTTTGAAAACAAAAATTAATTACAAAGAAGTTCATTCAATGAAATACTCTTTTAGGCACAGTACAGTACTGTACATGAAACTTTCAATTGCATCTCCACACTTTTGCGTTGTTCACTTTCACATCCTCTTAACCCACTGGCCCACATTGCTGTGTGAGCATACTGAACATTTTTTAACGCTGATGTCGTACAGTATTTGAAAAGCACAAAAACATTTGTGGCACTGCAATGCATACTGTAGAGTACAATACATTTAATAAAATAATAATTATGTACTGTACATAATGTTACTAAATAAAACCCAATGGACTAAAAATAAAAGTACACAATAGCCTCCAAAAAGATTAATTATACTGTACATATTGTACAGTACAAAAAGATTCCCTTCTGGCTGCGTTAAGGTCCAATATTTAAGCTGCAACTTTAAGGTAACCCCTTGCTAGTGGAAGTTAGGGTAAGAAATACCTTTACATGCACCAATGTATATTTCATTGGTGCATATACTGTAGTTATTAATACACCTGTTGCAAATAGTCACTCAATGTTACAATATAAAACAACAAATAATTAAAAAGTTGGCATCACATTGAATACCTAAAAATTTATTTCTGGTATAAAAAAAGAGGTAATAAAATAAGTTTTCATAAAACATGATACAAACAATGCGTGTCATTCTACATACTGTACATACCAGTCCTGTAACTAGGTATTTTAGCGCTGTGTGCAAGAAACGGCATTGGCGCCCCCCCCCCTCCCTACGCAAGACAGCAGCAGTGCACGCTGCAGGCGTGCAAAAAATATATAGGGAAGTGGCTTCATGGGGAAGGGGCGTGGCCACAAAATAATGCCAATTCATACTATGGTGTATAGTAGTCTCCTCTCCATTATTCAAATTACGCTGCACAATAGCGCCACTACACCAGGTAGAGCCCCTTTTTACACATTACGACAGACGGCGTGCCTTTTTACACATTACGGCAGACAGCATCCCCTTTTTATACATTACGGCAGACATCGTCCCCCTTTTTACACATTACGGCAGACAGCGTTCCCTTTTTACACATTACGGCAGACAGCATCCCCCTTTTTACACATTACAGCAGACAGCGTTCCCTTTTTACACATTACGGCAGACAGCGTCCAATTTTTTACACATTACGGCACACAGCGTCCCCTTTTTACACATCACGGCAGGCAGTCCCCCATTTTACACATTACGGCTGGCAGTCCCCCTTTTTTAAACATTACTGCAGGCAGTCCCCCTTTTTTAAACATTACTGCAGGCAGTCCCCCTTTTTTACACATTACGGCAGGCAGTCCCCCCTTTTTACACATTACGGCAGGCAGTCCCCCTTTTTTATACTTACTGCAGGCAGTCCCCCTTTTTTACACATTACGGCAGGCAGTACCCCCTTTTTACACATTACTGCAGGCAGTCGAGAGAGAGAGAGAGCGTGTGTTGTACTCACCACCATCGTGCGCCTCTCCTCTTTACACCTCTTCCGTCTTCCTGCGCTGCGCTCTTGGCAGCGCAAGGCATTGTGAATGGGATGGGGGCAGGCAGGGAGAGACGTCATCTCTCCCAGCACACAGGGGTAGCAGAGGGGGAGCTGTAGCGCTGCCCGGCTACCTATGTGAGCGGTAGCCGGGCAATGCAGCTGGGTGCCGGCCGGAGACAGGGAGACGTGGCCAGGACACCGCAGAGCGGTGGCGGCGATAACAGTGGCCCAGCGGGTGTTGCTAGTGGTCCTGCGCCTCCAGCGCATCTGCGCTGTGTGTAAGGCACCACTAGCACACACCTAGTTACGGCGCTGGTACATACTTTAGTAACATTCATAACTTGTCCTGTATCAAAAGGGTACGTTGTTTAGCTATAACCTTACACTTTTGTGTGTGAGCTCTTTAGGTGAAATCTGCTTTTGGCGTTAGAGGTGGTTATATAATAGATCCGAGAACAACCCTACACGTTTCATCCCTTCGGGACTTAATCAGGGGTATGGTTCATAATGGTCTGTAAAAATACTCTCAACAAAGATTAATAGTCTCACAACAGGTTGGATCCCCAAATATGCTTTAATAAGCCAGTTAAATCTTCATGGGATCAACAATCATAAATACAAACAAGTTCCAAATGGTGAAACAGACTGATTCACTTGTGTTGTGTGTGTGTGTCTCCCTCTGTACAGCAGTTATACAGTACAGTACTGTATTGTACAGTACATTGCACATAGAAACCTTATCGACCGAGAATCCCTGTCAACCGAGAATCCCTGTCAACCGAGAATCCCTGTCAACCTAGTTACTGTTGAATAATAGTGGTTGACCTAATTGTGGTCGACCCTACTGCTGCTACAGCAGACCCTGTTTTATACAGCACCTGTAATTACAGTAACTTAAAGTACAATAATCTACTTTACTAGTACTGTACTTACAGTCCCTCAGGCTCTGAAGGCATCTGGGTGTCCTCCTTACGAGGTCACTCCACCTCCACTGGAGTGACCTCACTGACCGGCGCCAGTTGAAGGCCTCCTGGATGACCCTCCTTGCCTGCTGGTAGGCTCTCAGCATCTCCTTGTTGCTGGTGAGAGCTTGGTCCCACCAGCGAATGAGGAGTTGCAACTCTGCGGTGCTGAAGGGCCTATCACAGCGTGCAGCCATCATCCCCTCAGCACACGTAGATGTGCATCAGAGACGTGCATCCCATGCTGTCCATCTTGCGGCTGGCTGTGATGCAGGACGTCAGTACAAATGGACTGGTTTATACTGTACAGTATTGTGTGCAATGGCAGACAGTTACAGTAGTTATGGAAACTGTTGTTTTCCTGTGCACATAATCATATTCAACCTTCCCGTTGGTTTTGATTATGCCGTAACGGTACAGGATTTGAATGCTCATACTGTACTCTAATACAGTACAGTGCATCCGTAATGTCAGTGAACCATAAAGTACAGTAGTTTGTAACACATTTTATACTGTAGCTGTGGCTCTAACATGTTTTAAAGGGTTCACTACGGCTGGCCGGCGGTCGGGCTCCCGGCGACCAGCATACCGGCGCCGGGAGCCCGACTGCCGGCTTACTGACAGTGTGGCGAGGGCAAATGAGCCCCTTGCGGGCTCACTGCGCTCGCCACGCTATGGGCACGGTGGCGCGCCACACTATTTTATTCTCCCTCTATGGGGGTCGTGGATCCCCACGAGGGAAAATAAGTGTCGGTATGCCGGCTGTCGGGCTCCCGGCGCCGGTATACTGAGCGCCGGGAGCCCGACCGCCGGTATACAGAAGACCACCCGTTTTAAATAATACAGCACTCCCTTCCCCCTTCCCCTGGGAGCCCTTCCCCCATCCCCTTTCCCCTGGGAGCCTGCTATTTTCACAGACAGGGAGGGTGCTCTTGTGTAAATGGTACTATAGCAGTGATCCCTTCTCATACAGTACAACACAGATTCTGTAACACCAATTAACTACTGTACTGTGTTGCTTGAACAGCATCTGTATACCCTAATTTATATTTATTGATATGTCTATGGTACCTCATAGCCACTGTGTATTTTAAATAGTCGAATGTTACACTCCTGCAGCATGTATTGATTTATGTAAAATCTGTGTGCACACTTCTATTGAATGTGAAGGTATATTACTATAGATTACAAAAATAAATAAAGTGTCAGAAAAAAATAAACATGTATCCTCACTGTGGGAATCGAACCTGGGACTCTTAGCATAGGAAGCGGCACACCTCTCCCCTTGCACACGACGGCTCATGACAACTGCACAAGCTCATGTGTAAATGTATTGTAAGCAGTGATCCCTTCATATTGGTTTTTATGTAGGGGACTTGGATGCTCATATTCGATGCTTCATCATACTGTATCCTTATTGTTAATGGACCATAGTTTGTAACACGTTCTACGGTATATCATGATTTGCGTCTATATAAACTACAGTATTGCTTGTTGCATCTGAGTCTGTATACACTTACACAGCAAAGGACAAGTGTTTTAACATGTTCGTTTGCATCTCTATAGACTTTTTTCTCTTAACTCTCTCCATCTGACCATTGGTATGTGTGTACAGTATGCAGTACGTACATTCGTCACTGACCATTTGCAAGAGCTTGTAGAGCAATCCACCGCTATTCGATCTAAAGTACTGGATTAGAGGAGCATTAGCAACCCAGTGGTGGAGATGTGTATGGCATGCTGAGTATGTAGTTGTGCCTCCACTACAAACTCAGCAACCTAAGCTATCGCCTAGACATGACTAAACCTCCATTTAGGCAGAGAAACAGGCAAGATAATGGAAGCTCCATCTGTAGGGTGAGAACCAACAAGTGGCTGTGCCCCAGTTCATCAGGGATAATCAATTGGTAAAGTACTGTCATCTGTATTATACCTTTCTCAAGAATGCTCACTTCCTAATGGGTTTATATACCCCTTTCAATAAATCTTAATTGGCTCCTAATCACAGTCTTTTCATTTTACTTCCGCAAGAAGTGACGGTTATGTGGGTCAGCTGTCACTTCCGGATGTGTTCCACCCTTAATGCTTAAACCTATGTCCCAGTTTCCTGATCCCGGAAGAGACACGCTGCGTTCCACCGGCCACTTCCGCCTACGTTCCACTAGGTAAAATGTGCATTAGTCGGACCCGGAAGAGACGCAATGCGTTACAACCTTCTCTTCTGGATGCATTCCACTGCGTTCTGTGGGCTCTTCATTATTTCCTTTTCCCCACGAACCACATGTTTTCTTTTTTAGATCTTAATGAGACCCTTAGTAGAGGGATACAAATCAATCAAGAAATATATCAAAAAGAACTGGAAGCTACTTCTGGATGATCCTAAAATTAACCACTTTATCACCTGCCACTCGAGAAATGTTTTTTACTTATTGGAATGTAAATATGGGTTAATCTATATAGGGAAGACTTCTAGACAACTAAAAAATAGATCATACGAACATGTTTACAACATAAGGAAAGGGTTGATGACACACCCTCTCTCAAATCATTTCTGCCAAAAACATAATAAATGTGAAAGAGAAATTAAATGATTCATAGGTATACAACAGGTCCAGGCTAATTGGAAGAACAAAAATGTTGAGAAGGCTCTAGCTAAAAATGAGATGAGATGGATTTTAAATTTAGATACACTTAAGCCTAAAGGTCATAATGTGGAATTTGAACTTAAATGTGTTTTTTAGAGTAAACATTTTATATATATTTTATTATATGTCATATTTTTATTATATGTACCATTTACGATTCCATGTGCGCTAATATGTATGTTTCTTATTTGCATATACTACACCTATGGGGAAGAGAAACCTGCAACCAATCCTCATTTCAAGATTGAGACTCTGTAGGAATACAAAGTACTATAGTAGAAATGAAATGACTCAGGAAACATATGATTTGTTTCAAAATAATGGAAAAGAAAATATGGTCCACCAAAGATCGTTACAAGGAAAGGATTTCCAGTGGATTACAAAAAGGTGTGTTTGGCCATTCCCAAAATGGCCGCCGCAACTAAGAGAGTATCATTATCTATCTTGATCCACATTTGTCAACAAAAGGCTCCTCAGCGATTGATTTGCATCCATCTACTAATGGCCTCATTAAGATCTAAAAAAAACAACATGTGGTTCGTGGGGGAAAAGGAAATAATGAAGAGCCCACAGTACACAGTGGAACGCATCCGGAAGAGAAGGTTGTAATGTATTGCATCACTTCCGGGTCCAACTAATGCACATTTTACCTAGTGGAATACAGGCGGAAGTGGCTGGTGGAACGCACCACGTCACTTTGAAGATCGGGAAACCGAAACATAGGCTTAAGCATTTAGGGTGGAACACATCCGGAAGTAACAGCTGACACACATAACCATCACTTCTGGTGAAATTAAATTGAAATGACTGTGATTAGGAGATAAGTAAGATTTATTGAAAGGGGTATATAAACCCATTAGGAAGTGAGCATGTTATCCATTCTTGAGAAAGGTATAATACTGAAATGCGTTGTTTGGACTACATGCTGTATCTGTGGACACAGGAGTGGGAATCCATTTGGAAATTCTGATAAACCTACCTGTGGTGGTGCCGAGCTTTTCAGCATGGGACCTCATTTGCCAACCAGTTAGCCTACTGCAGCATCAAAACATGGTGAGAGACTTATCCTGAAAAATCCATTAGTTACCCCTGATGAACTGTGACCTATTGTTTTGTTATCTGGTATCGCCCATCCAGTTTTAATTGTTTATTATGTACATATATGTATTCAAGTTTATTAAATTGCTACAAATGTCAAATCATTTTCTTGCTCTGCTTATTTATGCATGCAGAAAAAGTTGATTTGTTTTAGAGACATCTAGGGGTGCTTCCAGCACCAACAATAATACCTACCTTTTTGAATTGTGACATATATAAGGGGAACTTAGTGCTCATTCCCATAAGGTTTATTGTGGCTGTTCTACACCCTTACAGTGCAGAATCCGGTGCATTATACTAACAGAATTTGCAAATGGCTGTGTCCTGAAGACCTCGGGATTGATGTGTTTATATGAGAAAAGATTGGTCAGTGCTGGAGACAGAGCTTTAATGAGTTGTGAGGGTATAGGAACTAGAGGAGAGATAGTAAAGTAGGGGGGTGAGAAGAATGTAGCTACTCCTTCTTCATTTGTGGGGTCAAATGAAGAGAAGGTGGCAGGTAGGGAAATGAGCACTGGCTGAGGAAGAGCATACCATTTAATTTGTTTGACCTTATCAATCTTGTCCTTGAAGTAGGAAGCAAGATGTTGCACATTGATAGTGGCTGTTAGGTTTGGTCAAGGAGGGTTAAGAAGTGACTTAAAGGTATTAAAATGTTGCTTGGGGTAAGAGACTTGAGCAGTGATGAGAGATTGGAAATACAGTATGTGTGTTTTGCAGTGTCCAATGCATTATAATAGGAATGGTAGATAGTCTTTTACTGTAAATGAGGAAGTTGCTTAGAGTTCGAGATTTATGCCACTGATGCTTTATTTTATTTAAGAGTTTTTGTAGGTGTCTTGTTAATTTTGAGTGCCGCAGTTGACATCTAAGTCTATGTGGATTGTGATGGGCAGCTGGAGCCACTTCATCCATGGATATTTTTTAATTTGTGATTCAGGTGTAATACAGCAGTCTCAGGAGAAGTGAATGTAGAAATCAGTTAAAACAGTTGTTGCAGAGAGATGGAATGCTCTTGAAAATTAATTGTGTTAATATTTCTGCAGGGTTTGAGGAGGCTTAGAGGACTTCAGTAAAATGTTTACTGATATTGTCCAACTGTTCATTTTTAAACACTTACTGTTATTAACAATTTGTATGTTTGAATACACAGCTGACCCTAGATCACCTCTAAAAGGATACTAAGGCTAATGAAAACACAGGCTCCCAGTAAAGCAAATGTTTAGCTGATGAAAGGTGATAAATTACACTGTGTTTGATTATGAAAAAAAAAACAGCCTAGTATGCCTTTATTAAACACTTGCCCGGCATGGTCTCATAGATGCGACCACACAAGGCTGTGCTTTCCTTGATATGGTCGCATCTGATGTGCACTGTGCAGTTGCAGAAAGAGAATCTCTTAGAGGGACTTCCTGTCCCTTTCATTCCTGTATTCCTCCCCCCCAGTGTGTGACGTGCTGCTGATCACTGTTGATTGGTCAGCCAGGCAGCACTCCTCACCCAGCAGCTGCAGACATTAGCAGCTACTGGGAAAATCAGCCCTTACCTTCCCTGTGGTGCCCCTGAGGCTGCAGAGAGGATCAGGTGCCAGAAACTGAAGTCATGATGGTCTCGATGTGTTCTGACCCTCAATGTTTGTACCGATGTTTATATTTTTTTTATAAAATGGTATGATATACTTTAAATAAATGTTCTTAACCTAATTCAATCATAGAAAAACAACAATTTCTGAGCGTTTTTTGGAAAAAATATTAGTCAAGTGGTTAACTGTGCCTCACTGACCAAAATTTCAAACACAGGTATTTACAATTGCAAGCAAATCATTATATTACAAATGTTTCTAAACACAAATTGATGGTACAGGGATCACAGACAAAGTGAGGATTGTAGGGTGTTAGTACAGTAAAAGTCCAACTTAGTTATTACATTTTAATCTTCACACTTGAAATTATTAACACTTCCTATATCAGCCTGCGGCTATATCAGCTTCAAATACCTTAATAAGTATAGCTCCAAATGTGTCTTTGTGTGCACTGATTGACCCAATACTCATTAGGGTGAATAGCAATAAATTCTTATACAAACAAATGGTAAGAGGGAAAATACCATCACAGATTCACAGTTATATCCTGTCTTAAAATCAGGCTTAAGGCTGTTTATAAAAATAATTGAACATTGCCTAAAGTATGTTATGCAAAACTGTGCTATTGAAACAAAGGCAGCAATGCCTGTTGGGAGCAGTAGTAGCAGTAGGTGAACATTACCTGTAGATGAGAAGATGATAGGAGTTACATCACAGTCTTTGATAAGAAGTCCAGTATAAGTCCAACTTAGTTATTACATTTTAAGCACACTTAGAAGCACACATACTTTGAAGTCTTCACACTGACTAACCATGCCATCCCACTGCATCCCCTGTCTATTATGGAGGAAGTCCATTTTAAGTTTGAGCAGAACAGATCTCCTTCTCCTGCTCCTACCCCCAGGCAGTGATGTCCCTCCTGAAATCATGCACCAGAATGTAGCACTCTATGGTGCATTCACAAAAAAACAAAAGTGCGATTAGGGTAACTTACTTCCCACAAAACTCAAATATGCCAATCTCTGTTTGTGACGATCAGTCCCCGTGAAATGCTCTGCATTATGGGTAAGGTTTGTTAAGTTCATTTAACTTACAGGAAAAAGCAGTACCTTATTGCACAGAAGTTCAGGCCGCTGCGGCCGCTGAATGCAAACTGTAACCCTTGTAATGTGTATGCACTTTGTGTACGCACTTTGGGGGTAATTCTGAGTTGATCGCAGCAGGAAATTTTTTAGCAGTTGGGCAAAACCATGTGCAT
This sequence comes from Pseudophryne corroboree, assembly GCF_028390025.1. Classification (NCBI taxonomy): domain Eukaryota; kingdom Metazoa; phylum Chordata; class Amphibia; order Anura; family Myobatrachidae; genus Pseudophryne; species Pseudophryne corroboree. The sequence goes on from NC_086445.1 coordinate 308,511,693, forward strand.
TGCAGGGGAGGCAGATTTAACATGTGCAGAGAGAGTTAGATTTGGGTGGGTTATTTTATTTCTGTGCAGGGTAAATACTGGCTGCTTTATTTTTACACTGCAAATTAGATTGCAAATTGAACACACCCCACCCAAATCTAACTCTCTCTGCACATGTTAAATCTGCCTCCCCTGCAGTGCACATGGTTTTGCCCAATTGCTAACTAAATTCCTGCTGCGATCAACTTGGAATTACCCCCTTTGTGTACACACGCCGAACGGGCCTCTGCAGCCTCTGAATATAAACGGAAACCTCTGTAATGTGTACCCACTTTGCGTACACACGCCGACATGCTGTGCGCATGGTACAGCGACATGTGTGGCTGAGTACCTCTTAAACCCTTAAAAGGTATGGAATGCGACACCAGTTGTATATGTTATGTTGTGGTCCAACGCAGCAACAAATATTTACTAAAAGGGGCATACAAAGAAATACAACAATATCACAGAGAAGAGCTACAACCAATAGTACATACGTTTGTTCGCCTGCGTCACCCTGATCTGGTCCTCAGTCAGTCTAGCAAGATGACCTTCAGAGAATAGACTGAGGCTGGCCAGGAGGCTTTGCTTTCATACAATTGTCCAAAACACAATACAAAGGAAACTGTAAGCTCTTCTTCCATAGGTCAAGGGCAGGTCATTTACAGTACATGAGGTGTCATAGGTTGGTTTGAAAAGGTGGGCGATGCTTAGTCCAGGTGTACTTGCAGATGTCTTACACTGGGTTCCCGCCGAATATCTTGACTACAGTAATTACAGTAAGATATGAATATTGTATTCCTGTGCATATCTATGCGCAGGAGCATGCTATAATCTGCAAACAGCGATCGGAATGTAGCCCTTGAAATACTGTACATCTGGATACCAAACACTATGTGGATCTGGGACTCCAGGTCGACAACAAAAAGGTCGACACACCTTAGGTTGACATGGACAAAAGGTCGACATGAACAAGGTCGACATGGAAAAGGGTCGACATGAGTTTTTAATGTTTTTTTGTGTCGTTTTCTTTGTAAAAGTGACTGGGAACCTCAATTAGTGCACCTCGTCCCCTCGTATGGCTTGCTTCGCTCGCCATGCTTCGGGCATGGTGCCTTCACTCCACTACCGCTTCGCTCGGCACAGATTACCGTTCCAATCGTAGTCCACATGGATCGTTAAGTATGAAAAGGTTCCAAAAAAAGAAAAAAAAGTGTGAAAAACTCATGTTGACCTTGTTCCTGTTAACATTTTGTCCATGTCGACCATTTGTCCATGTCGACCTAAGGTGCATCGACCAATTGACGTCGACCTAAGGTATGTCGACCTTTTTGTTGTCGACCTGGAGTCCGGATACCACACTATGTCCTAACCTAATTCTGTCCCCTCATATCCTGTAAAGCTGGATATCTCTATTGTTCTATTTTCTGAGTAAATGTAACTTGCTGGTGTGGTGTGTGTAGAGTAGACTATGTGTAAATTGTGCACTGTGTGGGTAAAATATCAGATATGTCTTTGTGGCTTTTCCAGATATGTCTTCGTGACATTATTTACTCATACCACGCGCTAATACGCAGGGCTTCACGAGCCAATGTATGCAGCGTTCGGGTATGCGCAATCACAGCAGAACAAGTACACGCACGGAGGCCACTCTGTGTGGTGTTTGTACATGTTGGATGTGAGTATAATATTTTCGACTTCAACAGGTTGGGACAATTGCATGGGGGGGGGGCTAATGGAAGCATAAGATAAAATGTTACAAAAAAATGTATTTGGCCCGGGGATCTTGTGGGCTGGCAAGTAGTTTTACAATGGGGACCTATAGACATGGGGGGAGGGTGCATGACACTCTGCAGAATGCTCTGATTTAAAAAAGGTGCATTGCTACCTTTCGTGTGGTCGGCATGGTAACATACCTCCTTCAACGCTTGTCCTCCCTTAGTGCAAGTTGTCATAGGTGTAAAATGCTTCTTGGTCAGCATGGTTATACAGTATATACAGTACGTGTGCATTTTTAGCACTCATGTGCAATAAAAGAATACAAATATATAGAAAAATAATGCTGAAATTGTGCTTCGTTCCAACACTACATGAGACCCTTAGATTGTATTTAGTAAAAAACATTTCAGATCTATTTTTGAGGTAATGTGACTATTCCATTTTTTTATATACACAGTACTAGAAAATATTAGATATAGACCCAGATTTATCAAACCTTGGAAAGTGATCAATTGCACAGTGATAAAGAACCAATTAACCATTAACTACCATGTTAGAGGCATCCATTTGGATATTCATGTGTGATATACATGTTGCAAAGTTGGTCAGGTCTCTAGTTTATATTCCATGTGATCACTGAAGTGTTAAATAACTACACTGATTACATAATTTAAAGCCATACAGTTAAAAAAAACGACAAAATACTGTACAGCACAGTATATAACTAACAGTGGGAATAGTTTTGTAATACATAAAATAGATTTTTTTTTATCAAACTGTTGTTAAATTAAGGTACATCACATAAGTTGGTTTTTGATCAAATTCAATTTACAGTTCAAATATAAGGTGTAGAGAAAAGATAATGTCCTGTAGAGTCCAATTTGTTTATCAGTTGTGACTGGCTTTTCAATTGTTTCAGTCCACATTGTAACTGTTAGAAGCAAAAAAAATATTATTTAGTCAATTAAATATATCATATTTCTCTTGGGACAAATTTATTGCACAGCACAAATTATGAACACTACTTTTCAGTTATCATTTCTCACTGCACCTTTTCCACATCAATTACAATAATATAATTTGTTTATTCTCTTGGTTCCTGTAAATATGTAAAAAATAGATGAACCAGAGTATCATTTACTGCACAGAATGGCATTTTATATCTTTTTTTTAAATTATGCTTCTGTTTAGATCAAGAGCAGGGGTGGGCAATAAGTGTTCTTCCAGCTAAAACTGTTGCAGGGCAGCTGGAGGGCCGCTTATTGGCCCTCATTCCGAGTTGTTCGCTCGCTAGCTGCTTTTAGCAGCATTGCAAACGCTAGGCCGCCGCCCTCTGGGAGTGTATCTTAGCTTAGCAGAATAGCAAAAGAAAAATTAGCAGAACTGCTACTAAATAATTCCTTGCAGTTTCTGAGTAGCTCCAGACCTACTCCTAGATTGCGATCACCTCGGTCCATTATGTTCCTGGTCTGACGTCACAAACACGCCCTGCGTTCGGCCAGCCACTCCCCCGTTTCTCCAGCCACTCCTGCGTTTTTACCTGGCACGCCTGCGTTTTTTAGCACACTCCCTGAAAACGGCCAGTTTCCGCCCAGAAACACCCACTTCTTGTTAATCACACTACGATCACTCGAGCGATGAAAAAACGTCGCTCAAGCTTGTGTAAATCTCCAAAGTTTTGTGTTAAATTACTTAGCGCATGCGCGCTGCGTACCATGCGCATGCACATTTTCCACCTAATCGCTGCGTTGCGAAAAACGGCAACGAGCGAACAACTCGGAATGACCCCCTTTGCCCACTCCTTGCTTAGAGGCTGAAATGTCTGTTAAATCTTAGATACACCTAGTTTTATGCAGTTGTTCTGTGAGGGCAGCCATCCCCTTACATAGAGAAATACTGCAGTACTTTATTTAAAATATACTTGTCAGGGTTCCAATTGAGAGGGGTAATGCAAGCAAATCAGAAGGATATGCATTAATTACACCTGATATATCTGATATATGCTAGAGTGAAGACAAAGAAAAAGAAGAATGATAATAATAAACTTAGAAAGTGATATATGTACACAGTATGAATCAATTGATCATCCTTAGTGCAGCATAACTTGAACTCTGCATAGGTTGATAATATACTGTGAAGCCATGTATATGCTTTTACAGAGTTCTTACACTGCATTTTATTTTTACAAAAGCTGTAGATAGTGCTGGAGTCAGTGAACTAGGTATAATTTAAATTGTTCAATTATAATAATGAGTTTGTAGTTCATAGGTGTTGGATGATTTTGTAGACTTCCTTGTGGTTCAAGTGGCTTCCTTCATTTTTTTACTGCTTATGTTTCAAGCAAGGCTGAATCCATGGAGAGATATTAATCATAGTGGTGACTGATATTGTAATAGTTAGTAAAAATCTGTAAGAAAAGTGAAATTTCATATTTAATATTAGTGGCTCATGAGTGGAGAGGGGAGGTTAAGAACCCAGAATCCCCTTGATGGACTGATTTTTTTTTTTTTTTTAATCTAACAGCACTGGCCCTTGGAGCTACTGTATGTGGCAATTCTGACATTTGTGTCAATTTTGGCACCACCCTCTCCTCATAGACCCACAATTGTGGCATTACACCATGAGGAGGTGGTAACTAATATTTGCAAATAAAACCCTATAGAATTCTGCAGTTGCATCTACTCTATGGGCAACAGTGAGTGTATATGCTTGTGTTCAACATGTGTGATACATATCCCTAACATAAATAGACCACACTGTACCTGCAACATGTCTTGATAAAGGCCCAGTTTAGGGCTGAAACGCGTCGACAAAAAGGAGTTGAGTGCCAATATTTTTTTTCAATTTTGGGGTTTGCGGATAACTACATGGTCCGAACTACAAGCCACATTTCCTACCTGGAACCTAAAGATACCTTGATGGGAGATACACAGCACATCGAATTGTGAGTTGGGGTACGCCATATTGATTGATCACCCCCACTTTGAGAAGTTAAAGATACCTTTATGGGCTTTTTATCTGCTCCCCGAGTGTGAGTGTTGGGGTACGCACACAATTACCTTCTAGTGGAAATACATCTGTGGTTTATTGAGTCCAGTATATACTGCACCACCAAATAGAACCTCCCCAAAGATACCGCTATATATTTAGAACCCCCATTTTATATGTGAGTGGGGTACGCATTGAACCTATCTGCCTCAGAGATTTATTTACACATTGCATTTAAGATTAGCAAAACCTACTACACATTGGTTTGCTTGTTTTCTTTTTTCATATGATGCACATTGGGAGTTTCCATGAACAAAGCTAAAACCACAAACTGAAATCCCTGTCCAGGACCTAAAGATACCTTGATAGGAGGTGTACAGCAGTCCAAACTGTGAGTTGTGGTACGCCATTACAGACTACTATTATCCCCTAGGAGAGAAAGATACCTTTATGTGTTTTACATCAACCGTTTGAGTGTGAGTGTTGGGGTACGCATCATCTGCCTCCATTGGGAATCCACAACAAACGATTGAGGTGTTGGGCTGAATTCCCTATTCATCACACTGGGTGTTATAAGAAATTGAAAGGTTAACCACATAAAGAAACCGTGATGCGATTAATGCCTCCTCTTTAGAGTGTGAGTGGGGTACGCTTTGGATCCACCTTAGTTTTATAGTGGAGTCTGATTTCTTTTTCTATTGCTTAAGTGTTGATAACATTTACCACACATTGGTTGTTTTTTGTTATCCTGTCTTTCATGTCAACTATGTTTGGAGACCTTACATACAATTGATTAGAACTGGAGACACAATTTCGACCTAAGAACCTTCCATGCAACTCAAAAGGGATGTTATGGTGATATTCTACTTACCTTAGCGCTTGTGGTGTACGACAGTATTTCAAATTTCTTGTGTTTTGTCTGTTTATTTAAATGTGGTGACATTTAATTCGAAATCTGTTACATCTGAGCTGCACAGCGCCAGTTTGAACCACCCCCTACATCTTTGTTTCTGTACCTGCAACACGTTTGTTTGTGTCTGTATACACTACTATTTTTATTTGTTGATTTGTCTGCGGGACTTGGACGCTCACATATTCCTAATGTCAATGGACTATACTGTGACTTTATCATGTTTGTTTGCATCTGTATATACTGTACTACTGTATTTGCATCTGTACACTGTAATATACTATATGACATACTGTAGCATATTGTAGCGTAATGAGATGCACCAGTAAAGTAGTTCTTACGCTGTAGTTCGGTATTGTATTTTAATGGAGACCACACGCATGCGCAATGGTGATTTTTAAAAGTGACATCTGGTGCATGATTGCAGGTATTACACTTAAAAGTAACGTCAAACGCTCTGTGCTCCTCCCTACGACTAAGCGTGCCTCCTTGCACCCAGGCACGCTGCGTATGACCGATCGTGACTAATACCTCAGCCAGCAAAGGTAACGGAGGCTCCATCTGTATATACGGGAACCCCACACACAACAGATATTAGGGGGAATGTACGGTAATAGGGTGAGAGAATCAGGAAGTGAGAGTTGGCAATCATTTACATGGCAAAATCAACCTGGCTTTGCCATGTAAATGATTTCTACTTAAAAAAAAAATTGAAGAAATTTCACAAAATCTCTCACTTTCTGATTCTCACACCCTGTGTTTACTGTATACCGGAATGTGTTCAAAATATTTTGGATTTCAAAAGACACAAAAAAACAAACTTGTTTTTAAAGGTATCTGATTTAATTGCTGTGCATAGAAAAAAGGGAATAATAGTGTAGTACATCCAGATAACACAAATTTGTGATCATTCCAAACATTCCAAACCACAGTTAAAATTCATTATTCTTCTCTCTGAGGATTTTCAGGTCAGTGAGTCAAAACTTCTAGTGCCTGCAGTATACGGTTTCATGATAATTGATATTGATGTCTTAAATGTGGTAAGTATATTGCAGTATATATGTTAGAAATCAGCGATGTGCAGTCAGGGGAGGCAGTGCCTCCCCTGTCATTATTTATTAAAACAATACAAAGAAGTATATGCTTTAAACTTTGTATTATTTTAATATTTTGTAACATGTAAAAAGTGTCTTACAGTAAATGGGTGTCAGAGGCACTGCTCTCGGTGCCTCCCGATATCAATATGAAAGGGACGGTAGCGGGGGGCGGGGCCAGACATTGGGCAGTAAAAGCCCATTAAAAAAGCCCTGCATGCGGCACTGGCATAAGTGCCTTTTTGACAGGGGCGTGCTTTCAGCCCATTTGAAAACACGCCCCTGTCACTCATTTTGATGTGACTGGGCAGCGGGCACAGGGTTTGCCCCTGTCATCTAATGCAGAGCAGCTCACAGGATGGGGAGGAGGGGCCACGAGTCCCTTTCCTCTCCCAATTGCTCCAGCCCCCTTCCTGTCACTAGCTACCAGCGGCTGACCAGTCACACCAGGGGAGCCCTGTTGCAAGGCAACACAGCAGTAACTCTGTGGCTTGCACCCCATCAGCCTGCTGTACACTCACCATCCAGGGTGGCCCTGTACAGGTGGAACGGCAGAACTAGGGAGCGCTGGAGGACGAGCACATCACAGGGAGCAGGTAAGTGGTGCACGCATAGGGGGGGGGTCCGATTCATCACCGCTGTACATCGATTTTTTTTTTTCCTTCAGAGGTCGGGCTGTGATCTCAGCTCTCTTCACAGCTACAGTGTTTGCCGAGCAGGGCTGGAGGAGAATAAGCAGCTCCATTGGTCCTTGAACTCACTGATCCTCGACTCCAGGCAGCACAGCTGAGCTGCTGAATTGCCACTAGTATCCCTGTCAGGTGCCAGCTTCCTTTTATGCTATTGGGGTGGGGCAAGCAGAAATTGTGTGTGGGATGGGGGAGACAGTCTCCAGTCACAGTCTGTATCGTGTAATCTGCAGGACAGTGAGTGTGTGAGGGAAGGGCAGTCTGCAGTCCCTGTGTGTATGTGATCTGCAGTCTGAGTGTTTGTGCAGGGGAGGGAGCAATCTGTAGTCAGTGTGTATATGTGTGTAATCTGCAGTCAGTTTGTGTGTGTGGTGGTGGGGGTGGGGTGCAGTCTCCTCTCCATGTGTGTTTGTGTGAAGTGCAGTCCAAATGTTTATGTGGGGGGGGCAGCCTGTTCTCCCCAGCATCACCATGTCCCTGCTGTCACCCTATCCTTGTCACCATTTCCCTGGCATCATCCTCTCTTTCTGTGATCCACCGCTGTTACCTGCTCCTGTCACTTTCTCCCTGGCATCACCTTCTTCCTGTCATCCGCTGCCGTTACCCTCTCCCTGGTGTCACCCTCTCCCTGTCACCCACTGCTATCACCATCTCCCTGGTGTCACCCTCTCTCTGTCACCCACTTCTGTCACTCTCTGTCACCTATTGCTGTCACTCCCTGGCTGCACACACTGCTGTCACCCTCTCCCTGGTGTCACATACTGCTGTCACCCTCTCCTTGCACCCACCTATGTCACCCTCTCCCTTGGGTAACCCTTTCCCCAGCATCACCCTGTCCCTGCTGTCACCCTCTCCCTGTCACCATCTCCCTGCATCACCCTCTCCCTGTCATCCACTGTTGTCACCCTCTCCCTGTCACCATCTCCCTGCATCACCCTCTCCCTGTCATCCACTGCAGTTACCCTTTCCCTGGTGTCACCCTCTTCCTGTCACCCACTGCTGTCACTTTCTCCCTGGTGTCAGCCTCTCCCTGTCACCCACTGCTGTCACTTTCTCCCTGGCATCACCCTCTCCCTGTCATCCGCTGCTGTTACCCTCTCCCTGGTGTCCCCCTTTCCCTGTCACCCACTGCTGTCACTATCTCCCTGGTGTCACCCTCTCTCTTGTCACCCACTGCTGTCACTCTCTGTCACCTATTGCTGTCACTCTGTCCCTGGCTTCACCCACTACTGTCACCCTCTCCCTGGCATCACAAACTGCTGTCACCCTCTCCTACCACCCACCGCTGTCACCCTCTCCCCGTAGTAACCCACTACCCAACATCACCCTGTCCCTGCTGTCACCCTCTCCCTGTCACCATCTCCCTGGCATCACCCTCTCTCTGTCATCCACTGCTGTTACCCTCTCCCTGGTGTCACCCTCTCCCTGTCCCCCACTGCTGTCACTTTCTCCCTGGCATCACCCTCTCCCTGTCATCTGCTGCTGTTACCCTCTCCCTGGAGTCACCCTCTCCCTGGAATCACCCTCTCCCTGTCACCCTCATCCTGGTGTCACCCTCTCCCTTTCACCCGCTGCTGTCACTTTCTCCATCACCTACTGCTTGTCACTCTCTCTCTCTTGAGTCACCCACTGCTGTCATTCTCTCACTCGTGTCATCTTCTGCCTGTCACTCTGAGATGCAAATTAGTGGGAAGGGGGGCCAGGGTGCTGATTGCAGCGATTTTGAAGGCCATTGGTGGGGGCAGGGCCATTAGCAGTGGTGGTAGTGAGCACTGGCTTGAGGGTGGTAGCGGGCATCAGTGGACATTATGGTTGCAGTGCCTCACCAGCCACTGACCTCACCACACGCCACTGTTAGAAATCCAATCAGACAGGCATGCAAAAACAGTAGTACTGAAATAGAGTACTATTTATTGAAGCATACACTGCAAACAGGAATAGATTACCTGCAAGCAGGAATTATGCTCCAGCACACAGGAGAACAGAATCAAAAATAATTCTAAGTGAACTATTTATCATCACATAATTATCACTAGTGATAATTTTGTTTTAAACTACAGTAGCTTTGAGTTTAAAAAAACCTTTTGAAATGCATTCATCATGCCTTATTAACTAAAGTATCACTCCTGAAATGCTGCTCTTTTTGCAGAGTCAGATTTTCTGAATTGTGGTACTTTTACCCCTATACTTGCTGTATCCCTAAGATTTCCCTGCCAGTGTCTGTGCCCCCTCATGCCACTGTTTTTAACCATTCTGCCCACAATTGCAGCCCACAACCTCTTGCCGTGTGCATCCGTGCCAGCCCCTAACTCTGCTGCTGTGTGTAAACCACCCCACATAATCTCATCAGTGCTGCTGTGTCCCATCCCCCTGATCATCTTTGCGGTGCCCCCCACCATCATCTCACCTGTCTCCTCTCCCTACATGCAGTGGCATCCTGGGTGGGTGGATGAAGTGAAGTGAGCAGGTGAGTGTCTGGAAACACAGGGCTGCGGTTCCCTGCAGGCTGAGGAAAGAGGTAGCCAGAGCTCTCAGCTCCCTTAGGAATATCTCAATAAATCCACTTGGTGCACAGGCTGCCATGTAAACAGCAGCCTTTGAAAATTATTGGGGGTTGTATGCCATCTCAAGATAGCGTACATTAACACAACAAAAGAAAAAAAATATTTTTTGTAACTTGATGAATTAATCTAACCATTAATTTCTATAAAAGTAGGGGGAATTATTAATTATCATCCAGCTTTTATATAAATTAATTGATGACAAATAGACTCCTCAAAGTTCTGTTGTAAAAAGTAAGCTGGCAATATCCCAACTTTATCTTGACTGGAATAGGGACAGTGGTGCACACAACCGCATTTATGGGTTATGGCCTCATGACTAGGGGGCTTGGCCTCATGGGAAGTGCCACAATTGTGAGCCATGCCCCCCATTTTTATCAACATGGGGGCATGCCTAGCTATCTCATGGCTAGACTCCTAACTCCCCACCTTAGAGGGTGATGGATGACTTCCCTCCAATCTTTGGGTCTAGCTATCTATTCACTCTCGTATCTGCATTTAGATTTTATACTGGTATGGTTTATTGTTTTAAATGGTTTAAATGAATCTGATGGCTACAAAAATCCCTATTCTTTCTTGCTAAATGTTGGTATTCCTGGTTTGAGAGAAGGGTGAATGGGAATGCATGGAAGAATGAATGGAGTGAGGATGGGAGAGAGGGTGGAGGAATTGTTGGTGATGGTGGAGGGTGCATGAATGGGTGAGAGCTTGGAGGTACAGGCGCAGTATGTCTGGGCTACTGGAAGATAAAGGACAGGAGGGATTGGGGCAGTAAGTTGTTTGAGGAAGAACCAAAACTTTGAGTGAAGAACACTCAGCAAAATTGTTTGTGGAATAAATTAGGGAACATAAAGAAAATGTTTGCTAATTTTTTGGAAATGTAATTTCTTTGAATGTTTCATTATGGTAAATTTTTGTTGACTATGTAGCTTATTTTAATTTCAATTATTTATTGTTACACTGTAAATATGTAAAATTTGTTGCAATTTTAAATAAAACCATTCCCAACACCACCACCACGGGACACTAAAGTCCACAGGTGGGACAGTTTCTGAAAAATGCATCTGTCCATTAAAAATCAGGACAGTTGGGAGGTATGGCAATAGTGACAATAGCTTAAACAGAGAACAAGCTGTAATTAAAGTTTTGGATTTAAAGATGAGTATATGATACAGTAAAAGAGTCCACAATAATTATTGCATTGTAGGCCACACAGCAGGAGACTCCTAATGGACACTGTAATATGCAATAATCTCTAGTGAATGATTAGGTGTCGCAGAATAAAATGATAGAGTCAAACAACAGGGAAATCCAAATGGTAACAGAAATAAACAAAAATCTCTGGAGTATGCTTAGGTGTTGTAGAGTAAAACAATGACGAAGAGTCAGACAGAAATAACATCCAAAAGATAACTTAAATACAGAAAATTATCTGTAGTATGCATATGTGTCGTAGAGTATTTGCAGATTAGCAAAACACAGGTGACAAATCTCTCAGTAGTGAAATCCAACATGAAGCTATGGGAGTTATTCCAAGTTGATTGCACATAGCTACTTTTTGCTGCCTGTGCGATCAACTACATGCCGCCTATGGGGGAGGGTTTTTTTTGCATAGCAAGGCTACGAACGCTTGTGCAGCCCTACTATGCAAAAAACTTTTGTGTAGAACAAGACCAGGGTAAGAGTTACTTACCCTGTGCGATAAATCCAGCGTTACAGGTCCCGGAATTGATGTCAGACATCCACCCTCCAAAAACCTGGACACGTCTGCGTTTGCCGCACCACTCCCAGAAAACGGTCAGTTGATGCTCCGGAACACCTCCCTCCTGTCAATCTTCTTGCGATCTAAGCAGCGATCGCTTTCTTCATTCTTCTTGTTGTTGCCCAGCGACGGCAACGACGTGCCTGCGCATTGTGGCTGCCATGCATGCACAGAAGCGACCCGTTCGCACTGCTGTGAAAAACAGCAGCATGCGAACAGGTCGGAATGACCCCCTATGACCAGGATATGTGTGTGAATTTTCATTATTTCTAAAAAATATTTAAAATGCCAGCATTAATATATACACTGCAAATGCAAGGCGCATCTTATTACCATATATGATAAAAGTGCGCTGAACGTCACAGCACTCTACCCCTAAAGAGAAAGCAAGCAGTTGCACACATTGTAAGCTGAGGTCCAACGCTCAGATATATATATATATATATATATATATATATATTGATATTAAAAGGGTATGCATAAAATATAACATATGTACAGTATATCATTCAGTTATAATAGATATAAATCTAGGTAAGTGGCACAGAGTTATAGTTACATAAGTAGCAGATACAGCCACCATATACGTCACCCTGTCCCATAGAACTTTCATCCATCTCAGCAACAGCAACTAACTAACAATGCATTACATCATTATAAAACTGCCTATATCAAAAAGTGGGAGTTAACAGGTTGTTGGTTTCAGTCTCCTTCCATTGGTTCAGGAGAGGGAGGTCTCTCATTCCTTGTGTGTTATTGGTCAGTTCATATGCAAACAATGTCCAGTTTGAAGATGCAGTTATAGGGATTAGCCACCGGTTTTTGCTGCACACATGCTGTCTTCAGGAAGTCCTTTGTTCTAATAAGAGAGACTTTAGATTTCATACATTTAATCATAACTAATCATTGCAATGTGCTACAATTTACCCATAGCTATCAAATTAATACACACATTCTCCTGATCAATCAGACACTAAGCATGATATAATTAACTTGTTCTGTTCCAATAATATATATATATGTGATGTTACACTCTAATATATAGATACATTATAATGTCTGGTGCTTGACATGTTTTGTTTATGTGTAATTTATGTGTTGTATGAAATATGTGTTGAATATCTCTTTGTGGCTTGTCTGTGTGAATGCGTATGCTACCATATATCCTGTGCAAGCTGCATGTACGTGCACGAACAGAGATCTCTCTGTTTGGAGTTTGTATGTTCTGTGTATGTAATATTTTTGACTATGACAGTCCACCCTTTGACAGTAGACAATAACTGTCATAACTGTCACACTAAACATAATTACAAAAAAATATGTATTTCAAACAATAATCGGTTACCTAGATACACGTATGAATTCATTTCACAAATCAGACATTGACCATAGTTAGGGTAGACAGGGAGGAGGACGAGACATCCTCTATATGCACTCAGCAGTCACGGGACCACTTTTGGGTGTGGGATGACATTCAACCTATAGAGGATGCCTGGACAGTGCTATGACCTATGATGTCTGATTTGAACAAACGTTGCATTCATACAATTACCTACGTCTTTGCACACTGATGTTCGGATTCAGTTAAAGTTTTGCTGGGTAGAGGGAGAAAACACAAACAAATCGCTAAAGAGACATATAACATTTTCATGGTATATATTCCTATCACTCCCTGTACATTGTTTCCATTCCTGGATCATATGCTAGGTCTGTTTCATCATTGAACAAGGGTTATTATTTCAGGTAGTGTCCTTCCTAGATAATATAAACCTTCGGAGTTTGGGGAGAGCCACTCATAAACTTTTCTTCCACATATATTAATGAGTTCTTGATCTGCTATGTGTGAATAAGCCGTTGTCTGATTGTTCCTGATTACCTCCCAATTTCCTGATTTCTTGAAATTGGTGAGATTTAAACATACCAAGGATTTATCTATGGTACTGGTGGCTCTCAAGACTAGGAGGTCTAGTTATATTATATTACTTGTCCACTGGTTCCCCCTCTGTGTAATTCAAGTACCTCAGCTAACTCTAAAGAACATGGCACTAATCCTGCATTATTTTGTCTTAGAGGTACCTGTGAGCACATCCAACATTCCGTTTGGTTTAAGACATTACCCACTAGTGAGTGGTAATCACTCAAGAGATGTCTGTCAAATGCTGCCTTATTGCTAGACTGACATCTCTGGATGCACTCATCTTCAATTATAGGGTCAAAAATAACTACAAAATACAGTATTCCTCAAACAATAGCCTATCATGTTACCTCCGAACTCCGTAACTACTAGACCTTTGATTTTCTCTGACTTCTAACAAAGTGATAGGCTGCTCCTGGGATCCTATAAAGACATCACTCCTTTCTCCAGAACCAGTTCCAAACCCACACTTGACTACTCATGAAACCTTACAAAAATAGAATGTCCTGAAAAAAAATGTTTGTCAACGGGGAAAAAGAAAGATAGAACAAGACAAATCTTGCTTATAGCAAATCCATTACTATGACTGGTCTTTTAGTAATCCTTTATTACACTCAGGTAGTGTTCAACAGTGCCACCTCTCAGTCTTCACGGAACAGATTCTCGAGTGATATTTCTGTGATTTCACTCCCTTTACGAGTTCCTTCTGGACTAACGACTTTCTTGCGATGGGAATCGTGGACACAAGTCTCTCTCTGTGCTATTTTCACTGGAATCACGCTGTCAAAAAAACTTGGTACGGTTGATTTGTATTACCTGAAAATATCTATCTGCAGGAGGATTATGGGATGGCTCTGTCAGTACTACCTTACCAAATGTTCTTCCTCATGCAAGTAAGACAGGTCATTGCTTTCCTGCTTGCCTGAGAAGAGATCCCTGGTACACGCCAGTAAGCTCTTACCAATTTGCACATACCTTCCTTACCCTAGGTGAGTCAGACCATGTTCCGCCTCAGCTAGGCCTGGAAAATACGTCCTGGGGGCCACTGGCTTGCCTTGCCCATCTCTCCAGAGTCCTGAGGACTCCTGACCATACCCCTTCGCCTTGCAGACCTCCATTTCCTGTAGGGAACACACATTTGCATCTTAATTTAATTGTTGTGTGTTTGCAATGTAGAGTAAAAACATCTCTAGAGAAGAATCAGGTCTGCGTTCACTAACGGGCTGTCACTTATGTCTGGTCTTGTAGTAAAGGTCTGATTCAGATATTCCACACCATTATGCATATCAGTGTCTATACAAAATTTCCCTTCACCAATATTTTCAACCTCCACCCTTTGTGTATTACAAGGCACATGCCGTAATATACTGGTGCCATCGTGCTGATGAGACATACCAGGTTTGTGCAGTACTTTGAAGGACCAATACGACATGTGGTGTATGAACTGTCAAATCATGTACCAGTACTATGTACTAGGTATTTGACCCTTGTCCAACACAATTGCAGTTTATCCCTTGAGGCCTTGTATCCAGTCTGGTAAAGATGAAACAGAAACTGTTTCGTATCTGCCAGGGACGACTTAAATGAATCAGTGCATAACAACAATTCATCAACATATTGTATCAGCACCGACCCATTCTCAGGCTGAAAGGACTGTAAACAGTCATGTAGGGTTTGGGAGAAAATACTCAGGCTGTCACTTGAAACTTTGGGAGAATCGGGTCCATGTATTGTACCCCCTTTGTGAATGCAGAGATGAAGAGGAAACTGTGAAGAAAAACAGAACAGAGGTTGGTGACAGATAAGTTTGTAGAGGTGGAAAGGGTTTTATTAAAATGACAACTGGATTGGGCACTACGGGGAATTGATTCTAAAATACTTGGTCTAACCCCCTTAAAGCTTGTGCTTGCTGTGTCACTACTGGTACTACCTCAGCCATCATTCCAGTGTCCCGCCCATCCTAAGTTCATAGGGAACCCGGTATCTGTGAGATAATTTCCTCTACCTGTGATGGACATGAATCTAGAACAGTGGAATGCAACATTAGTCTTTTAAGGAGTATCTAACATACCTTGTACTTCCTGAGCAGGAGTACAATATATATATATATATATTTACATAACAAAATCTCTGTTGATTAAGTTAGTCAGGGGCCACTGCTGCTAGGGGAAAAAGAAAAGGGTTTAGCATCATAGAGGCCCAATCGTAACTTTAGCATGTTTTGTCAAAGGGTAATGTTGCACTTCTCTTGTTACTCCCATTTGCAGAATTAGTGTTTACCAGTGATCTTATCCTGACGGAGAATTTTCTAGTACTACAAAAAAACAAGCTTCTAGGTCATGTGAAGTATTCATTTAATCCTTCTCATCCCGTATTAAGGGTCTGTACATGGTCCAACTAACATTTCTGAGCTTATCTAGACAAGGGAATTCCTCAAAATAAATACTTCTTATGTGATAGTTAAAAAGAAGTACCCGGGGGGTTACCCCATCCCTGTCTGCTTTCCTACTGGTAAATACTAATGTGCGGACAGGATATTCTCCCTTTATGACATTACTTTCCTGATTTTTATTTTTGGCTATAAATGTACTTGAATGGCTCCATATTTACCAGTTCCACTGGTTTCAGCTACTTCCCCTGCAGGCTATAGCTCCTTTTTTACCAGTAGGATATTACTCCTCTGAGTGCATGAGAAATGGCTGAAACCAGAGTTGACTCACCATCTCCTCCTAAATAAAACTTTGACATTCATTAGTACATATATAGGTTACATTCATAATTTTCATATTTTTATTTTATTATTTTCTATAGTTTGTATGCTGGCTGTAACTGCTTCCACATCCACATATGGCAGTGTACTTGCTTTCTCTTTTTACTTACTTATTGTTGCTACGAGTTCAAATAGTTGTTATGTTTTCATTCTTGTCTTATATGACTTTGGTTAAACATACTACCTGCAATACCTCAGGATCAAAACCACCAATCACTGGAAATTATATTTCACCATTCATACATACTCAATCATTACAAAAAGCCTCCGTGTGTAAGGACCATGCTTCTTACACCTAATATACTGAGCGGACCCTTTCGGCCTCTGCTCCTCAGCCTGAACCCTGGCTCCTGAACGCCTCTCGCATGCCCACTTGGCTCCCATTGTGAACTTTTTAAACACAAACACCAAATGGCACATGTGAGACGACAGTGAAAAGTTCCTCTGAGCGCTTTTCACCCGCTCCTGCTCCTCTGGACAGTACCACAGCCCACTCCTGTAGTGGCTTCCCACGTACCCAGCGAGGACCCTACCAGACCCCTCAGCACTAGAATTATGAAGTATTAAGAGCAATAAATCAATACCCCACCTTTTTCAGTGGAGGTTGAAAGCCAGATCTTT
The DNA here is from genome assembly GCF_028390025.1 of Pseudophryne corroboree. Lineage (NCBI taxonomy): Eukaryota > Metazoa > Chordata > Amphibia > Anura > Myobatrachidae > Pseudophryne > Pseudophryne corroboree. Next base: position 308,528,740 of record NC_086445.1, read on the forward strand.
TTGGTTTCTATCCACTGGAATATTCTTGGGTGAGAAACAACTTATCGATCACCCTTTCTAATGACTGTCCACCAGGAAGATTTCCTGAGAGAGTCAGTGAAAAATTCCTTTATTTTACACAACTCACGTCTGTGTATGCTAACACATGTACTACTGTACTATGACACGTGTATACTTGCGTACCCAAGTGTGTATCGCTGCGTACTTTTGCACACAGGTTGCCACACTGTCTTACCCAGCTCTAGCGATACAGTAAAAATTAAAAATAAACTATTTGTTTTGTATTGTAGTAGTTAGATAAATGCTTCCACGTTTCCTTTGAGCACCGGAAGTCCCCTGCCGGAAAGCTTCCGCTACGTGCTACCTAAACTTTTAGGCAGGAACGGAGCTTCGCTTACGCGTAAATATTTTGCGAATTTTCATTAACAATAACACTTTAACAATCAATTTTAAAACACTTCAATATAATATGGATATTGACTATAATTTAAATGCTATGATTCAGATTAGATAACTATCTTGCAGAACATATAATGATATAAATATACATATTTTATATAATAATAGTAACATAACATATATATATATATATATATATATATATACACATTATTTATTACACTTCTACGAAACCCTCACACATCATAAGTATTATTTATACACATATACTGATTGTGGCTTCCACAGCAGCATTAATGTGCATATCAACAGATGTTCACATGCTTGCTGTTCCCTGGTTTCAGAGTGATTGAACAGGTTCATTAACATTTCAACGGCCCACTCCTCTAGTGACTTCCCATGTACCCAGCGAGGACCCTACCAGACCCCTCAGCACTGGAAGTATGAAGTATTAACAGCAATAAATCAATACCCCACCTTTTTCAGTGGAGGTTGAAAGCCTGATGTTTTTGGTTTCTATCCACTGGAATTTTCTTGGGTGAGAAACAACTTATCGATCACCCTTTCCAATGAATGTCCACCAGGAAGATTTCCTGAGAGAGAGTCAGTGAAAAATTCCTTTACTTTACACAAATCATGTCTGTGTATGCTAACACAGCACGTATGATGACACAATTGCGCAAAAAACTTTCTTTCAACATCTCACACTTTTCTGTACAGAAAAAAAAGAATAATTTTACCAGTGATTGATAACATCTACCTTAAAGGTATTGCACTTTAAACAAAGTATTATAGTAATCTGTTCTAAAATCAGATAGATACCTGTTAAAATGTGTTTTATCCCACCTTAACAATCAATTTCTATTATGCGGCTGACTTCCGCTTGCGTATATATGCACTCACGTTTCCCGCCTTCTGTGCATTCACGTGTGTACCCGTGCATCACTGTATATGCATCCACGTACTATTGTACTATGACACGTGTATACTTGCGTACACAAGTGTGTATCGCTGCGTACTTTTGCACGCAGCTTGCCACACTGTCTTACCCAACTCTAGCGATACAATAAAAATAAAAAAGAAACTATTTGTATTGTATTGTAGTAGTTAGATAAATGCTTCCACGTTCCCTTTGAGCACCGGAAGTCCCCTGCCGGAAAGCTTCCACTATGTGCTACCTAAACTTTTAGGCAGGTACGGAGCTTCACTTATGCATAAATATTTAGCGAATTTTCGTTAGCAATAACACTTTAACAATCAATTTTAAAACACTTCAATATAATATGGCTATTGACTATAATTTAAATGCTATAATTCAGATTAGATAACTATCTTGCAGAACATATAATGATATAAATATACATATTAAATATAATAATAGTAACATATATATATATATATATATATATACACATTATTTATTACACTTCTATGAAACCCTCACACAGCATATAGAAAAAGATAAAAAACAATTCAGCGCTAGTGACTGGTTAGATATATATATTAAGAAATTTATTTAGAACATAAATCATCAATTTCGTGCACATTAGCATATAATTACTGTTGCAACAGATAAAAATTGATATAAAATACCAAGATTAAAAATAGGGCAAAAATCAACACTGCTGAATTTTGTGAAAATTTCTTGAAATGCTGGGTATATTGCAAGAAGCCTTATCCTAGGGAAATTTTGTACGGTGTTACCAGTTCACTGTATTGAGTCCTCCAATAGGTTAGCACTCCTTGGAAATGGAGATCCTCTCACTGGTTTGCTTGTCCCGTGCTGGTACTGGTAGAGGGAATGAACCGTGTGATCAAGGTGTGAAAAAGCTGCGCTAGCAGCGAAACACGTTGGTGATAAGACTGGGACTTTCAAACTGCGAGATCTGCCTGTATTCCATCTACTGGGAACGGTGACCCCTTTGGGGCAATTTCTGGGAAGGTAACAACATCAGGACCTTGCTACGGTTCATTCCCTCTACCAGTACCAACACGGGACAAGCAAACCAGTGAGAGGATCTCCATTTCCAAGGAGTGCTAACCTATTGGAGGACTCAATACAGTGAACTGGTAACACCGTACAAAATTTCCCTAGGATTAGGCTTCTTGCAATATACCCAGCATTTCAAGAAATGTTCACAAAATTCAGCAGTGTTGATTTTTGCCCTATTTTTAATCTTGGTATTTTTTATCAATTTTTATCTGTTGCAACAGTAATTATATGCTAATGTGCACGAAATTGATGGTTTATGTTCTAAATAAATTTCTTAATATATATATATCTAACCAGTCACTAGTGCTGAATTGTTTTTTATCTTTTTCTGTTTCTAATAAGGGTCTAACTAGCCCGTCTATTCAGCAGCTTGAGGATCCACAACAATTGTCAGCGCCATCCTACCTTGGTAGTTTTTCTCACACCCTCACACAGCATATGTATTTTTTGTACATATATACTGATTGTGGCTTCCACAGCAGCATTAATTTGCATATCAGCAGATGTTCACATGCTTGCTGTTCCCTGGTTTCAGAGTGGTTGAACAGTTTCATTAACATTTTAATTGTTTATCTCTTGTAACAAGCAGAGGGGTGATTTCACACTCAGTACCTTCCAGTCTAAAACAAATCATGGGGAAAAAACCCTCTATCATCTATGTGTAATTTTTACATCAAGCTAAGTATTTATCTCACTATTACTCTATCTAGGCCCAACTGAAACACTATTTATAAATGACTATGTCATGGGTTAATTAAATTCATTGGTAGCTTTTAAATGGTATTGGATTTGTATATATTTTGTTTACATTGTGACAAAGGCTACAGATTGTTTAACAATGGCTCTAAGGAACAGCTGGAGGACAGCTGTTAGCTAGGTGGACAGAGAGTGACCTTATGTTATGTGGCTTTTAAGACCAATTCAAACTGTACCTTACATTAGACCTAAAATGGCCACTTTTCCTCCCCCTTCCAAACCATGTGCTTGGACAAAATGGTGGCCAGAATACAAACACTCTATCCTTTGTCACAAATAAATCACAAATTATACAAGCACCGAAAGTCACCTAAATGGACAATTCCCACTGCATGGTAACAAAAATTTCCACACGCTGCATTTTCAGCACGAACAAAGCTTTGCTACTTCAGGCTATGTTAGCAGTATGTGAATAGGACGCAGCATGCTAACATAGCTATATCATACCTATGCACCAACTTTTAAATGCTCTTTAAATTTACTTAACAGATAAACAATCCAATCTGAATCAAACACAATATGACTTACTGAACCTCATTTAGCAACAATAAAAAAAATATGCTGTAGCATTTCTAATATTGTGCATTTTTTTCACACTCACGCAATAAAGAAATCTATAGTCCCTTGATTCATATCAGTGCCTTACTGATACAGGTTGAGTCTCCCTTATCCAAAATGCTTGGGACCAGAGGTATTTTGGATATGGGATTTTTCCGTATTTTGGAATAATTGCATACCATAATGAGATATCATGGTGATGGGACCTAAATCTAAGCACAGAATGCGTTTATGTTACATATACACCTTATACAGACAGCCTGAAGGTAATTTTAGCCAATATTTTTTATAACTTTGTGCATTAAACAAAGTGTGTGTACATTCACACAATTCATTTATGTTTCATATACACCTTATACGCACAGCCTGAAGGTCATTTAATACAATATTTTTAATAACTTTGTGTATTAAACAAAGTTTGTGTACATTGAGCCATCAGAAAACAAAGGTTCCACTATCTCACTCTCACTCAAAAAAGTCCGTATTTCGGAATATTCCGTATTTCGGAATATTTGGATATGGGATACTCAACCTGTAACACAAAAAAAAATTAATGTGGTTCAGCAGCATCTAGATGCGTCCATCCTTAGCTGGTAGACCACAGCAGCGTCTGTACTGTGCATCATTAAGTACGTGTTATCGCAGACATAGCCCCCAACTGTGAATTTTCATTATTTCTAATAAATATTTACAATGCCAGCATTAATATATACTGCGGACGCAAGGCGCATCTTATTTCCATATACGATAAAAGTGCGCTGAACGTCACAGCACTATATCCCTTAAGAGAAAGCAAGCAGTCACACACATTGTAAGCTGAGGTCCAATGCTCAGATATATATATATATATATATATATGATATAAAAAGGTATGCATACAATATAACATATATACAGTATATCATTCAGTTATAATATATTTAAATCTAGGTAAGTGGTACAGAGTTAGAGTTACATAAGAAGCAGATAAAGCCAACATACATCACCCTGTCCCTTATAACAATGCCTTACAAAACTGCCTATATCAAAAAGTGGGAGTTATCAGGTTGTTGGTTTCGGTCTCCTTCCATTGGTACAGGAGAGGGAGGTCTCTCATTCCTTGTGTGTTATTGGTCAGTTCATATGCAAACAATGTCCAGTTTGAAGATGCAGTTATAGGGGTTAGCCACCGGTTTTTGCTGCACACATGCTGTCTTCAGGAAGTCCTTTGTGCTAATAAGAGTGACTTTAGATTTCATACATTTAATCATAACTAATCGTTGCAATGTGCTACAATTTACCCATAGCTATCAAATTGATACACACATTATCCTGATCATTTTGACACTAAGCATGATATAATTAACTTGTTCCGTTCCAATAATACATATATATCTGATGTTACACTCTAATATATAAATACATTATAATGTCTGGTGCTTAACATGTTTTGTCTATGTGTAATTTATGTGTTGTATGAAATATGTGTTGAATATCTCTTTGTTGCTTGTCTGTGTGAATGCGTATGCTACTGTATATCCTTTGCAAGCTGCGTGTATGCGCACGAACAGAGACCTCTATGTTTGGAGTTTGTATGTTCTGTGTATGTAATATTTTTGACTTCGACATGTGTGCGAGAGAGGCAGGAATAAATAGTTCAAACACCTGTGCAGCAATCAGGTATATATAAAATGCCTCTTTTTCAAAGATATTTGTTTTTGCAAAATACAACACTATAGATGGAACAATGCATTAATTTTTTATTGAAATTATTTAAAATATTTGTATTTTAACATTTTTGTTAATATTATTTAGGAACTTTCTAAAGGCTATTACAATTTTCAGACAATTTGGTTGGGGCAGATACTCAATAATCCAGCAGATTCTCACTCACCTTTATTACATGGGTTGTACATAAATGAAACCTTCACTTATTTTTGATCAAGTTACTATACATAGAAGAAAGCAAATAAAATATTTGGATTTTAGTGTCATACATATCCGCAGTGATACATCGCAAGGTGCTGATTGAACCTGGCAGCTAACTGAATCTGTGTTTATGTTTTACTACAGATGACAACGGGAATATTTGAAATATTCTAAATGGAAATTATACTACAGTACACTGTTTTTTACTTCATAATCCAGTGCTCTCGATCTCAAATGACTAGATCAGTCTGGGCTGGTATCAAGTGATTTATTTTAGCAAAAATCGCTAAACTTGAAAATCCCTCCGAAGCATATGCTTTTTTAATTACCAGCACAAATTATATGTTTATCTGATTTTTATTAAACAGTCTCTCAAACATAATGTTAGAAAACAAACACTTCTTTTTGTGTCCAACAGAGGGATGCTTTCCAGATCTCTAAGCTAAGTCCATCAACCTACAGTATATATCCACATACCCCAAACAAGGATATTCACTAATTGCCAGTAAATAAGTTTAAAGTGAGTGCATGTTGGGTCTGATTTATGTTTGTAAGTAAAGCAAAAAAACATGTAACTGTGTGTCTGGAACAAACCATGTTGCCATGTAATTAAAGCAAATATATCTATATTTTTTCTGTGCAGAGTAAATACTGGCTGATTTTGCATGGAGTCGACAAATGTTAGACAGCTTTGTTTTTACACTGCAATTTATTATTTGTTACCAGTTATTTATATGGTGCACACATATTACACAACATAGAAATCCATCTAACCTCATAAATATCACGTGTCTCCCATCCCCCTCCAAAACACTAAAATGTGCCTTATTGAATGCACGCTCTGTTTGTAACAAATTAACATCCATCCATGACCTCTTCATATCTCACAACTTTAATCTGCTGGCTATAACAGAAACATGGCTCACACAATCAGACACGGCCTCCCCTGCAGCACTGTCACACAGTGGTTTCCATTTCTCACACACACCTAGGCCTAATAACAGTAAAGGTGGAGGGGTCGGAATCTTACTGTCACAGTTTTTCACATACACTGTTCTACCTCAGGTTCCATCGCTCACATTCACCTCATTTGAAGTTCACTCTATCAGGATTTTCACCCCCTTCTCTCTGCATGTTGCAGCTATCTATCGCCCTCCTGGGCAACCTAAACAACAATTTCTAGAAGATTTTTCTGCCTGGCTCCCACACTTCTTATCCTCTGACATCTCCACCATCATTATGGGAGATTTCAATATAGCTCTTGACAGTCCACAATCTGTTCATGCATCCAAACTCCTCTCTCTAACCTCCTCTCTTGGCCTAACCCAATGGTCCGACTCCTCTACTCACCAGGAGGGCCACTGCCTTGATCTTGTGTTCACCAGGCTCTGCTCAGTTTCCGAATTCACTAACACTCCTTTCCCTCTCTCTGATCACATCCTGATCACCTTCACAATCTCTTCTATTACTTTAAATTCTAGGACACTAAAACCAATCAAGCCTCCTCTAACCCGCAGAAACACTAACAATATACATTTTCAACAACTTTCCACTTCTCTGCAACAACTGCTCTCACCAATCTCTACATTTACTACACCTGACACTGCTGTATTACACCTGCACCAGACCCTAGAGAGTGCCCTTGATAAAGTGGCTCCAGCTACCCATCACACTCCACGTAGGCTTAGATGCCAACCTTGGCACTCTAAATCAACAAGACACCTACAAAAACTGTCACGTAAAGTAGAACGTCAGTGGCGGAAATCTCAGAATCCAAGTGACTTTCTCACATATAAAAACTACCTACCACTCCTATCGTCAGGCCCTGGACACTGCCAAACAAACATATTTCCAATCTCTCATCTCTTATCATGCCAACAACCCCAAGCAACTTTTTAATACATTTAAATCACTTCTTTACTCTCCCTCACTCCCCCCACTAGCTACTATCCGTGCACAAGAACTTGCTTCCTACTTCAAGGATAAGATTGATAACATCTGAGATGAAATGGTATGCTCTAACTCAGCCAGTGACCTGCTCAATTTCCTACCTGAACCCTCTGGCACTTTCTCTTCATTTGATCCCACAAGTGAAGATAAAGTATCAACACTCTTTTCATCCTCCTACTCCACTACCTCTCCTCTTGATACTATACCCTCACAGGTCAGTAAAACTTTGTCTCCTGTGCTTATCCCAACCTTAACTCAAATCTGTAATCTCTCTCTCTCTACTGATATCTTTCCCTCTCTGTTTAAACATGCAGTCATTACTCCCATTCTAAAAAAACACAACTCTGACCCAAACACACTCTCTAACTACCGTCCCATTTCTCAGCTACCCAGTCCCTCCAAGCTACTTGAGAGGCTTGCCTACACTCGCCTCACACACTTTCTTATCTCGCACAACTTATTGGACCCACTTCAGTCAGGCTTTCGTGCCCAACACTCCACAGAGACGGCACTGACCAAAGTAGTGAATGATCTAGTCACTGCTAGATCAAAAGGCCATTACACACTACTTATTCTTCTCTCTGCTGCTTTTGACATTGTTGACCACTCTCTTCTCATACAAACACTACAATCCCTAGGTCTTCAGGACACAGCCCTTTCTTGGTTCTCATCCTACCTATCTAATCGCTCTTTCAGTGTTCACTTGTCTGATTCTACCTCCTCTTCTCTACCTCTATCAGTTGGAGTGCCGCAAGGCTCAGTCTTAGGTCCTCTGCTTTTATCAATCTATACCTCCTCTCTTGGTAAACTAATCAGCTCCTTTGGATTTCAGTATCATTTGTACGCTGATGATACTCAAATCTACCTATCCTCCCCAGATTTGTCACCACCAGTATTGACTCGTGTCACTGGATGCCTGTCTGCCATTTCATCTTGGATGTCATCTCGCCAACTAAAACTCAACATTTCCAAAACCGAATTAATTATTTTCCCACCAGCTGAGAGTAGTTACCAACCTGATATCTCTATAACTGTTGACAATGCAACTATCCACCCCACCCCACAAGCTCGTTGCCTAGGTGTCATCCTTGACTCTGAACTGTCCTTTATTCCACACATTCAATCTGTCTCTAAATCATGTTACATGCACCTTAAAAACATATCCAAAATACGCCCTTATCTTACACAAGACACTGCAAAAACTCTAATCCATGCACTCATCATCTCCCGCATTGATTATTGTAATAGTCTCCTTACTGGTCTTCCCAAACATAGGCTATCACCACTTCAATCCATTTTAAATGCAGCTGCGAGGCTAATCTTCCTTGCCAGATGTTCTTCATCTGCTGATCCGCTCTGTCAGTCCCTCCATTGGTTACCGGTTTTCTACCGTGTCAAATATAAAATACTTTTACTTACATACAAGGCTATTAACCAAACTGCACCATCATACATCTCCTCACTCATCTCAAAATATCTCCCTACCAGACCTCTCCGCTCTGCACAAGATCTGCATCTCTCATCCACATGTATTACCTGTTCCCACTCAAAATTACAGGACTTTACCCGGGCTTCACCCACTCTGTGGAATGCACTCCCACGCACAATAAGACTCTCCTCTAGTCTCCAAACCTTTAAACGTTCTCTGAAAACTTATTTCTTCAGACAAGCCTACCAAATTTCAGACCCACACACATGAACTTAACAGCTTCCCTATCAAGTTACATCCCCTCTGTACAGTCCACATAAACTCACATTTTGTCTTCCAACATTGCTAGGTGATCATATCATATACAACCCATTAAGAACCTAGCAACCTGGGGAACCATTATGTAACAGGTAGCATCTATCCTTGTGTATCAATGCCTATTTCCCTATATATTGTAAGCTTGCGAGCAGGGCCTTCCTACCTCTGTCTGTCTTTGCCCAGTTTTGTTCTATAATTGTTGTTCTGATTGTAAAGCGCAACGGAATATGCTGCGCTATATAAGAAACTGCTAATAAATAAATAATAAGTAAATACACAGTGCTTTACAGAGAATATTTCACCATTCACATCAGCCCCTGCCCCAGTGGAGTTTTACAATCTATGGGGCAGATGTATTAAGCCTGGAGAAATGATAAAGAAGTGACAAAGCAGTGATAAGTGTAAAGTGATAACGCACTAGCCAATCATTACGGATTTGAAAAATCACAGTTAGGAACTGACTGGCTGGTGCATTATCACCTTGTACTTATCACTTCTTTATCACTTTCCAAGCTTAATACATCTACCCCTATATTTCCTTTGTAAATTCAGACACATTCATACTAGGGTTAATTAACCTACCAGTATATTTTTGGATTTAGATTTCAGTTTGAACACAGCCCATCCAAATCTAAATCTCTCTGCACATATTACATCTGCCTCACCTGCAGTGCAACATAGTATTGTCCAGTTGCTTGCGTTTTTCTTCAGCTACAAACATGAATCAGACCCATTGCATTTTTTTATATATAATTGTTGTTTTAATGATTATTTATAATAATTTGCTTAACTGTTTCTATGTAATTATCTTGTACTCTTTTTTATAAATATATTTATTGCAAAGATCACACAAAGCAATCCTGTACTCTTATTTATTCTGTTGAAAATTTTTAGGTGAATCTTTTTGTTTCTCTATTTCCTCTGCTGCAAATGTCTTATTTTCATAAAATGTTTATAAAAAAAGAAGTTTGCTTCAATACTTCTTTCATTCCCCTTAAAAAAAAAATAGTATCATGTTGCTTTATTGCTATAATAAACTCTTGGATCTTGGTAACTTATTCATTGAGGCTCCCATGGTGAACTCATTTGAATATAATTTTTTGTTATGTTAACTCTAATCCTGAAAATTATCATATCAGCAGTTTTGTGTGTCTTCCTCATAAAGCTTATTACATGATGCAGAAAAGTTTCAACAGCTGTAATATAATGAAGTAGTCTACGTATAATTACAATTATAATAAAACTTATTAATAGCAGGACTTCTGTATTGGTAGATACATGATTTGGTTAGATGAGAAGTTGACAGCTCTGGTGCGGCAAAAAAAGTTAAATGATTTTGACTTAAAGTTTATACAATCTAAGTAAAAAAATTATGTTTTACTTGGGATCTTAACATACTGTATTGTGAAGAAGGTTTGGTGAGCATTTTTAACAAATATCATTATGTAAAATTGTTAAAAGTATTTTAAATTGGACCTTAATAATTGTTTACATCAGTTGGAAAGCAATTGCATCAATAAAAATACAAATATTGATAAATCAAAATCATTCAGCAAGTTTGAATACAGTTTACATTTCTTTTAGTCAAAGCCTCCAAACAATTCTTCAAATTGGAAATCAAAATTAAAATATCGAGGATTTTAAACATGGATTCTTATTAGAGTACTCATTGTAGACTAGATTCTGTTTGGTATTTCAGCTAATGACACAGCTATACTCAACATGGCTAATGCAGGTTGTAACCTACTGGACAATCAAGAATATAGCGGGTCATTACGAGTTTATCGCTAGCTGCCGTTGTTCGCAGCACAGCGATCAGGCTAAAAATCGGCATTTCTGCGCATGCGCACGGGCCGCACTGCGCACTCGCCAAGTACTTTCACACAAAACTATGCAGTTTTACACAAGGTCGAGCGACTTTTTTTAGTCGCTCGGCTTATCAGTGAGTGAATGACAAGAAAGGGGCATTTCTGGGAGGTAACTGACCGTTTTCCGGGAGTGTGCTAAAAAACTCAGACGTGTGAGAAGATAACGCAGGCGTGCCTGGGGAAACAGGGGAGTGGCTGGCCGAACGCAGGGCGTGTATGTGACGTCAAAATAGGAACTAAACTGTCTGCAGTGATCGCAAGGTAGGAGTAGGTTTGGAGCTACTCTTAAACTGCATGAAATTATTATGAGCAGTTCTGCTAACCTTTCGTTCGCACTTCTTCTCAGCTAAGATACACTCCCAGAGGGCGGCGGCCTAGCGTTTGCACTGCTGCTAAAAGCAGGTAGCGAGCGATCAACTCGGAATGAGGGCCATAGTCCTCAAAAAGAGTCTGCAGCATGTGATTGGTTGATTACTACTTAGTAGTGAGTGGGTGTTTGGGAACTCTCTACTTTGGGGACAGGCAGATGAGAATTTAAGTGAATGGTGCGGAAGAACCACAGGAAGCGAGTGTGAGGGAAAGATATAAATATTGATAGATATAAATGAATTAATAGAGAGGGGGCTGAGAAATACATTATAGTGGGGAAGTGGCCAATACCGGGATTGGGATTTGTGGGTGGCCAATACCGGGATTGAGATTTGCGGTATCGCATGATTTTGGGCTATAATTGGCAAGGATTGGATCCTGGGATAGGATCTTCCAATCCCAGAATTTTGGGATCAGCCATTATATGCTTTTTTAATGCTGGATAGCGCTGAGCACCTTAAACAGATGGCTCAGGCAATGTCTGGCTCCACTTGTGCCCAGCTGTGCAGCTGCACGGCTCTACGCAGCGTGACATGATGTCAGAGGTCACACTGCACAGGCCAACACCAGCCGCACTGATGCTCGCCTGATCACCCCCACTGAGAGGAGGGTGAGTCATTATGTTGGCTGGGTGGGGAGCATTAATTATATATATATATATATATATATATATATATATATATATTTTTTTTTTATGCCACCAACGCAATCCTGGAGATCTCTGGATTGAGCACTTTTCAATCCTGAATGCCGGGAATTGAAAAAAATAGCCCGGGATTGGCCACCCTAGTACTAGAGTACAGAAAGTACAGGAAATAGGGAGGATGGGAAAGTGGGTGTTTGTAAATCAGTTGAGCACAACCTGGACTGTCTTGTGGGGCTATTTAGGTGGCATAAACAGCATTAAAGGAGCACTGTAAAGGCTGGAGTGCAATGCACAGAAGTATCCACATTCACATAGCATTTTTGCAGCATATGGCGTGAGATGCTTGGTTCAACTTAGCGATTTGTACATTTTCTTGAGTCACATAAGGCACACTAGTACTTTTGTTGAAAAGGAATTGGTATAAAGTCACAGATTAGGCATAAAGATGTGTTGTGCAAGGCATGGCATGTTTCGTTCATATCTGTTTCGTTCATAACTGTTTATAGCTCTTTATATTGTAACTGGTACATCAATTAAACTACACCTTTAAGCAAAATATAGCAAAGTATCCCTTCTTAGGCTTAGCCTTATTAACCAGATTAACAACTGAGTTGCACATACAGTAGAAGCACATCGAATGCCAGCGCCAGTGATCAATGTACCCATGCATTGTATTTTTGTTACATTAGAGGTACAAATAAGATGCATATTTTAAGAAGAAAGTTGCAAAGTCTATGGCATGTCAAACAGGGTTATTTGGCACGATATAAGCAAAGGTTTATGTGGACACATTTGTAATGTGTGCTAAGTTCTTGTCATGCACACTCAGGACTGATCATTCTCTTCTATGAAAAAACAATGTCACCTGCAGTGGTGGAAATGCCACAAACAAAATTTGTTCATATGTTATCTGCACTAGTTCCCCATTTTTCTGCAATGAATCACTGAGTGGAAAAAATGGAAGGTACTATAAATACTACAGTAGGTTTCACTCAGAGGTGACTATAGAATATTTCCTTAGACAAATAGTGTAAGTTTAGCCAACACCATGATTGGCCACATCTCTGCCTTTCCATCTAGTGCAAAATATTCACATCAAAATGGAACTTGCAGGTAAATCATGAAAATCCTTCATGTACTGTATAGTCATGCAAACTGCTTCTCTTTTCTTCAAAAGTGCAGTAGTTCTGTAGACAATGATGAACGACTGCAGCTAAATGACAACAATGTAAAATCAGAGTACTAAAGCATCTTTTATTGTTTTGATTATATTGCATGCCCTTAGCATGAGATCACTTATACATTTAAATAAGTCAACATTTTTTTAGGAACAGAATTAATATAGAAATTTTCTGCATGTATTTCAGCATTTTGGAACCATTCAGGACACACATTTTTTTTTCGGTTACAGCTTATAAAAACTGGCTAGCTTACAGTTGTTTTATGATTGCAAGTCTGAATATCAGACAGAACCAATCATACCTGAATTTATGTATATTTTCTATTAGTTGCTAGGAGACGTGTTTCAGCAAAATGGATTTTCATCTCCATCCTTATGTAGACTAATTTCATCAATGTTAAACTAAATTGGTATAGACAAAACAGAAAGTCTCAGTAAGAATTTCACACACAAAAATAGTGTGTGTGTAACACATTTATACAGCAGCTCATTCCTATTATGATCTGCTGATGGCTTCAGATTACAGACAGTTATAAAGTATACTGTGGCAGAGTGTGATGAACAGTTTTTTTGCTCATTTGGCAAATTATTATTATTATTATTATTATTATTACTACTACTATTAATATTATGCTGTATCTATTTATTTGTTTCTAAGTGTCAAAAGAAATGTATATATTTGTGATTTTCTCAGTGCGTTATTTTGCAAGAAATTATACATTCTTTTCCAGTTTTTTTCTTCTATTCTATTCTATTCTATTCTGTTCTATTCTATTCTATTCTATTCTATTCTATTCTATTCTATTCTACAGTATTCGCTTCTGCTCCTCATTTATTTTCCATACACCTCATTTTTCCTCCAATCATCTATACCTTTTAGCATCCCTCTTTCAATCCTCTAATCCTATACCAACTTTCATGTTCTTATTTCTTGCACTTCTTCACAGTTTATAACTTTAACCACATTATTTCTGCTCCTTGTCTTCATCTACCATCTATGGATGCCAACTCTTGTACAACAGCGTATTGACCATTGTGTTCAAGGAGCGCTCTAAAGCTACACACAGCTAAGGGTAGCTTTTTCATATCTTCCAAGATATACAATTTGGACAAAATAGGTCATTTATTTGATCTACCCAAATTCCGCTCCAATCTACCCAGAAACACCAACTTCTTTCAAAACTCTGATTCTTCATCAAAGTAGTTATACGATCCATCATTTCTATGGAGTGAGTCTGACTGTCCAAAGTGTTCATACAGCTCAGGATTTTGCATGCATAAATCCCCCTGAACATCTCAAGAAATCTTAATGTAAATGTAAATAAATTTCCAGATATTTGTTTTTATATATATCTACATTATATTGTTTGACAGCTATTTGTTTTTATAAAGTATATCTGGAATCTCATGCTGTACATCAGACAAGCAGCTGAGGATCATGGCCTTCCTCCTAGGTGACACAATCCTATCGCCGCCACAGTTGTAAGATTTTTAGGCCATTTGTCTATGGCATTCAAACAACTGGACTCTAGGTGCTGCAGTGAGGATATTTAGCAGTAAGCCACAAGATCAATAAGCCACTGAATATTTCTTCCAAAAACCACTCAGAAATTGTTGTTTTTTTTTTGTCTGAATTAGGGTAAGTACATTTATTTAAAGTATATACAATACAATTTTAGAACAAATGGTCAAAACAACTCTACCATGGATGGTTGGAACATCGTGACCATCATATCTTCAATTTCCCAGCACCTGATCCTCTATGCAGCCTCCGGGGTCTCCACAGGGAAAGTGAGGATTGCTTTTTTTAAATTTCCCCAGGGCTGGTAATGTCTGCAACTGCTGTGTGGGGGTGCTGCCGGGCTGATCGATCAGCAGTGATCGACAGCTTAGCAGGCTCTGGGGTGAAGAGAGGCAACTTCTGGAAGATTCTCTTCCTGCAGCTGCACAGGGAGCTTTCTGACAGGTCACATCTGGTGTGACCATGTCAGGGAAATCCCAGCCTGGTGTGGTCACATCTGATTCAACTATTTAAGGCAAGTGGTTAACAAAACCTTTTGCTCTTCTTTCATTTCAGTGGCTAGTTAACACAAGTCTATATAAACAACTTCCTAAAAATAGAAAATGGCCCGTTTATTAGATCTCTTTCCCTAACCTAAGCTCAGGTAACCATGCTTTCTGAATGTTATTTTATTTATCTTCATAAAATGGAGGATAGTATTCAGACTGAGCAATTTCTCTACAGTAGCAGAAGAGGTTTATAAATACTCAGTAAGCAAGAGGACAGAGCTACACAACTACAGATAGTTTTACAGGTGGCACGGGTTATCTTCTGCATTAAAAGTCTATGGGGCTAATTCAGACCTGATCGGTGGGGAGGATGCGGCCCGGCGGCGTGTAGCTGACATTTAGAGGGTGCAGTCCGGGCAATGCAGACATGCCTGGACTGTTGGGGGGGCGGGCCGCAGCAGCTGTGTGATGTCACACGCAGCCGCTGCGACCCGGGTTGTGACCAGTAGCTCGCTGCCAGTGCGTATGAGCTGCACTGGCTGGGAGCTACTCTTTCAGTACAAAAGCATCGGCGCCATGCAATGCTTTTGTACTTGTGCAGGTGGGGGGGGGGTAGTAAGCCCTGACATGCGAGGCGGACTAGCTCTGTGCTGGGTGTCCCCCCACATGTCAGTGAAGCTGATTGTAGATGTGCTAAATTTAGCACATCTACAATCAGGTCTGAATTACCCCCTATGACTGAATTCCACTGGCAGAACAGGGCCCACTTGAATCTTAATTATAAACTAAAAATGTAAAAAAAATTCATATTAAGTTTTCATTTGATTTTTTGTGTTCTTTATCACAAAAAAATTAAAATCTTTAAAATATAGTCACCCTAGCACCAATTTCATGATCAATAAGATACTGTATATACGACAGGATGTACTAAAGGGAAATGTGGCCATATTTTCCATATATACTATGCACCATTCCAGAGGTTGGACCCAGTGGGTAACGCCATCTGCAGCTGGCATAAGCCTATAGAAGCCCATGGGCTTTTCTTCTCAATTCCCCCTGAGAGGGATCCCTGCCAGCAATCCCCAGATGAACTCCTATTGCAAAGGACATCTCTCATCAGAAGGACTGTCCTTTGCGCATTTTTAAGTGTACATATTGGCATTATTTATGCTGGTATGCACCAGTTACGTGGCAGGATGTGTTGCATCAAGGATGAGATGCTTAGTATGATACATCCCACCCATAAACATTTATTTGTGGTGTGGCACATCAAAATATAATAATTCATTATAGCGCAATTATGCAGTATGCAATAACTGCTATGACAAAAACACATTCAACTAAAGACAATTCCTTCAAAGAAAACTCAATTCAGCATTTCTTGTGCAGTGTTTAATAGTGAATATTTTCATTCACATCAGTCTT
Organism: Pseudophryne corroboree; assembly: GCF_028390025.1. NCBI lineage: Eukaryota > Metazoa > Chordata > Amphibia > Anura > Myobatrachidae > Pseudophryne > Pseudophryne corroboree. The sequence goes on from NC_086445.1 coordinate 308,545,549, forward strand.
TGCACCAGTGGAGATTACAGTACATTCTACATTCTTCCCAACCAATTAACACACACACACACACACACACACACACACACACACACACACACACACACACACACACACACACACACTAGAATTAATTTACCAGTATGTTTTTTGAGTGTTGGAGAAAACCCAGCTAAACACAGGTTGAACATACAAACACTTTAGATATTGAACCATAGTTGAGAATTCAACTCATGACCTCAGTGCTGTGAGGCAGCAATGATAATCACTATGCTACCACAGTGTCCATAAACAAGTGAGTTTTCTACTTATACTGTATGTATTTAGAAAGACATTGTAGAAGATAGTATAGGGGTGTATACCCCCACATGACGCTGGCCATGTCCTCACAGCACTGGTCACATCACCTGTGCTTCTCGCAATAAGTACTAAATCATTTCCATCCCATGGACCATGTGGCCCTTAATCCGGCCATGATGGAAAATAGAATAGCATTTAATGAAAAGATGCCAAGCTTTAGGAGTATTCCTCATTTCAGACATGGTTTGATTTATCATGGAAGCTTGTATTAATAAACCAAGTTCTCTAACAGCCATAGAGGTGTTATGATTAGGGAGATCGTAAAATGAAACAAGGAATGGTAGCAAATAGCCCAGGTAGCAAATAGCCCTTTTCACACAGGAAGGTAGTGCAGTAACGTGGTGTGGGAAGGTAATGCAGTAAAGTGATGTGGGAAGGTAACACAGAATGTGGTGCGGGAAGGTAGTGCAGTATGGTATTGTGGGAAGGTAACACAGTAATGTGGTGTTGTAAGGTAGTGCAATATAGTGTTGTGGGAAGGTAACACAGTAATGTGATGCGGGAAGGTAGCGCAGTATGGTGGTGTGGGTAGGTAGCTCAGTACAGTGGTTCGGGAATGTAATGCAGTAATGTGGTGTGGGAAGGTAGCACAGTAATGTGGCGTGGGAAGGTAGCACAGTAATGTGGTGCAATAAGTAGTACAGTATGGTGGTGGAGGAAGGTAGCGCAGTATGATGGTTTGGGAAGGTAGTCAGTAATGTGGTGTGGGAAAGTAGCACAGTATGGTGGTGTGGGAAGGTAGCACAGTAATGTGGTGTGGGAAGGTATCATAGTACAGTGGTATGGGATGGTAGCGCAGTACGATGAGGTGGGTAGGTTGTGCAGTACAGTGGTGCTGGAAGATAGCACAGAAATGTGGTGCTGAAAGGTAATGTAGTATGGTGTTGCAGGAAGGTAGTGCAGTAATGTGGTGCAACAGGAAATGTAATGCAGTAATGTGGTGTGGAAAGGTAGCACAGTAAAGTGGTGTGAGATGATAATGCAGTAATGTGGTGCAGGAAGGTAGCACAGTACACTGGTGTGGGTAGGTAGTGCACTCCAGTGCTGTGGGAAGGTAACGCAGTACGGTGGTGCAGGAAGGTAGCTCAGTAATGTGGTGTGGGAAGGTAACGCAGTATGGTGGTGCAGGAAGGTAGTGCAGTATGGTGGTGCGGGAAGGTAGCACAGTAATGTGGTGCGAGAAGGTAGCGTAGTATGGTGGTGGAGGAAGGTAGTGCAGTAATGTGGTGTGGGAAGATATTGTAGTAATGTGGTGTGGGAAGGTAGCGCAGTATGATAGTGTGGGAAGGTAGCACAGTAATGTGGTGTGGTAAGATATTGTAGTATGGTGGTGTGGGAAGGTAGCACAGTATGATGGTGTGGGAAAGTAGTACAGTAATGTGGTGTGGGAAAGTAGTGCAGTACGGTGGTGTGGGAAGGTAGCACAGAAATGTGGTGTGGGAAGGTATCGTATTATGGTGGTGTGGGAAAGTAGCGCAGTACAGTGGTGCGGGAAGGTAACGCAGTAATGTGGTGTGAAAAGGCAGCGCAGTACTGTGGTATGGGAAGATAGTATTGTTCTAGGAATTATTAGTGTAAGCCACTAGTGGGTTTATCACTAAAGGAAGGCTTAGTGTGTGGCGCACTCTTTTGAAATGATTATAAGTATTAAAACTTAACTTTTAATCATATTAGTTAAGATAAAGGTCTATTATCAGGCATAATAAGCCATCTGATAGCCTGAAAGTACTAAATAACAACTTTGTGGCCCATGGGATTGAAACATTCAAAATAGTGTCCCTATCCCTCATTTAGAGGACAAAAAAATAAAAAAAGAAGAAAAATAAAATAAAATAATTGTCTTAAAAATAAATCAAAAAAGTGAAAATATTTTCTAAATAAATTAAGCTAAGTGATATATAATTAAAATTACTAGGTGCGTTAAGCTACCATTGTGCTCGATTGCGGATACTGAGTTTTTTTGATAACTGATAATGTTATAACAGTAATTAATCTCTAAAAAATAGTAATTAATAATAAACTGTAACTAAGAATGTAGAGTGTCTGTCCGAGGTGACAATTCCTCTGTCGCTCCAAAAGATATATGGAAGAAATGAGAGGGGAGCACCGTGTGGGATATTCCCCAATGTCACTGTCCTTAACAATTTAGAACAGATGTGTAACAATGTGACTATTCCTGAGAAATATTGCAGTGAGAGATGTAAAATGTGAAGATATTGTAACATGTGACCGTCTTTAACAACAATCTACTGTTCAAGACTGTTGCAACAGTGTCCATGTGATTTGATAACAAGCTACATCCACCCATCTGCAACAATGTGTAGTTGATAGAGCGGTTTTACACAGTCAGTAAGGGCGTACACCATACACTGTGTGTAGAAACTGGTTTAGTATTTCCTACTGTGAATCATGCACACGTGAATACACAAGGTCAGTAAAGGCATACACCATAGACTGTATGTAGATGTTAAATAAGTATTTCTTACTGTGAATCATGCACACGTGATGACACTAGATGTATGTATGGGCACATATAGCCACTATTAATCCTCTTAAAGAGAAAAAAATGGACGGTGATTCCTCAAGATTTCAGTGATAAAACAAGTGATCCACTCTATAATAGTGTTATAACAATTATTATTCATATAAGAGTTCATCTCAGAAAAAATCGCATATAGACAGAAATATTTCTTCGCCCCGGAACATAAGGCACTTAAACATAGTCAGGTGGACTCTATAAGATTAAAGTCCATTACTATTTATTATTTGATATATCGAGATTATTAAATATAGGCACACCAGAATTAATTATTAACTGGTTAATGTATTGTGCCCATTAGGCACAGGCATTCAGAATTAAAATAAAAGGTTTATGATATTGTCTCCCAAATTAAAGGGATGGTGTATTGGTTTATAGACCCCCCTCAAATGATAATTTCTCTATATACAAAGGTCCCTTTTGGGAACTCAAAAAAGGCTGACATGGTGTATCATGATATACAGCTGAAATCGCAAGCAAATCTATGTAGAATTATCATAAATTCCATTCAACATGTCAAAATTAGAGTCACCTTAAGAGTATATCATCTGAGAGGTAAAGCAAGGTCCTAGGTATGAGGAAGCGGATTCCCTTTCTGCTGTTGCTACATTTGCCACAATGGGCAGTGAATGAATACAATGAGAGTAGGGAAGAGCCGTATACCTAAGGACTGAAGGGAGAGAGCAGTGCGAGCTGCTTCTACTGTCCACGTTTTACATCACCCCTCCCCTGTTGCCTACGAGCATTGCAGGGGGGCCGCAGACGTAAAACAGTGGATGAGAGGGCAGCTCTGAAATACCTTATAGATGTCACATCAGGTGTGCTTATACGAAAGCAGGACAGAGCCTCCATCAATTTACACTCCTGACTACCGCACACTGTGTGTGCCCGTGTCCTTAGTGGAGTTGGGTCTCCGTCGTTTTGCAACGAGCCGCTGCGGGAACTGAACGCCGGGTCGGGTGTAATTCCCGCACCTCCGTGAGCAGTGCACGTCCACGTCCAGCAGATTGATTTGATGACGTACGTTTCACATCTAGCTTGTTCATGGGAAGATAGCACAGTACGATGGTGTGGGAAGGTAGGGCAGTAATGTGGTGCAGGAAGGTAGCGCAGTACTGTGGTGCGGGAACGTAGCACTGTAATGTGGTGCGGGAAGGAAGCATAGTACTATGGTGGAGGATGGTAGCACAGTATGGTAGTGCAGGAAGGTAGCGCAGTAATGTGGTGCGGGAAGGTATTGCAGTAATGTGGTGTGGGAAGGTAGCGCAGTAATGTGGTATGGGAAGGTAGCGCAGTAATGTGGTTCAGGAAGGTAGCGCAGTAATGTGGTGCAGGAAGGTAGCGCAGTATGTGGTGTGGGAAGGTAGTGCAGTATGGTGGTGTTGGTAGGTAGCCCAGTACGGTATTGCTAGAAGATAGCACAGTACAGTGGTGCAGGAAGGTGGTGCAGTAATGTTGTATGGGAAAGTACTGCAGTATTGTGGTGTGGGGAAGTAGATGTAGTGCGGGAATGTACTGTAGTCTGGAGAGGTAGTGAGGTGAAATAGTGTGGAGATGTAGTGTGCGGAGGTAGCAAAGTGATATATTGCAGGGATGTAGTGCAGTGATGTAATGTGAATAAGTATCACAGTGATGTAGTGTGAGGATGTAGTGCAGTGCGAGGATGTAGTGTGGGGAAGTAGTACAGTAATGTAATGTGGAGAGTAGCATAGTGATGTAGTGTGGGGTGGTAACACAGTGATGTAATGTGGGGAGGTAGTTTAGTGATGTAGTGCAGGAAGGTACAGTAGCTTAATGATGTAGTGTGGGGAGGTAGAGCAGTAATATAGTATGTCACCACCACCCTCTACCCACCTGGGAGAACTTCTCTGTGGGGCTGATCACACTACCTATGATGGCACTTAAAAGGCCCTTCCTAAATCTAAGCTCCAGACCCAAGTGGATCTTAATCTGGCACTGCTTCCCTGTCTCAAACACTGCTTGGATGATCAAGCAAGATTCAGTTCCATAATAAAGTTTTCTGTATTTATCCCTGTTCACACCTTCGGGCCAGCCACTGCTAGAACACAAACTATTTTCTTCAAGTCCACTACCAGCAGTTCCTACTGCCTCTACTAGTCTCCTAGTTCCATGAGTAGGAGCTGGATCAAGTCTCCCCACTTCCTCCATGCTCCATCAGTTTCAGCTCCACCCACACACACCTACCCAAGCCAGACCCAAACCCTCAAGTGTGACACTCTTCACACAAGATTAAATATATGAGACAATGGCCTAATACATAGTTGATCACAGCAGTAAATGTGTTAGCAGTTGGGCAAAACCACTGCAGGTGTGGCAGATATAACATTTGCAGAGAGAGTTAGATTTGGGTGGGTTATATTGTTTCTGTGCAGGGTAAATTCTGGCTGATTCATTTTTACACTGCAATTTAGATTTCAGTTTGAACACACCCCACCCAAATCTAACTCTCTCTGCACATGTTATATTCCCCCCCTCCCCCCCAGCCAGCAGTGCAACATGGTTTTCCCCAACTGCTAACAAAGTTGCTGCTGCGACCAACTCTGAATTAGGCCCAATGAGTCTGTGTCTTGGTCTGCATATTTTGATTGAGTTAATCTTTTTCACAAATGGAATATTGTGCCTGTTTTTTAAGATATTATATTCACCTGTGGCTCAATATTGAGCAAATACTGTATACTAAGTATACTGTATACAGAGTATATTTTAACAGCACCTATCACTACCCTATTCAACATTATCACACAAGTACTCCTAGGATCAATGGAAGTCATGCTGCCCCTTTAAATAATCTTTTTTCAAATGCTGTAAAATGATTGTATAAATATCACTAGTTAAAAGCTCGTCAAAATGAAGGTCACCAGGGTCGGATTATATTAGGAGGGCAGGCGCTACTAACATAGGAGCTGCCAGGTTTAAGGAAATCCGGGGCTCTTTCATGCTGAGTGTGTGTGGGCATGTGTGTGTGTGTGTGTGTGTGTGTGTGTGTGTGAGCATGTGTGTGTGAGCATGTGTGTGTGTGTTTAGTGCAGTGTTAACATTTTATAAATATATAGATACTGTATATCTATAATGGGAGGGCTATAATGATGATGCACTATATACATCAGTACTGGCACGTGTAAGCTCACCAGTCCCTGCGCATCTCCTGGCAAGTCTGATGGGTAGAGGACACCAGTAGCCACAAGGAGATGTCCAGAGGTTTCTGGGCATGGCCTGTCCAGGGTGTGGGAGGGGCGAGCACATAACCCTGCCTCTCTGTTGGTGAGCAGTATATATAAAACAGCTGAGCCAGTTATCTGCCTCCTCCTCACCGCATCATCTGCAGCCCCAGAATTGACCCCCTCCTCCTCCCGGTTACTGCACTGCCAATCCAACACAGGGTCTTCCTGTCAGACTGATTCACCTTCTCCCCCCTGTAGGTAAGTGGCCACATGTGTCTCAGATGCCTCCGCTCTGATCATTACGGGACTGTCTGGTGGTTCCTGCATCCGTTTCCTGGTTACTGCTGCTACTTGTTCCTGAGTCCCGGAATGGCATGTAACCTGGGGATGCAGCATAGTATATGGAGGAGGGGGTGCAGAGTATGATGTATATGGTGGGAGCAGAATATGGAGGACGGGATGCCATGTATATATGGAGAACTATATGGAGGGTATAGGGGTGCAGTGTGTATATAGGAGCAGTATATTGTGTGGGGTGCAGAATATGGAAGCAGATGGGGGTGCAGTGTATATAGGGGCAGTATATGGTGTGGGGAGCAGTGTACATAGGGAGTGTGGGAGTGTGTGCATGTGTGTGTGTCCATGTCACACAGAGGTGACTATATTGAAAAAATCTGCATCTCTCACTCCACTTTTCCTATCTGCCCCCCACCAGTCCACACTCTCCCCAGTCCCTATCTAACTGAACCCCTCCCTCTCGCCACATGTCTTATCTGCCCCTAACCCCCTCTCTCCTCAGTCCCTATTTGCCCCAAGCCTCCTACCCTCTTTCTTTCTCCTGCAGCCCCTATCTGCCCAAAGCCTCCTGCCCTCTTTCTGTCTTCCCCTGTCCCAATCTGCCCCTACTCCCACTCTCTATATCCAGCCCCCTCTCTCCATATGCAGCAAATGTGAAACAGTCAGATCAGTATTAATAATATTACCAGCAGCAGGTTAGAAGGCTGTAACATCTCTTTGCAGTTTTCCTTTCAGTTTGAGCAGTCTCAGTTAACAGAGGTGAGGAGCAGAGTTGGTTTTTATTATATAGGATTACAGTAGTGTTAACCTTATGTATAACCCGATTCTCGGTTACTCAATGTTTAATATTTTATATGTACAGTATGTAATGCTGCAATATCATTAATTTTACCAGTTTATTTTAAGCGGCAACATAGTGTTTTACTGATTGTTGCATCCTTGTACACCACTATCAATCGCACCACACTCAAAACTTGCACTAGATTTATGGCAGGTGCAGTTTCTCCATCTGGCAATGTCCTCCTATACTTGCGGCTGTGCATATGGGTATACAGGTGCTGGCATTCTCGTATATACAGTATCAGTGACACTCCCATAACATGTCCACTGAACGGGTAATTTTTGTGTGCACTAGTCGCTGCCTCCCACTCACAGCCCAGCAACTTACAGTACATCACTTTTCTGTCACCTTTACATAGCATCTGAATTGGTTGCAGCAGCAACTTTGTGTTAACACTCAGTGTAGGCGCATGCGTTGTAGGGCATTTCAGAAATGTTTGCACATGCACAGTTACAAATTATTGCTCAAATATGTGGAATGCATGCGGGTCCTGATCAGGCGTTATGCTGACCTACTGTATGGTTAAAAAAGAATGACTTGTTTTTCTAGGCATTTGATTCTCTACTTTTGTTGCTAGGGACTGCAACAGACTATTAGTGACTGAAATATTGTACCTTTATATGTATTGTTAGTGTTTTGGGGAGTGTAATGGCTTCAATTTGCCCTTTCGACCTGTCTAAAATGGAGCACCTTGCGAGACGTAATGGCTAGCGAGACGGCTGGGGCTCTGAGACTCCGGATAAACTTGTACACTTTTTTAAAGCAGCAAACGTTTATAAGGCAAAACCTGGTTGGTTTTGCCTTGTAAGCGTTTGCTGTTTTAAAAAAACATATGAGATCAGCCAGCATCTTGGAGATCCGGTCTTCTTGCAAGCCATTACATCTGGCCCATCATCTGTTTTAATACACATGTTAAACACTTATTTACCAAATGTGTGGGATTATATCTTTAGGCCATGGTAAAAATAGGATTTTAATTACCTACCGGTAAATCCTTTTCTCGTAGCCTGTAGAGGATACTGGGGTCCACATTAGTACATTGGGTATAGACAGGTCTACTAGGAGCCATGGGCACTTTAATAATTTGATAGTGTGGGCTGGCTCCTCCCTCTATGGCCCTCCTACCAGACTCAGTCTAGGAAACTGTGCCCGAGGAGACGGACATACATTGAGAGAAGGATAGAAAGATAGTGGTGAGATTCCGAACCAGCACACACAAACTAGAGGAAAGCCAAGCTAACCAAACTTTAAACCAGGAACAGCAACAGCTGAACCAACAATACTTAACCAAGTAACAGTGCAGGAATAATGCCCAGTGTCCCCTACAGACTATGAGAAACGGATTTACCAGTAGGTAATTAAAATCCTATTTTCTATTACGTCCTAGAGGATACTGGGGTCCACATTAGTACTATGGGGATGTACCAAAGCTCCCAAACTGAGTGGGAGAGTGCTGAGGTTACTGCAGAACTAATTGACCAAACTGAAGGTCATCAGATGCCAAAGTATCAAACTTGTAGAACTTAACAAACGTGTTCGAACCTGACCAAGTAGCTGCTTGGCAGAGCTGTAGGGCCGAGACACCCCGGGCAGCCACCAACGAAGAACCCACCAACCTTGTAGAGTGGGCCTGTACAGATTTTGGACACCCAATTTTATTGGCCTGTACTTTAGGAACTGGCAATCCTGCCATAGAATAAGCCTGCTGGATAGTAAGCCTGATCCAGCGAGCAATAGACACAATTTTCTTGGGATCATAGAGAACAAACAGCGAGTCAGATTTTCTGTGATGAGCTGTCCGCTTCACATAGATCTTCAAAGCCCTCAGAACATCCAAGGACCTTGCAGTAACAGAGGTGTCGGTAACCACCGGAACCACAATAGGTTGGTTGATATGAAACGCTGACACCACCTTGGGAAGAAATTGCTGACGAGTTCTGAGTTCAGCCCTATCTTCATAAAAAGTCAAATAGGGGCTCTGTGAGACAATGCCCCCAGCTCCGGCACACGTCTTGCTGAAGCCAATACCAACAGTGTGATGGTCGTCCCCGTAAGAAACTTTATGTCAACGTCCTGTAAAGGCTTAAACCATTCCGATTGCAGGAACTGCAACACCATGTTGAGATCCCAAGGTGGCATAGGAGGCACAAAGGGTAGTTAGATGTGCAGAACCCCCTTCAAAAATGTCTGAACCTCAGGGAGAGAAGCCAATTGTTTCTGGAAGAAAATGGATAAGGCCGAAAACTGGACTTTTATGGAGCCCAAACATAGGCCCACATCCATACCTGACTGCAGAAAAAGGATAAAACATCCCAGTTGAAATTCCACCACAGGAAATTTCCTGTTCTCACACCAAGAGACATATTTTTTCCAAATACGGTGGTAATGCTTAGACATTACCCCCTTTCTGGCTTGGATCAGGATTGGAATAACCCTGTCCGGGATCCCTTTCTGTGCTACAATTTGATGTTCAACCTCCATGCCATCAAACATAGCCGTGGTAAGTCTTAAAAGACGAATGACCCCTATTGTAGAAGATCCTCGTGAAGAGGTAGAGGCCACGGGTCCTCTAGGAGCATCTCCAGCAGATCCGTGTACCAGGCCCTTCTTGGTCAGTCCAGAGCAATGAAAATTGCTTGAACCATTTTCCTTTTTATTCTTTTGAGAATTTTTGGGATCGTGGAAACACGTACACCTTCTGGTAGCCCCATGGAGACACCAGAGCATTTACCGCCACTACTTGTGGGTCTCTCGACCTGAAACAATACTGCTGGAGTTTCTTGTTGAGACGGGTGGCCATCATGTCGATCTGTGGCATTCCCCACCGACGTGTCAAGCACCCGAGCACCTCCTGGTGAATGCCCCACTCTCCTGGGTGGAGGTCATGTCTGCTGAGGAAGTCTGCTTCTCAGTTGTCTACTCCCAGGATGAAGATTGCCAACAATGCCACAGCGTGTCTTTCTGCCCAGAGGAGAATCCTTGTTACAGATGGGTCCATGTTTGTCTTGACCTTTAATAGGATTAACTGAGACTGGGCAGTTGGATTTAATCACCTGCTGTAAAGACTTAATCCCCTGCTGTATTGTTCTCTGTTTTGTATTGCAGATGAGAACAATAGATGAAGGGTGTATGTTAATAAACCATGTTGTGCCTAGGCGCAGTAAACTAGCCAAGATAACCGTGGATCCATCTGTAACTCTGACATGGCTGCTCTGCTCTTCATTCCTCCCTGTTGGTTTATGTAAGTTACCGCCATCACATTGTCCGACTGAACCTGAATGGCGTGATCTTGAAGAAGATGTGATGACTATAGAAGGGTGTTGTATATGGCCCTTAGTTCCAGAATGTTAATTTGGAAGGATGGTTTCCTGACTTGACCATTTTCCTTGGAACTGTTCCCCCTGGGTGACAGCTCCCCAACCTCTGAGGTTTGCGTCTGTGGTTAGCAGAATCCAATTTTGAATCCCAAACCTTTGGCCCTCGGTCAGGTGAGAATTCTGAAGCCACCACAGAAGAGAAATCCTGGCTTTTGGCAACAGACGGATCCTCTGGTGCATGTGAAGATGTGATCCGGACCATTTGTACAACAGATCCAGCTGGAAGGGCCTTGCATGAAACCTTCCGTACTGCAGTGCCTTGTAAGAGGCTACCATTTTCCCCAGGAGGCAAATGCATAGATGCACGGATATCCTGGTTGGTTTTAAAACATCCCGTACCATCGACTGGATTACCAATGCCTTGTCTAAAGGAAGGAATACCTTCTGTGCCTCCATATTCAGTATCAACCACAGGAACAGAAGCCTCCATGTTGGTTCCAGTTAACATTTTGGTAGGTTCAGAATCCACCCGTGATCCTGGAGTAGTCGGGTTGAGAGGGCAATGTTGTCCAACAACCTCTCCCTGGATGGTGCTTTTATCAACAGATCATCCAGGTACAGTATTATATTCACTCCTTGTTTGCGGAGGAGAAACATCATCTCAGCCATTACCTTGGTGAACACCCTCAGTGCCATAGAGAGGCCAAATGGCAGGGCCTGGAACTGGTAGTGACAGTCCTCTAATGCAAACCTTAGATAAGCCTGATGAGGTGACCAAATCGGAATATGAAGGTACGCATCCTTGATATCCAGATACACCAAGAATACCCCCTCCTCCAGACCTGAGATCACCGCTCTCAGAGAATCTATTTTGAACTTGAACAAACTTGAGATTTAAAATTGGCCTTACCGAACCGTGCATTTTTGGTACTACAAACAGGTTGGAATAATAACACTCCTTTTGCAGCTGAAGTGGAACTGGAACAATGACCTGAGTCTGTACCAGTTTTTGAATTGCTTCCTGTAAAGTCAAACTTGCTTCTCGAGAAGTGGGAGTTCCTGAAACTCCAGTCTGTAGCCCTGGGCTATAAAAACTTTGACCCAGGGATCCTGGCATAATGTTGCCCATATGTGACTAAAGTATCTTAATCGGTCTCCCACCTGCCTGTCTTCCAGGCAGTGCAGTCCACCGTCATGCTGAAGGCTTAGTGGAAGCAGAACCGGGGTTCTGTTCATGTGAACCTGCAGTTGCTGGTTTTCTGGGTTTACCTCTAGTGCCTTTGAAGGCCGTATAAGAACCTTTGGTTTTGTTTTTAAATTTCGCTGTCCGAAAGGACTGCAGAGTTGCAGCAGAATAAGTTTTCCTAGCTGGGGGGCTGCAAAAGGAAGGTATGTAGACTTACCCACCGTAGCCTTGTAAATCCACGTATCCAGTTCAGCTAAAAATGGGACCTCACCTGTAAATGGTATATTTTCCACGCCTTTCCTGGAATCCGCATCCGCAGGCCCCAGGCCCCAGCCACAGGCCCCTGCATGCTGACACTACCATGGCCGTGGTGCGTGCATTGAGCAAACCAATTTATTTTATGGCCTCTAGCATAAAATTTGCAGAGTCCTGTATATGCTGTAGGAGTAAAACTATTTCCCCCCTGGATAAGGACTCTAACTCATCAATTAGATTACCTGACCATTTAAAAATGGCCCTAGTGATCCATGCGCAAGCATAGTGGGTCTCTGGGCCACCCCAGCAGCTGTATACAGGGATTTGAGAGTGTTCTCAATTTTTCGGTCAGCCGTGTACTTTAAGGATGCTGACCTAGGGACAGGTAAGACTATCTTACGTGACAACCTAGATACCGATGCGTCAACAATCGGTGGGTTTTCCTATTTTTTTCTATCAACCTGAGGAAAGGGGAAGGATGTGAGTAATCTCTTAGGGATCTGAAACTTTTTATCAGAATTAACCCAGGTTTCTTCAAACAGAGAATTAAACGCTTTTGATGC